>NC_044031.1:488865483-489211356 GCF_901765095.1 Microcaecilia unicolor | reverse complement strand
GGATGCTCACACCACCATAGATCCTCTCAGGTTAGGAGAGAACATGAGCTCCATGTGCTCCATGTGCTGCATGTGCTGCATCTAAACCCCCACAGGAAGTTGCATAGCTGTGTGACCTCTCTAAGTAATTCACATCAGAGGTCACAGAGTAATCACAGAGAAATAATAGGTGACAGGCAATGCATGTAAAATACAATTACATTCCAACAAACCCCTTCTCATGCATAACTGTCATGCAATTATTTATTCATACAAAGTCCAAGCTTTATACGCAGATTCACAAAATGTTCTCTGGGTAACGGTTTGGTCATGATGTCAGCTGTCATCTCACTGGTGTGACAATAGTGTAGACTGATGACCCCTTCTTTTGCCAACTCTCGCACGTTGTGGTATTTCGTTGCGATGTGCTTGGTGCGTGACTGAACCTTGTCATTCTGTGACAGTCGGATGCAGCTCTGATTATCTTCCATTATCTGGATTGGTCTCTGTTCAGCTATTCCGAAATCCAGCAAAAGTTTTTCAATCCACATCAGTTCTCTGCACGCTTCCGATACAGCCACATATTCAGCTTCTGTAGAAGACAAACTCACAATACTTTGTTTATGACTGGCCCATGAAATTTGTACATTTCCATACATAAACACATATCCACTTGTGGATTTATAATCAGAATGATCCCCTGCCCAATCTGAATCACAGTAACATATTAGTTTTGGATTACTATTGGCTGAAATCTTTAATTTACAATCAATGGTACCCTTTAAATACCTTACCATCCTTTTAACTGCAGTCCAATCTGATTTGGTAGGTGAGCTGACCCTTCTGCTCAAAATTCCTACTGCATTTGCTATATCAGCCCTGTATGTGGTAGCTAGATATAAAAGCTTACCTATGGCTGATCTATATTGGATGTTATCTGGTAAAGGTTCTCTTACTGTTTCATCCTTCAGAAAATCAGTGATCATGGGAGTGCTTACAACTTGGGCATCTTGCATACCTAAACTTTCAATAAGCTCATTTATTTTCTGCTTCTGGCTTAGAAGATAAGAACCATCATTTTGTTTCTCAATTTCTATACCAAGATAGTATGACACATTTCCAAGTTCTTTTATCTCAACATTGTGGTTTAAACACTTTACAATGTCCTTGTACTCTTGCTCACTTTTGCTTGCAATGAGCAGATCATCAACAAAAGCTAAAATGTATGCATATTGTCCATTTCTGCACCTAGTGTACAAGCATTTATCTGCTTCACCTTGCTTAAATCCTAAATTTGTCAATATTTCATGCAATTTATCATTCCAACATTTCGCACTTTGCTTTAATCCATAAAGACCTTTGTTTAATTTACACACTAGCTGTCTTTGTTTTGTATTTATGAAACCTGTTGGCTGTTCCATGTACAAGTCCTCAGTTATATCTCCGTGAAGAAACGCTGTTTTCACATCAATGTGGTTGACTTGCATGCCTTTTGAGACTGCAATGCTCAGAAGTGTTCTTATTGTCGTGTGTTTCACTACAGGTGCAAACACTTCATCAAAATCTTCTCCATATTTTTGAAGATATCCCTTTGCCACTAATCTGGCTTTATACCTTTCCACTTTTCCTTGTGCATTCCTTTTTAACTTGAATACCCATTTGCATCCTATAGCTTTCTTGCCAGGAGGTAATTTTGTAAGAATCCAAGTATTATTTTTATCCAATGCATCAATTTCTTCTTGTGCAGCTTTATGCCATTCAGCAGCTTCTTCTGCTGGCATTTTCTCAATCTCATCCCATGTTAAGGGCTCTTGAGCTTCTGCTGACTTTGTTAGGTAAGACAGTCTTGGGGGTGGAACACCTTTGTTTTCCCTGGATGAGCGTCTGACAACAGGTTGGTCCGACCTTTCCGCATCCTCTAAATCTGAGAGTCCTTCTCCAATTGATTCCCCTTCTCCAACTGTACTGTCTTCTTCAATGATCCTTTCTGTGTCTGCTTCCTCTGCCTGTTCCTCGTTAGATACAGATGAGTTGCTTTCAGACATCTGCCTTGGTATGGCATTTATATACACTGGCATGTCTATTATGGTTCTAGTTTCATATTCTGGATGATAAGGCTCATCTGGGATAATCCAGCCTTTATCAACCCTTTTGTTTTCATCAAAATATGTAACATGTCTTATGCCAACAATGCCAGTTTTCAGATTCAAAATTCTATATCCTTTGTGTCCTGGAGCATAGCCAACTAAAATGCCCCTTTCTGTTGTGGAATCCAGCTTATGCCTTCTTTGCTTTGGTATATGAGCATATGCTGTACTTCCAAATGTTCTTATGTGTGACAGGTTTGGCTTCCTACCATGCCATGTCTCATGTGGTGTGCGCTCAGCGCCTTTAGTTGGCATTCTGTTTTGTAGGTACACTGCTGTGAGAATGGCTTCCCCCCATAGTCTTTTAGGGAGATTGCTATCTGACAGCATACATCTGGTCATTTCCACAAGTGACCTAAATTTTCTCTCTGCAACAGAATTTTGTTCTGGTGTATAAGCTACTGTTGTGATATGCTGAATGCCTTCTTGTTCTAGAAATGTGCGCATGCTTTGTGAAGTGAACTCACCACCATTGTCGGTCTGAAGAACCTTTGGTTTTCTTTCAAATTTATTGCTCACCATGGCTACGTATTTCTTCAGCATGTCTGTGACTTGACTTTTTTCTTTCAGCAAATAGGCCACACAATATCTAGAGAAATCATCCAAGAATATTAGCACAAATCTGTTATTTCCCAATGATGGGATATTAAACGGTCCACATAAGTCACTGTGTATTAAGTCCAGCACTTTATTACTCCTATTTCCTGTGTATGCAGGAAATGAGGGTCTCACACCTTTTTGAGTAACACAGTCTATGCATTTCTCCATTTTACCAGCATCTGCACTTATCTGAATGCCGGTGGCTAGTTGCTTACTGTAAAGATCCTGGATCACCTTAGAATCACGATGTCCCAGGCGGCGGTGCCAGATTTCCAGACTACATTTACCATCATTCTTCCTTACTTGCGCCAGATGTGAGGCTTCACCTGAAATGTTCAGCTTATAAACATCATTATGCATAAAAGCTTCAGCATACACTTCATCATTTTTAGAGATTGTGCACTTACTGTTTTCAAAATGAATCACAAATCCCTTCTTATCTAATGTAGATACACTAAGCATATTGCAAACTGCTTGGGGAATATACAAGACATCACTTACAGGAATTTCTTTAACTTCATTAGACACTTTGCATTTTAAGAATCCAATTCCTTTTGCTTGGATCTGAGCAGTCCCTGCGTTTGCAGTTTTAAGAATACCTTCTTCTGGACACATTTCCTGAAAGAAATCCTTACAATTGGTTAAATGGCATGTGCTCCCCGAATCCAAAATCCAAGTACTTTCATTTGAATTATTATTTACCATAGTCAAAGATTTTTCTGCCATTAGAAAGCCCTTGTGTTTATCTTTGTCCTTCATACATTTCCTGGTTTGAAAATTCTTTAGTTCCATTGGCTTAGGTGAGCTAGAGGGAGTGTTTTGTGTTTCCTTACACCATTTAGATACATGTCCCTCCTTTCCACATGAGTAGCAAATCAGCTTGCCCTTGGGTGGAGTTTTCCCATAGCTCCGCCTTCCTCTGTTCTTTGCCAAGAAATTTGTTTCATTTCTCTCTGACTTGCTTTGAGAACACATCTCCTCAGAATCATTTATTATGCATTCCTGCCTTAGTTTTGATGTTGCCTGTTCAAAAGATTGCCCTTCAATGGCCTCATTTACAGACCTAAAAACATCAAACTTCTTTGATAGTGAGGTAAAAAGAAATGCTCTTTTCAATGCATCACACATGGGAATTCCAGAAAGTTCTAACTTTTGAAATGAAGACATAAGATGCATAATGTGATCATTACATTTACTTTTATCCCTTAATTTGGTTTCATTCAACTCTGCCAGCCAAATTGGTTGCTGCTTTGCATATGTAGTTGCATACATAGTTCTCAGTTTATATAAAATGTCCTTTGGTGTATCTTTTCCCTCCACTAATATGGCTTGTTTCTCTGAGAGAGCTTCCAAAAGCATGCACTTCACATAATAGTTTGCATTGTCCCATTCAGCCATATTTTCAGCTGTTCTGTCTTGATCTAAGCATATATTTAATCTTTTTGCTCGAAGGAGACATATGAATCTTAATTCCCACTGCCGATAATTAAACTCAGTTAATTCAGGCACCTTGAGAGAATAGAAAAATGGTGAATTTCTTCCCTCAGCCATTTTCTTAGCCTTCTGTCTGCTGTGTGGGGGGAGAGAGAGACAGACTGAATCTTTCCTTTAAAACTTAAGAGAAAAATGTGGCCTTTTTTCTGCCTGGTAATATTTCTCTTCTTTTTCAATTCCTGAGCCTGGGCCCATAACCCTTTTGTTGGATTATTTGTAGTAAATAATTAGCAGATTTTAGTACACACAGCTTCAGCTTTAGAAATGTTAATTTCTTTCTTCATCTCTCTCTCATTCACCCCTGAATAATTCACTGCTGAGTCACTTTAAAGTTGAAGTAACAAAACATCTGTTTACTCACAGTTTGTAGTTAGATTATAATCAGACAGGCTTATATTTACATATTACTATACATTTGTATTATCAGCTCCTTCCATGTGCTTAGATGGTAATGGATGCTCACACCACCATAGATCCTCTCAGGTTAGGAGAGAACATGAGCTCCATGTGCTCCATGTGCTGCATGTGCTGCATCTAAACCCCCACAGGAAGTTGCATAGCTGTGTGACCTCTCTAAGTAATTCACATCAGAGGTCACAGAGTAATCACAGAGAAATAATAGGTGACAGGCAATGCATGTAAAATACAATTACATTCCAACAGAAACTAACTAGGCACTCTGCCTTTATCTGTTTAGCTCCTGTTCTTTGGAGCATCTGCAAATAGGTGGGAAAATGTGGGATACAAATGCAGCAAATAAAATCTTACCCAGAATTTCTAAAACTGTGGGTCAGGACCTCAAAAGGGGTAACAAAACCCACATTTGGGGTCATGTCCTGGGTGGGCTTTCCATAGGTGCATCATTATTCAGCACCTTTGGGGGGGGGGGGAGAGGCCACACAATTTTATTTGGTTGTGATCATGGGATCACAGCAGTGGCGTAGCCATGGGTGGACCTGAGTGCACAATTTTTGCGCATGCACAAGCAAAGAACATGGGCAGCCTGCTGGTGAATGTGGCAGCTTGAGGCAAATGCTGCCAGCTGCCGTTTGGAAGAGTGCTGGCTGTCTGAGGAGGAAATTTTCAGCTGGCGGGGTTTGGGGATCCTCACCAGCTCAGGTATTTAATATTTTAGGTTGGAAGGGACAGAGACAGAGAGCAGAACCGGGGGTGGGGGACCAGTGGCGTAGGAAGGGGGGGCGGGGGCGGTCCGCCCTGGGTGCACGCCGCTGGGGGGTGTCGGCTCCGTGCTGGTGCACTGCCCTCTCTGCCCCGGAACAGGTTACTTCCTGTTCCGGGACAGAGAGAGCAGTGAACCAGCGCGGAGCCGACACACCCCAGCAACGTGCAGTCGGGGCGGATCGGCCCTCCCGCCTGTCCCTCGCCGCAGGTATGCGCTCCGGGGGGGTGCGCTCTAGCGGGAGGAGGGTGCACCGTGCTGCACCCGGGGGGGGGGGGTGCACAGCGGCGACCCGCCCCGGGTGTCAGCTCCCCTCGCTACGGCTCTGTGGGGGACAAATTCTGTGCCTACCCACCTGGAGCTCAGTCCCACCCAAAATCGGCTGTCTGGCTACATCCCTGGATCACGGCCACAAAAGGATTAATAAGCAGCGATTTTACCCTTTTATCTCAGGACTGAAAGCTGTAACTGAATAGTTAAAATGGGTCACAACTGGCTTTCACACCACAAATTTTGCTTGAAAAGTCAGGCTTGGTGGCTATAGTCTTCAATCATTAGTAAAGTGGTTCCCCTTCCCTTTTGCCCCCTTGCTTCAATAGGATTTTTGTTTCTATTCCCACTCTTATTTGTTTTTCTCTTTGTTGTTGTTCATTCTTTGACTGGTCTCCCCTTGACTTGTAAACTTCCTTGATGTCCAGTTGATGACGGGTGATTATACTAAATCTAAATAAAAAATCTGCTGCAGTAGATGATTTCATATTCCTTTCAGCTGCAAGTATAGCACTTCTCACCACTCCTGAAAAGGTCTTTATTTGTATCTGAAGTAGAGGAGTGTGGTAGCCGTGTTAGTCCACTCTTAAGGTTATCAATAGAAATCAAACAAAATAAAACATGGAAAGAAAATAAGATGATACCTTTTTTATTGGACATAACTTAATACATTTCTTGATTAGCTTTCGAAGGTTGCCCTTCTTCGTCAGATCGGAAATAAGCAAATGTGCTAGCTGACAGTGTATATAAGTGAAAACATTCAAGCATTACTATGACAGTCTGACAGGGTGGGAGGATGGGGGTGGGTAGGAGGTATGCATGGGGACATCAAAGCATATCATTGATATTCTAACAGGATGGGTGTGGATAGGTGAGGGGTGGGGTGATCAACAGAGAAATACAGCTTTATGGTTTATAATGGGCTAGGAACCCCAGATCCTTGTTAAGTCTTTTCTGTTGGGTGTTAAAATATTCAATCATTCTGACTTCAAAGGTCTTACGTTCTTGTATGGTTTTAAAGTTACCTTTCAGGATTCTCACTGTGAAGTCACTGATATTCTTTTGTATCTGAAGTAAGACCAGGGAACTCTTTCCTTCGTAGACAGATCCAGACAATAACACCTTCAAAGCAGGGATGCTCTCCATTCTAAGCAGAAACTCTTAGGAACAGTTACTTCAGTGTTATGTCAGAAATGTCTTCACTGAGAATGACTATCAGGCTTATTTTCGAAAGAGAAGGGCGCCCATCTTTCGACACAAATCGGAAGATGGGCATCCTTCTCACAGGGTTGCCCAAATCGGCATAATTGAAAGCCGATTTTGGGTGTCCTCAATTGCTTTCCGTCGTGGGGATGACCAAAGTTCACTGGAGCGTGTCGGAAGCTTAGCGAAAGTGGGACTGGGGTGTGCCTAACACATGGGCGTCCTCAGCCAATAATGGAAAAAAGAAGGGTGTCCCTGACAAACACTTGGTTGACTTTACTTGGTCCTGTTTTTATTTATGACCAAGCCACAAAAATGTGCCCTAAATGACCAGATGACCACCGGAGGAAATTGGGGATGACCTTCCCTTACTCCCTCAGTGGTCACTAACCCCCTCCCACCCTCAAAAAGTATTTAAAAATATTGATTACCAGCCTCAGATGTCATGCTCAGGTCCATCACAGCAGTATGCAGGTCCCTGGAGCAGTTTTAGTGGGTGCAGTGTACTTCAGGCCCATACCCCCCCAACTGTTACATTTGTGGAGAAAACAACGAGCCCTCCAACCAAAACCCACCAGAAACCCACTGCACCCACATCTAGGTGACCCCCTTTACCCGTAAGGGCTATTGTAATGGTGAACAGTTGGGGGTAATGGGTTTTGGGGGGGGTTGGGGGGCTCAGCACACAAGGTAAGGGTGCTATGTTCCTGGGAGCAATTTATGAAGTCCACTGCAATGCCCCCTAGGGTGTCCGGTTCCTGTCCTGGCATGTCAGGGGGACCAGTGCACTACAAATGCTGGCTCCTCCCACAACCAAATGGCTTGCATTTGGTCGTTTCTGAGATGGACGTCCTTGATTTTAAAAATCTCCGAAAATCAGAAACGTACATGTCTAGGGATGACCATCTCTAAGGACGACCAAATTTCAGGATTTAGGCGACCCTGACCGTATTATTGAAACGAAAGATAGACATCCATCTTGTTTCGAAAATACGGGTTTCCCCACCCCTGGATTGGGATGTTTTGCGAGGACGTCCAAATCAAAACTTGGACATCCCTTTCAAAAATGCCCCTCCACATCTCAGCCCTTTGTCTCCTTTCTCTCTCTCTCTCTCTCTGCCAGTGCCCTATATCCTTACTTTCTCTTTATCTCTCCATCTTCTTTCTCTATCATTCCATCTCAGCTCTCCTTCTTTATGTGGTGAGCCCCAGTCCTCTTGTATGAAGTGCCCACCCATTCTCAAGGTTGCTGGGGGTGGGGAGGGGGGGAGCATATTTGCACTAAATGTCTTTTCCACATTATTGAACACAGTCCTGCAATCCTCCATAGTTATGGAACAACATTTCTAAATTCTATGCTGCAAACCATTTTCAAGGTGGCCACAGATGCGTGCCTACCACGGTCTTGAGCCCTTAAGTCATGGTGAGAGAGAGGGGTTCTTGTTACAGTTCCTATTCTATATAACCTGCAGGTGGCTACAGCCCAGTGCCTATATAATTCCTCTAGCCTGTGCCCTTCTGTACCTGATGTATTATATTGCAATTGTGATGAAGTAAACATCCATCTAATGCTTTTACTGTGGTTTTCCCTTTTCTCTTCAGCACTATATACCATTGCTGATACATTCAATGTGACAAAGATGACCCAGCTGTTTGTAGCTCCTTCCTGGCCCTCACCAATGTGATTTGGTTATGGGTAAGGGTGTCTGCTGATCAGAGAGCAAGCATAGTCTAGGTGCTACCTATGGTTATCTGCAAATTTGTACTTGGCAGATCACTAGTGCTAGACAACATACCTATTATTTACACAACTCTGTGTTGTGGGGCTATATGGTAAGTGGGGAGAGGCTGGATGGGCATTTCTGTTCCTCAACAGAAATGCCCACCCAGCCTCCCCCCACCCTTACCATATAGCCATGCAGTTTGGAAGGAACAGGTGGCCTTCTGTATGGCCACACTTATGACACATATGTACCAAAGTTTCTCTGTCACAGTTCACCTGTCATGCAACCCAAATTGCTGACTCCTCTCACATCAACCCCAGCATTTGATAATACCACATATGTAGTGCACAAAGTACACACACAGACCCTGGTAGGTACAAAAATTGTAAAATTGTATTATATAAACAAACTATATACAAAAATTTTCCCCCAACATCATTCACCCCTCTCCTGTCCCTCCAATACCCTTCATAACAACTCAATCACCAGCAGCATGAGATGGCTATGGGTCTGTTGGCAGTCCTCGACAGAGTGCCGCAGTGCTGCCACCTCCAGCAGCAACTGGTTGACTACAGCAACCAGTTGCTGCAGGAGTTGCAGTACTGCAGCACTGTTGTCTATAGGTGGTGGTGGTGGTGTTTCTGGGGCTGGTGGTGTTGCTGGAGCTGGTGGGTGCTCCTCCTCCTCCCCCTCCAGAGGAGGCATATCTGCCCATTGGTCGTCGTCCTCCTCCTCCTGCTGCTCAGCCTCCTCCTCCTGTGCCACTGGTGCTGTGGTCGCCGCCTCCTCCTGCTGCTGCTGCCGCTGCCGCCCTGTGTATGTAAAAGGATTGCTTAGTGGCTTGCATAGTGCAGGAGCTGGCTGTCCTGAGGCGGGGGATGGGGAAACGTGTGATGAGCCCTGGGCTATACCCATGGGGTGTGAAATGCATGAGATGATATGACAGGGAACCCTGGAAGCTAGTCTGACATAGAGTACACAGGAAGTGTTGGCAGACCACACTCATTGGTCAGCAGCATGTTTGCATTATGAGTTATGACTATGGTTGGCTGACCAGATTTCTTTTGGGGGGGGGGGGGGGGGCAAAGCACATTACTTTAATATGAGGCAATGACATCCACTAAGAGTAGGACCTCAGGCAGGAATACCATGAAACAGTATCCACCCCAGAAAGGGGGATACAGAAGTGAGGCATGTCATGACATCTCATTCATCTCAGAGAAGGTTAGTTGGAAGTTACAGCCACACTCATGGGAGGGTAGCTGCAACCTCAGGCCTTGATCTGGGACAGAGGTGTTATGACTTACTAGTTGCCTATTATTCACATGGAAACTGATATTGTACAAGATATTTGCATTATTAAATAAATACATTTACAAATGAGTTCAGGTACTGTTCTTATAATGTCAGGACTCTCCCACTTTATCCTGCGGAACCTGCGCCTCAGGGATTCAAGGTCCCTCCAAATGCCAAATGTTCTGCAAGATATAAGTTTGTACACCAGGAGTCAGGGGATGGCCCTTCTTGCCTTCAGCACACAAATTCATTTGGAAGTCAAATAGGAGAGGCACACAACACTGATTGGGGGGGGGGGGGGCATTACATTGGTACAGGTGATGTCATTGAGGTGGACATGAGCACAGAGAGTACCGTTTGTGTGCAGTATTATAGGGATGTGGGAATGGTTTTCCTTTCTAGTACATTGATTCTATTAATGAATGTGCATGTGCACATATCACTGATTACCCTTGAATGCAGACTACAGTTAGTGATTACATTGCTGAGGGAGCTCTTATATGTGCAGCTACAGGGGGGGGGGACCTGATAGCCCAGGACGGGGGGGGGGGGAGGGGGGGCTTGAATAGAAACAGTCCTGGAGGCAGGTGGTGGTGGTGCATAAAAAGAGTGCGCTGCTGCTTTAGGCAAAGGTACACTAGACACAAACTTTCAGCATCACTGAAGTTAGGCTCTCTTCTCAGAGACATGTTTTCTCACTGAATAACCGTAGTACAACGTGCATCGTCTTATATGGACGTCCATGCATGATGGACGTCCTTACATGCACAGTTTCCATATATGGACGACCATCCCATATATGGAAGGGTCAGTACTTGGACATCCGGGTCAGCACGTGGACATCCTGGCCCATATGATGGGTGTGCACGTGAACGACCATCACGCATGGACGTCCATGACGTATATGGACTGTCGTCATGCATTCGGGGCCTTATATGGATGAGTATGTGTTCATATGTGCGAAGCCTTCCTTATATGGATCATTATCAAGTATGCAAACCTCTTCATATATACACAATAAAATATGTATGTTCCTTATATTTTCCATAGCTGCATGTTCCGCAAGTACAGTGCATGTAGTTGCGGATATCCAGGTATGGGAAATATAAGAAAAATTCATAGTGATAAATACAGTAAAAAGGATGTTTCTCATAGAACTGCTGGCCTAGTAAGATGGACGTCCTTCAGTAGTTCTGCAAGAAACATGTCCTTGTTACTGTACTTTGCAGTTATGAATTTTTCCTATATTTCCCATATTGCTAATATTTGTCTTGGGGACGTCCTTTGGCGGTTCTGGAAGATGGACGTCCTTTTTACTTTGGATGCCCCTAATTTGGACATTTTGCACTGTGATAATGGAATGTCTATGGACGTCCATATTATTTTTCGATTATACCTACCTGATTTTGGACGACTTCATGAGGACGTCCTAATTCAGACTTGGACGACCTTTCAAAAATGCCCCTCCTGGTGAACCAAGTTTCTGTGCTAGGATTGCACATTGAGGAAATGGATTGCGCAGAATCCCAAGGTATGGAGCTGTGATGCAGATTGAAAGGAGAGAGCCTTAGAAGCCTGGAGACCTTAAGGAAACTTACCTGCTGTTTTTTCCATTATTGACAACCAAGCAGGTGGGGGATAGTACGTATTTTCTAGAGAACTATCCCATGGCAGGGGTGGGGGTGGGGGCTATCAGGAGGTTCTTGGAGTTCTTATCATTGAGCCTTGAACTATGAAGAAACTGAGTATAAAGACTGGTTAGTTGTGCATTGTATGATAGAGAATGAGATAAAGGATTTTGTTTGAAGAACTGCTTAATAAGTTTCACCTGCTAGCTGGAGCTAGAAAGCAGGGAAACCAGGGCCTGTTCCCTGAATGATGATTTGCATACATAATTGAGAATGATTGAATCTTTTCCTTTGGGGTTGTGCTTATAGCCCCTGGACTCCTAATTATTATTGAAGACTTCAATCTGAAACAAAAACATAATTTTGGAATTCTCTCTTAATCAAAAGTGACTTTTGCTTAGTTCTGAATTGATTTTTACTTCACCTTGTGTGCACTAGTAAAGGAGAATCTGGACCTCTGCAAATGAGAGTCACCTCCCAATGGATTTCTTTGTGTTTTCTTGTGAGTGATGTCCTTTTCTGGCTGATGTGTACAACCTTCCTGTTACAAAACATAGATAATATTTCAAACTTTACTTCCTTTCCTTTGTTCAGATAGGATATCTGCATTGTTAAGGGAATGATTTGCACCTATTTTTTTCAGTTGTAGCCATTGTGGAAATCATAATCAAATGATTATATCACTTTTCTGCTCCTACACTGTAATCTTTACACTCATAGGTTAAATGTTGAATATGGCTTCTTCTCTTCCCGTCCTTTGAGACCTGCTTTGCTCAAACTTCAACCAGGTGTAAGACACAAAATGGACAGCCAGGCCATGGTCCAACCACTACAGTGTAAACCTTTCCCTCCACTGGAGAACAAAAAAGACACAACAAAAACAAAAACAACAAACTTATACTACGAGAGGCAAAATAGACCCACTAACATTCTGGCAACAATTCTACACCGACGAATGGACAACACCCACAGATTCACCCCAATTTCTTCAAGAATGGGAGAACAGATACAGAACAATACTAGACAATATAGCATCACTTCAAACCAGAACCTCACATAGAAAAAACTCAATACCATGGTTTAACAAAGAACTGAAAGAACTAAAATCACAGGTCAGAAGACTAGAAAGAGCATGGAGCAAGAAAAAAGATGAAAATACACTTAAGAACTGGAAACAACTACAAAGAAAATACAAATACACTATCAGACAAACGTTTATCTTGGGCAGACTGGATGGACCATGCAGGTCTTTTACTGCTGTCATCTACTATGTTACTATGTTACATCAGACAAACTAAAAGGACGTATTATAAAACCAAAATAGGACCAAACTACAAGGATACACACAAACTCTTCTCACTCGTAAATAATCTCCAAAATACTACCACAGTTACATCCAACAACACAGATACCCCATCAGCAACCAATCTTGCAAATTACTTCAAGGAAAAAATCATAAAGCTCCGACTCATGATACCTACTAATGCAACGGATTACGCAAATATCCATGAATGTCTAGACCCAAAACCCGAGGAATGCCCAGCAGATCGATCATGGACCAACTTTGACACGATCTCATCAAATGAACTCTCACATTGGCTCAGGAAATACGCCAAATCACAATGCAAACTAGACATCTGCCCTAATAATCTAATAAGATCTGCACCCAAACATTTCAAAACAGACCTCACGAACCACGTAAATCACAGGCTTCAAAATGGGCTCTTCCCCACGGATAAGGGAAACATCCTACTCACTCCGCTACCAAAAGATGCTAAGAAAAACACAATAAACCTAACCAACTACCACCCAGTAGCATCTATTCCACTTACAACTAAACTCATGGAAGGCATAGTGATGAAACTTACTGAATACCTAAATAAACATTCAATTTTGCACGACTCTCAATCAGGATTTCGGTCAAATCACAGCACCGAAACTGTTCTAGTGTCCGCAATGAACTCATTTAAACAAACAATTGCAACTGGCAACAACATACTACTCCTACAATTCGACATGTCCAGTGCCTTTGACATGGTTAATCATGAAATACTATTACATATACTAGAATACTTCGGAACAGGAGGCACAGTTCTCAAATGGTTCAAAGGATTCCTGACCACAAGATCATACCAAGTAACAACGAACGCGGATAGATCACCCCCATGGACACCTGAATGTGGAGTTCCCCAAGGATCCCCCCTCTCGCCAACCTTATTCAACCTGATGATGATACCTTTGGCCAAACTGCTAGCCAATCAAGACCTCAACCCCTACATATATGCAGTGGCGTTTTTGGGGGGGGCTGGCACCCGGGGCAGATCGCCGATGTGCCCCGCCCCCCCCCCAGGTACAGCGCCCCCCCCTCGGCGAAAGGACACCCCCACGAAGGAACCCCCCCGCCGGGTGCACGCCACTGGGGGGGGGTGCCGCGCGCGCCTGTCCTCCGATGTTCTGTGCATCTTCTCTGCCCCAGAACAGGAAGTATCCTGTTCCGGGGCAGAGAAGAAGCATGGAACAACGGAGGACAGGCGCACGCGGCACCCCCCCAGTGGCGTGCCCCCTGGGCAGACCGCACCCACCGCCCCCCCAAGGAACGCCACTGCATATATGCAGATGACGTCACAATCTACATCCCGTTCAAACATGATCTAAATGAAATCACCAACGAGATCAACCAAAGCCTCCAAATAATGCACACCTGGGCAGATGCTTTCCAACTAAAACTTAATGCAGAAAAAACACAATGTCTTGTACTCACCTCACAACATAACACAAAACACTTCTCTACCATAACCACACCATACTGTTCTCTCCCTGTCTCAAAAAACTTGAAAATTCTTGGAGTCACCACTGATCGAAACCTCACTCTTGATGACCACATGAAAAACACGATGAAAAAGATGTTCTACTCCATGTGGAAACTTAAAATAGTAAAACCTTTCTTCCCGAGATACATCTTCCGTACCCTGGTACAGTCAATGGTAATAAGTCATCTGGACTACTGCAACGCATTATACGCGGGCTGCAAAGAACAGACTATCAAAAAACTACGAACTGCCCAGAATACTGCCGCCAGACTCATATTTGGAAAAACTAAATATGAAAGTGCAAAACCCTTAAGAGAGAGGCTCCACTGGCTCCCACTTAGGGAACTCATTACGTTCAAGATCTGCACGATTGTTCACAAAATCATTCACGCAGACGCCCCAACCTACATGCTAAACCTTGTAGACTTACCTCCAAGAAACGCCACAAGATCATCCTGCAAATTTCTCGACCTGCACTTCCCTAGCTGTAAAGGACTAAAGAACAAGCAGATGCATGCTACCACATTCTCGTACCTGGGCACGCAATTTTGGAATGCACTGCCTACAGACCTGAGAACGATCGACGAAACAAATATCTTTCGCAAATCTCTGAAGACATATCTCTTCAACAAGGCATACAATGAGAACTAATAGCCACACTAATTCACCCGACAACCCACTCAGTCAAGATAGCTCACCTAATATAACTACCTTAATCAATCCTTTCCTTCCTCCTTCTACCCTTATTTAACCTCTGCACAATATTAAATGTAACTGTCACCCTGCAATGACAATGTTAACAAAACTATGTAAGCCACATTGAACCTGCAAATAGGTGGGATGATGTGGGATACAAATGCAATAAAATAAATGTTGTTCAGTTCCAGAGTCTCTAGCCCTGTGGATAGGCCTCTGCAACCCTCACCTTTGAGAAAAAAATATCTACCATGGAACCAGTGTGACTAGACAAGGTCATGAACCTTTTCCCAACCTTGCAAACTCATCAACCCTTTTTTTTTAACTAGTTCAATATTCATCAACTGCAGTATTCACCTCCATTCATCTCTTACAGAGGTCATTCAACCAATTAGCAGTCCATTCTGTCAGTGACTGCTGAACTGTGACAATTAGTTCAGATAGACTCTGCCACAGTCAAGTTTCAATGATCTTCTTATAGTAAATCTGTTGTGTTTACCTATTGGAAACTAATACATTGAGTCTCTTCTATAAATGCTGGTCTGGTTTAGATATTTGTCTAATACTATAAAGGAGAAACATGATATGAGGAGAGAAAATTGGCACCTTCATTATGGAATTCCTTATCTTTGTAACTCAGGGGCCCTTTTACTAAGCCAAGTAAGCATCTACGCATGCCCAATACATGCCAAAACGGAGTCACTGCTCGGCTACCACATGGCTGTTGCAGTAATTTCATTTTTGGTGCGCATCTGATACATGTGGCCAAAAAATAAAAAATTTTTTGGATGCACGTATCGGATGCGCGCCTAGTGGCATTTGACGCGTGAAGGTCATTACCGCCTGGTTAATGCATGAGACTTTACCACTAGGTCAATGGCTGGCAGTAAGGTCACAGACACAAAATGGATGCGCAGCAATTTTCATTTTGCCGCATGTCCATTTTCGTCAAAAATTTAAAAAGGCTTTTTTACAGGCACGCCCAAAACCCGTGTCTACAATACCGCATGCCATTTTTCAGCGCACCTTAGTAAAAGGACCCCTCAGGGAAGAGAATTCTTATAAGAGGTTTAAGCATGAGGTAAAATAGCTGCTGTTTGTAGAAACTTCAGCGTTTGATGAAGCCTTTTTGAAACAGTTGCTGCAATTCTTTATGTACTTTCCCTCTATTGGCTCTTCAATATTGATAAAAATGAAAAAAAGGGGGTCCACAACTTCCACAAAAGAAGCAAGCACAAACCAAGGGGTGAAAGCAGTACAAAGTCCAAATGACCAGCGCAAACAAGGAGTAAGAGTGTCCAAAATGTTTATTCTCAAAAAGTCAACTGACCCAAAAGTCAGTTGACTGTTTGAGAATAAACATTTTGGACGCTCTTACTCCTTGTTTGCGCTTTCTTCAATATTGATTGCAATCTTTTCTCATTTCTTCATTATGGATTCTACATGGCCTGTTTACTGTTTTACTTGTCTTGTTTTTCTGTTTTTTAGCGGCTTATATGATTTGATTGTAAAACACTTTGATGTGATTGTGAAAGACAGAATGTCAAATCAGAAATACTATCTAGCTATGCTATAACATTTTCTAGGCTAATAAATGTGTGCCCAATTTCTTCAGGAGACCTTAACTATTGATGATACTTACAAAGCTGACCTGCCTACTTAACCCTAATGTGTGAATTATTGTCAATAACTATCTTCCCTCCACCATGTGCACAAACATGTGCTGTGATAAGGAATGCAAAACAAGCAGAAGTAACCCGCTAACGACAAACCACAGAAAGTGTAAAACAAGAAAAAAGATAGGGGGGTAGACCAAATGTAAAACCAATAGTTGGTTTATTAAAAATAAAAACAGACTTGACGCAGTTCTGCGTTTCAAAACACTTACGGCACCTGCTTCAGGAGTCCTCTGTGAATCACTACTTGCATTGTTTGGCATTTTTGTGGATCATTTCGCTGCTTATGCTGTGCCTTTTTGATGTTATAGCCAATTTTTATTGTCACAATCACTAGCTGAGAATATTTCATTGACTCCTGAAGCAGGCACCATAGGCGTCGAAACACAGAACTGCATCGAGTCTGTTTTTATTTTTAATAAACCTACTGTTTGTTTTTACATTTGGTCTACCCCCTATCGCACCAGTGTATCTTTATCAGGATGAAGAAGTAGTACACCAGACCACACTGCTTCTCTCTTCATACCATCTACTCGAAAATCTCTGAAGACATTCTTCTTCAACAAGGCCTACAATGAGAACCTACAGCCTCACTAAGTCACCTCACCAACCCACTCAATTATGAACGCTTATCTTCTATAACTACCCTAATCACTCTCTTCCTTCCTCTTTTCCCCTTCCTAATCAGTACACACTACTAACTGAATCCAATTTGATATCCTGAAATGACAATGTTAACAAATCTATGTAAGCCACATTGAGCCTGCAAATAGGTGGGGGAATGTGGGATACAAATGCAATAAATAATAATAATAATACCAGTGGATTTTAGATCCAAGTGTTGAAGTTGTTTTTGAGTCACAACCTCTCATCTACCTTACCATGAAAAGGTAAAACTTTTGAAAATGGTATACAATTGACTATGGGTTTAAGTTTCTCCCCTAAAATTTGGAAGTCTATTTGGACTGAAGATATCTTATTTACAGTGAGGTTATTTGTTCAAAGATGGATAACATCAGGTGTTTATTCCATAATTTATTCTCTGATGTCACTAACAGCTTGATTTCTGCTCCCACTAGTGACAATTACAGGAAGCAGATAACCTGTTTCTGTTCCTCTGTGATCCCAAGTTGATTCCTCTAATAACAGAGTCTCCTAGCAGTGCCAACTTTTTTTTTGTTGTCTTTTTTTTAAATGTCTTTTGCTATTTTCTAAGGAATATCTGGTAAATTGGGTACAATGGGCTTCACTTTTTACTGAACTCACGTCAGAAATTGTCTCTGAAGAATCTTGATTTTCCAGGGCAGAGAAGACATTACTCAGGGTATCCTTTGAAAAAACTGTTATTTCTGTGAAACAGGTCATACCCTGCCAGAACCCACAGTAATCCATTTATTTCTGGGATGTTTGATTCTTTGTGGGGGTGGATAGGCTTCATATTGAATCCTGGGGAGGCTCCTTTTAGTATAGGAGTGGAGTGGATGAGTAGCCTAATGATTAGGACAATGAGACCCTGGGAGCTGGGTTCAATTTCCATTGTAGGTCATTATGATTCTGGGAAAGTCACTTAGAGGCCCTTTTACAGAGCTATGGATGCATTCACTTTTGCTGTCTGACTGTTCCTGTTGGTTTAAAATCTTAATAAAAATATATTTACATAAAAATATATAACCTTAAAAAACTGATGGTGTGCCCTGACAATTTTTGTGCCTTGTCAATGTGCTGCAAGATGAAAAAGGTTGAAAATCACTTAAGTAACCAGTGATAACAGATAAACAAAGGGGTCATGTGATCGAACTTAGAGACATGTGAGAGGATCTCTAGTGCAATATTTTGTACAGATTGCATGTGCTTAAGAAGGAACTGTGGAAGTCCAGAGCATATTTCATTGCAATAGCCTAATCTTGAGATTAGAAGCGCATAGAGAACAGACATCTGAGAATGCTCACCTAGAAAAGAAAGTACACTTCAAAATTGTCATAATACAAAGAAGCCTGGTTTTAGTAATGCAGAAACTTACTGACCAAAGGATAGGCATTTATCTAGGATAATGCCTAAGTATCTAAAATGAGGAACTAAATTGATGACAGTAGCAATCGATAGATGGAAGGAGTAATTGTGGGACAGAGTAGTCACCAGTAGCCCCCACGGGTACTGTTTTTGATGGGTTAGACACTAGATGGTAAATCTTGTCTATGAAGAGTGGGGAAGGTAGAGAAATGAGGGCCCTATTGGAGGTGAAGAAGGTAGAAGCATCACCAATCATACTGAAATTTTTGACAAAAAAATAAATATATATTTTCAGGTAGAAATATTAGAAACGGTTCAGCAAAATAGTAAATGCTACTTGATAAAAATTAATTAAGGAACTGTCAGATATAAAAGACTTTGCCAGCTGTGAAGAAAGGGATAAGGGAACAGAGAGGGGAGGGGTACCAGCAGAGGAGAAGATAAGGCCCAGAGGAGGGGACAGCCCAGATTCTTAGCTCAGGGAGTTCCACATGTCATGAGAAAGCATAGATCATTTTCCCCAGAGGGCTGGAGGCAGGGTAAAAACTACGATTCCCAGCAGCCCTTGAGGAAGTCTTACAACAGAATCAAAGACTTCCTATCCCAGCAGCCCCCAGTGGAGCCCAAGAGAAAGGCAGGTAAAGGTGAAACCCAAGACACGGAGGGGAGGCCAGGAATGGAGGGGGAGCCCCTAAGCAGAGCTAATCAGTGGGAGGAGGATCACCTGGGGAATGGGTGGAGCAAGAAGCCCATGGAATGGAAAGGGGAAGAAAAGGAGGAAGAAGTGAGGCAATAGGAGCTGATGGAGATTACAGCTCTGGCAAGATCCAAAAGTAAAAGGTTCAGATGGCAGGTAACCGCTTGGTGCGGGGTCTTGGTAAACAAGGGAAGGCAGTGGCTATCGTGGAGGAGCCAGAGAGTGATGGGGTCAAGTGGGAGGAAGCCAGGAGATATAGCTGGCCAGAGGAGGGACCCCTGGGAGCTCTCTGCCTGTGAACTATTGATGGGATTTTTAAACTGCTTGTTTGAACTGCCTATTTGGAAGTGCTTGTTTTATTTGAACTGCTTGCTTTTCTTTGTAGAACGTTTTTTGCTTTTGGGATTACTTATTTTGAATTGCATCATTGGGACTGCAGAGATTCATGTCCTGCTGGTTTATGAACTGCATTTTTGAAGCTGTGGAGATTCCTGAACTGCTTTGCTTTTGGAACTGCATTATTCAAAACTACTTTTTCTAAGCTGCTTGTTTTGGGGATTGCATTCTTGAAACCACTGGGATAATTTCCCTGGCGGATATCTTGGGAGTTGTCCTGGAATAGTACTGCTGACATACCTCAGGTCAGAGGGTACACCTGGAGGATTCCATGAAGTTGTACCTAAGTGGAATATCATACAGAAAAGGTCAGGGGCATTCCTAAAATTTATGTACATTGTTTTAGAATTAGTAAGATCTGTACCTGATTTGTATGTGGGGATTTACACCAGGTTTTCATTGATCAGGCCTAAATGTAGTCACGGGTCCTGGTGCTAAATGCTATTCTAGAAACCATGACTAACTGTAAGCATGGATTATAGAATAGCGCTAAGTGTTATTTTTTTCAGTGCCAATTTTTTAGGCACCATTTACAGAATCTAGTCCTATCTTGATAGAGGCAATATTGAGTTCGCTATCTGGATAAAGTTAGAGCATATTTTTGCTATCCAAACTCTATAGATAGTTAGCCAGTTAGTGGACTGAATTTCACCAATAACTGGTAAGACAGCCCTAATTCTGCCCACAGACTACCCCAGTGCTATTCAGATAGGATATTCAATGGCACTATCCAGATAGTGCATCTGAATATCTCAGTCAGTGGTACTTATCCAGATATCAGTTGCAGCTGAAAGTGGACCAGCCTGTTTATGTATTACAGGCAGTGGTGTGCTGGAGCCGGCTCGCACCGGCTCGCAAGAGCCGGTTGTTAAATTTTCTTCCGGCTTGTGAGCCGGTTGTTGAAAATAGCGAGCCGGCTCTGGCTCTCCGCCCTCCCTCCTCCCTCCCTCTGGATCCGCCTCACTGCCCGCTTGTTTTTTAAATTCTTCGCTTCCAGCACTGAGTCCTGGACTGTCCTGAGTCCTCCCTTGCCGATTTGCGCTTTAAAAATGGCCGCCGAGACTTCCAGAGGCGGCCTCGCGAGACTTCGGCTGAAGTCTCGGCGGCCATTTTGAAGTGCAAATCGGCAAGGGAGGACTCAGGACAGTCGGCGACTCGGCACTGGAAGCGAAGAATTTAAAAAACAAGCGGGCGGTGAGGGACCGGATCGGGAGGGAGGGAGGGAGGAGAAGAAGAATTCACAAAACAACTCGGGAGGGGGTGGCAGGGAGGAAAAGAGAGTCGCTGCTGGGCATGGGTGGATGGAGGGTTCGCTGGACATGGGTGCATGCAGGGCAGGGGAGAGGAGGGTCACTGCTGGACATGGGTGCATGCAGGGGAGAGGAGGGTCACTGCTAGACATCTGGGTGCATGCAGGGCAGGGCAGAGGAGGGTCGCTGGGTATGGGTGCATGCAGGGCAGGGGACAGGAGGGTCGCTGGGTATGGGTGCATGCAGGGCAGGGGGAGAGAAGGGTCACTGGACATGGGTGGATGGAGGGCAGAGGGAGATACGGGCCGCTGGTGGATGGAGGGCAGGGGAGAGGAGGGGAGAGAGAGAAGAAATGCTGGACATGGATGGAGAGGAGGGAAGAGTGAGGAAGGAGATGAGATGAGGGAAAAGGAAGAGAAAAATTGCACATGGATGAAGAAAATAGGCAGAAGCTGAGGACCATAAATGAAGAAGAAAGGAGGAAAGGAAATAAATAAATGGAAAGGAAGCCCTGGAAATGGAGTTAAGTGGACAGATAGCAGCAGAATCGGATACTGGGCCAGCATGATCAGAAAAACAGTCACCAGACAACAAAGGTAGAAAAAAATCATTTTATTTTCATTATAGTTTTTGGAATATGTTCACTTTGAGAATCAGGTGCTAAACATTAAAAGTTTATATTTATTTACTTATTTATGGCATTTTATCCCACATTAAACATGAATTAGATTGGAACCTGGGATCATTTAATTTTTTTTCCTGGAGAGAGTAATGCATTGCCCCCCTCCCCCGCTATAGCCAGCTCTGCAATTTGGGGGGGGGGGGGGGGGGGGCGCTGAGGTGGACCGGGGAGAGAGCCTGTTGTTAAAAATTTACCAGCACATCACTGATTACAGGGTAGATATTCGACTTGCAGTGGTCAGCATTTTTATAAATATGGGCTGCTTTGGGCTAGATCAGACCTAAATATTCAGGGCTGGTCCACATCTGGGCACTGGAACTGAATATCTAGGCCTTGGGTGGTTTCTGGAGTTATATGCAGTGTCAGCAAAGTAAGACAGCTATTTGTGCAGACTCAGGGTGCTGGTTAGCTATCCAGACACCAGCACTGAATTCCGCGGTGCCCAGAAAACTTCTGGGTCTGCCCTAACTCTGCCCCTGGACTGCCCCACCACTAAGATCCAGATTCAGTAAATGGTGCTCAAACGTCAGAGCCAAAAAAAACAAAAAACAAAAATCTGTGCTTAACATAACTCTATAATGAACAATTATCAGTTTCAATGTCCAAATTTGACTGCCAGGACTTATACCTGCTGAAACCAGGTGTAATTCCTGCTGCCCAATTTGGGCAAACATCCCCAGTATTCTATAACATTGTGAGTACATTTTAGGAATGTCCCTGATCCGTCCATGCACCTCACATGGCCACTCCCCCTTTTGGGTTGCACTATCTGGGATTTGGGTGCCCATTGCTATAGAATGGCGAGTAGCAAGATGTGCGCACAAATTCAAATTTGGTGAAAATTAGCGCCAGTTAGCACCTGCTCATTGCACTAATTGGCTCATTAGCCAATTTAGTTGGGCATACATCTTGGATCAGCACTCAAATATTGGCATCCAATTTTGGGCAGCCTATGTAGAATCCAGGATTAAATGGGGAGTGCCGAGACAGCATACACTGATATTCAGTGGCACTCTCTGGTTAAGTGTGACAGAATATCAGAAACTGGGATGGGCAGAGTGATTTAACTAGGCAGGAGCATTTATGCCTTTTTAAATCACACTTTATATCAGCCGGTCAGTTCATTATTCATGTCCATCCAATAAGGAGAAATTAGTTTTATTTAATTTTATAAGAGAATCATTGACCTTTATCATGTCATCACAGTTCCATTAAATCAGAAGTACATTATTATTTGTAAATCTATTTATCTCTCTATTATATATATATATATACACAGTGCAATCCACTTAAGTGCAAGGGTCTGGGATCAAAGAAATACATGCAGTTAACCAGAGCGTGCACTTAACCGTTGGAACCCAAAAAAACTTGACTTCTGATAAACATATGTACAGTACAGTTTATTATTATACGTACAGTATACAGTCTCCATTAACTGACGTTAGGCTTACTTGAAGTAATCAGTTACAGTCCTCTGTACACTATTGGGTCTGTGAGTTCCATAAACTACGTCTGCCAGACGGTAAAAACTGTCATAGCGCTGACATCCAGTGGCCTCCAGATAGGCACGCACGGTGTTGAGACTCTCCAGCGCTCTTGCAAAAGTGACAGGAGGAGGTTGTTGAATTTCGTCAGCATGTGCCTCGCTGCTCATTTCATCATCTGTTTCATCATCAGCCGTTGTTGCCTGCGTGTAGGCGCATATCTCGACATCAGTGCTGTTGTCAGCTGTTTGTAGATCGTAATCAACAGCTACGTAGCGATGAAACTCCTCTTCAGTAACACCGGCTCACCGGCTGGGATGTCAATAACCTGTTCATCTGACGCGTTTGCAACAGCTGCATCTGTTTCATTCCTCTCCACATCCTTAACAAAGCTTGTCCGCTTGTAGCAGTTCACAATGGTTGCCTGTGTAACATGATTCAAGGCTTCTTTCTGCATATGTAGGGAATCCAACAGTGATAGATTATGAGCCAGTTCAACAGCACGTTTATCCTTGCCAGTCTAGTCATCCGCAACGCTCATCAGACGACGTAGCACAAGAGCCTGATAATGTTGTTTGAAATTGGCAGGGAGACCACCTTGACGGTGGCGGGGATAGTGCTGGGCAGACTTATACGGTCTGTGCCAGAGCCGGTGGTGGGAGGCGGGGCTGGTGGTTGGGAGGCGGGGATAGTGCTGGGCAGACTTACACGGTCTGTGCCCTGAAAAGGACAGGTACAAATCAAGGTAAAGTATACACAAAAAGTAGCACATATGAGTTTATCTTTTTGGGCAGACTGGATGGACCATGCAGGTCTTTTTCTGCCGTCATTTACTATGTTACTATGTTGACGTTAGACAGCCTGACACCCTGTGTGCAGCACAATTATCACAAAGCAGCAAAATCTGACGCTTTTGTGCCCGTATTGTAGTGTCTAACTTCTTTAGCCACTGCTTCCAAATTTCCCCAGTCATCCATGAATTTGCGTTAGCCTCATATGACAGAGGAAGACGCTTAACTTTCTTGAAGCAACAGGGCTGTTTGCTCTTTCCAATGACGAGGGGTTCCAACTTCTCACTCCCATCCATATTGCAGCAAAGGAGGATCGTCAGTCGGTCCTTCAAAGTTTTGCCTTCAGTAGTTTCGGCATGTTTGAATGCAAGTGTTCCATCAGGAATTGCTCGCCAATAGAGACCGTTTTCGTCAGCATTGAAATGTCACAAGGTGCAAACTCGTTCAAGATGGTAGGAAGAACTGAAACAACCCAATTTTCAGCACCAAAGTCATCAGTGTCTTGTTGCTCACCATGCTGTTTCTTGAATTTTATGTTGTTCCTCTCCTTCCATCTTTCCAACCATCCAACAGTGGCTTTGAATTCAGTTAGTCCAAGACTTTCAGCTAGCTGGTTAGCTTTCTCCATAAGCAGTGAACTACTGACAGGAAACTGTCTGCTCCTGACTTGATAAAGCCACCAAAGAAGAGCATCTTCTACCTCCTCAGCTTTTCCTGCTCTTTTATGTTTCCTGTGTTGATTTGTAATCTTTTGCCAGTCTTCCAGAAGCTGATCTTTCTGCATCAAGACACATGAAATTTGACTGGGATTGACACCATATTCTTTAGCAATAGATGCTTGACTTTGTTTGTTTTCTAATTTTTAAAGAACTTCTATTCGTTCAGCCAGTGTTAAAGTCTTACAGTTCCACCGCGACGACAACGACAATGACCCCAGTGTACACTCTAACAACATTCTTTCACTTATTCTGCCTGTGCCAGTTAAAGGGGCGGTAAATTTGAAATCTCGTTGGTTGTCACGCGCCAATCGGCTTCCATATTTCCTGTGCGTGCTTATGCGGAGTCTTTCCTGCAGAGAAGTGGTCTTAAAACATGCATATAAGTGAATCTTACACATCACTGGTGCGCTAAACCGAAGTTTGTCCCCATAGAAATTGATGGTGCCAAAAACGGGACCGAAGTACGGCATGTAGTTAAACGGAGCAGGCGCTTATCCGACGTGCACTTAAATGGAATGCACTGTATATATATATATATATATTTTTTTTTTTATTTGTACCCCGCGCTTTCCCACTCATGGCAGGCTCAATGCGGCTTAGGTACTTATTTATATCTATATATATAATAGATAGATAAATATGTACATATATATGTACATATTTATCTATCTATCTATGTAATATATATATATATATAACTTCTGATGATCCTTTCTGTCTTTCCTTCCCTCCAACATATAGGTAAATATCATGAAAGCAGTTTGTATCACAGTCCACTGCTGACCCTTGTGTTCCTGCTGACCTCCAAAAATCAAGGCATCCTTTATTAGCATAGACATAAGGTAGACAAGATCTCAGGTCAACTTCCTAGTAGATGGAGAAGGGTAGGATCTCTTACCTGGAGACAGTGGCAAAAGGAAAGTCCAGCTGGATCATTGCTTCCAGGGTTCAGTTACCTGATGCTGCAAAGACAGAATGGAGAGAAAATGAGTTATCTTCCCAGGTGAGGAAGATTCCAGGCAGTTGAGAAGCCACCTCCCCCTTAGGAATGATAAGGCAATGTTGAGGGTCAAAAATTGCATCTAAATTACAAGATTTAGACACCATTCTTTCCAAAACATTTTAATGTGTGAGTTATAATAATAATTTTTAAAAGTCCATCTCCCAAATGTCTAAGCAGCCACAGTTGAAACATCTTCAGTACAATCTAAAAACGTGCAACTCGGAATTTTCAACCCTCCATGTCCCATAATTGTTATGGCACTCAAAAGGCCCCGAGCAGAAACAGCAATTTCAGTGATGGCAAAATTGAGCTCCTTGTCAAGATCACGGCACACCATCACAATCTCTTTGCTCCCAAGGGGCAAATTCTATGTTCTTATACCAAAGAAAAAGAATGGCTCACCATATACGAGTACATGCTGAGAGGCTGGATACCAGGGGCCATGTCCTAACAATTCAACAGGGAGTACAGGTTAGTTGGTAGGTCTGGAGTCACTCAGCTCTCCAAGTGGAGGGCTCTTATAACTGTAATGTTTATGTGCCTTCTCCCCCCCCCCCCCCCTTGCATGGGCATTGTTTGTGGGGAATGAGGGAGGCATTGCCACCCCCAAACAAGCTGCTGTTCTAGCAGTGACTGATTGTGATTGTGACTGCCTAAAGGAATCCTGAACTTCCTGGCCCTGCCTCTCGTTCACTCTCACACATCCACAATCTACCCCTGGGCATCACACATGACCTGAATGTTCATGGATGTGAAGTGTGTGTAGCCGATGAACAAGGGAAAGCAATATATGGCATAGAACTGATTCATGCTGTTCTGGAGTGCCTAGGTGGTAGTGGAGAAGGTAATATAGTATGAGGTGTGGGTGAGAAAGGCATCAAGGAACTGGGCAAGATAGTTGGAGATGGTAGATTGGGTGAGGCCTGCATTGATTACTAACTCTGACTATAAGGTGCTGGTATACATAAAGGCGAGGGAGGCAGTGACCTTCAGGTGGACTGGCATAGGATTATTCCTATGTGCCCTGGGATGGAGGGGGGTTTAGCTGGCCACAGAAGTGCTGTATGGTAACCTTGTCAAAGTGGAACCTAGTAAGGCATTCCTTGTCAGTGAGGTCCAGGAAGCGGGTGCAGAGCCTGAAGACTCTCTGATACTAATATCTCCTCCAAAGCCTCCTCTCCAAACTCTCATCTACCTCCAACAAGGCGTGAGCCACCAAAGAATGCAGTGTATCAATGATTGCCATTCGGGTGTCCCACCACCACTGCAGGTGCAACCTACTGACCCTAGAAACACCACTTTGCACATCTCCACTTACTGCACCTTGTGAGACCCAACACCAGCACCCTCACCAGCACACAGTCATGAGACACACGCCAGCTACCCAAAATAGTTACCTTCCCACCACCAGCATACAATCCAGACACACACAGCTGCAGCACTAAGTACTCACTCTCCCAGCACCAGCAATCAGTCCTCACACACTGCAGCAGCACAAAGCACTCACTCTTCCATGATCAGCACACAGCCCTCACACAAACAGCAGCAGCACAGTGACAAACTGGGAGTGAACAAACAGAGGAACAATGAGAGACATGAGACAAGCAGGTAGTGGTGCAGAATGGGAGCTGTTGTGATTTGGGGACAGTAAGGGATTGGTGGGGAAGAGGGTGAGATACAGAGAAAGAGATTGGTGTGGCTGGGGGACAGATACAGAGGGAGGGATGACTGTGACTGGGGGGCTAGCAGGTATGGGGAAGGAGCTGAGGAGGTGAGACACAGAGGGCAATCAGGAAATGTAGGGGTCAAAAGGTTCAAACTGGGGCAAACAAACAAAGGTAACAAAGTACTTAGTAACCCCGCTATTTCTCTCAAATGACCACTTCCAACTCAGTAAATCACAAATGGGTCTAAAGATAGGTTTTAGTCTTACCCTAGATGCTTTTAAAGCAGGTCTAATTCTGGGTGTTTTTCTTTCCGCCCCTAGGAAGTCATTTTGCTATCTGCTATCGGCAATGAACATTCATCATATGATACCACCCATGTCACACTCACTAAAAGCCCCCTCTGGAAATGTCTTCTTTTTGGTGGCTAGTGGAGTTGGGCATTTTTATTTTTGTTGGATTGTGTGGCAAAACAACTAGCCACCCACCCGGGGTTACCTTGAGGCTATTTGGAGGGTCTATCCCTAGCACAGCTCAGGTCCACCTGTACCTGCCGCTTGTGCTCCACAGTAGCACCCTTCTCCCACCACCTCTGGTTGAGTCTCCTGCTCTCAAATTATCCCGGGTGATTTCTAGGTTACTGGGACCACACTTTCAGCGGTCCCCACAGTTCCCAAAAAACACTCACAAATCCAAAATACAAACCACCAGGATTCTTGATCAGTCCAGACAGGCAGAGGCAATAAACTGAAAATTGTTTATTGTCTTAAAAATATTGAACAATGAACAGAAATAGTGCAATCGGAAAACAATAACAGGTAAAACTATCTAAACATTTGTTTAATTTCTAAAAAGTACCTGGGGAGATCAGAAAATATGCTACTCACAGATTATCAAATATAACTGATCACAGGGCCTTAGCAAAGAGATCTGTCTCTCTCTTCTCCTGGGCTAAGACTGGGGCAAAAGCCAGTAAAATCCAAATGAAAATGAGCTCCTGGGTCAATCAGAGGCCAGAAAAACAATCTTTGAAAGTATGTTCACAGACTGCTTTTCCAAAAGGCTTAAACAAAGAAAACAGCCATACACCATCTGCTGACCAAACTAGAGAAATGCACTTCAGGAAATAATTAAGGCAGTTTTACAGGCTTAAAAAGACCACTGTTCTGTCACAGTTTGATTATATGTTTAGATATTTTTCTGCGAGAAATACATTTATCAGTCCATTATGGCATTTTTTGGATGTTTTTCTGTTTTGAAAATGAGCCCCTTAATCACCTTTGATAGATGGTTAGGGACCTATAACCCTTACTGCCCAGAGACCTTATATCATTGTCAGTTCACCCCTGAGAAGAGGCTTGCAGTGGAAAGGGGGCTTTGAAATTAGGTGTCATAGGAAGAGGGTAAAAGGATGTAGACTCAGAAGGAATCTAAGGAAATGTTTCTTTACTAAATGAGTAGTATATGAACAGAACAGCATACCAGTGAAGATAGTTGAGGCAAGGATAATATTCAAATTCGAGAAAACATGGGACAAGCACTGAAGAGGTGAAAGGATTCTAGAGACTGAGGGAGAAGAAGGATTTGTAAAGACTAGGCATATGGTATCGATAGTCTAAGTGGATAGTACATGTTTGTTTTTATGCTATGATCTTTTATGTTTCTATTGTCACTGTTTATTGAAAAGAACTTAGAGAGAAGGGGAAAGTCAAATGTTATGTAAAATGGTGCTAATAGGAAGACAACAAAACAGAGCATATAAGTGTTTAAAGTAGAAAAGATAAAACTGAGCTTAAGGCGAAGTTAAATATGTTGGCATATACTACTCAATCAATGACTGAAAATTAACACCAGATCATAAATTAAATATGTAAAGAGCATAGTATGATATTGTAATAGATAAATCCCATAAAGGAACAGTTTAATTTTCAATAGCCATTTCTCTGATAGTTCCATTGTGGTGTTTTGAAACCACAGAACAATATGACAAAGTCATATCAGTGGAAAAACAGATGGGTTCCTCATAAAATGCAAGCATAATAAGATCAACTAGCCATACTGATAAAGCCTTACCTCAGTTTTAATGAAAACAGTTCTATGCAGCAATCATTTGTACACCATTTTTAATTAAGTGCCTTGAATGCTATTACATTTTCAATAACATTCTATTTATTTGTCAGGAACAATAAATGTATGTTACAAATTCTGGAAAAATTTTGCATGTGGCTGATTTATTTCATTATGTGAGTAGTTAATGCTGGTGGACTAATAGCAAAGTCTATTCCACCATGATTAAACCTACTGTGAAAAGAATAAAAACATGTTTTTATGACCATGCTGCAATCTGTTCTGAACTCACATTAGACTGATCCAGCTATAGAGAACCCATTTAAAATGTAAGTAGTTAAATTAAAGTGATTTCAATTTGAGGTACTGCATGCTGACCCAATGTAAAAGATTAGTTTAATTTAGCTTTAACTCTTAAGCAACCATTAAAAAAGCTGGTCTGTACTAAAGTGGTAAAGCCATGTCTGTTGTGGAAGAAAATAACAGCAAGAAACCCAGTCTTTCATCCCCCACCCTCCCTTTTCCAACATTACTCAACTGCTGCAGAGTCATATTTTTGGTATTGATAACATAACTTAGGGATCACTTGTTGTTCCTATTAACAATCTGCTCAGCAGTTACCAGTGATAATCTGCAATCTTTCAAGTATGTCTGCTCTGTATTTAGAGACATCTGGTCTACTCTTGTCTTTATTGCAACCTCACTTAGGTTAGGATGCCCTAACATCCCTGATTTGGTGATATCCTTTAAAAACAGCTTGTTATGAACCATGTGCTTTTGAAGTACCATTGGCTCCCCCCCCCCCCCCCCCCAAAAAAAAAAAAAAAAAAAAAACCGCTCTATCTTCTTTTTAAATGTCGATGCCAGCAACCTGGTTTCCCTCTGGCTAAGGTGGAGCCCATATTTCCAGAATTGGATCCCCCTTTTCCAGACTGCTGCCTATTTCCTAACAACTCTAAATCCCTCCTCCCTGCAACATTTCAGTGATAATGGAAAATGAAAGCGCCCAGCTCAAAAACGAATAAATCCAAGGCATTTGTTCGTGGGAGGGGCCAGGATTCGTAGTGCACTGGTCCCCCTCACATGCCAGGACACCAACCGGGCACCCTAGAGGGCACTTTTACAAAAACAAAAAAAAGGTAAAAGAGCTCCCAGGTGCATAGCACCCTTCCCTTGTGTGTTGAGCCCCCCAAATCCCCCTCAAAACCCACTGCCCACAAGTCTACACCATTATTATAGCCCTAAGGAGTGAAGGGGGGCACCTACATGTGGGTACAGTGGGTTTGGGGGGTTGGACGACTAATAAGCATTAAGCAGCACAATTGTAACAGGTAGGGGGGGATGGGCCTGGGTCCACCTGCCTGAAGTCCACTGCACCCCCTAACAACTGCTCCAGGGACCTGCATACTGCTGCCAGGGAGGTGGGTATGACATTTGAGGGTGAAAATAAAAAGTTGTGAAACATCATTTTTTGTGGTGGGAGGGGGTTAGTGACCACTGGGGGAGTCAGGGGAGGTCATCCCTGATTCCCTCTGGGGGTAATCTGGTCATTTAGGGCACTTTTTGGGGCCTTATTCATGAAAAAACAGGGTCCAGGAAAAGTGTCCTAAATTCTAGCTACAAACGCATACTTTTTTTCCATTATCGGCGAAAGGCGCCCATCTCTGTTCGGGTGATAACCACGCCCCAGTCCCGCCTTCACCACGCCTCCGACACGCCCCCGTCAACTTTGTATGCTTCCGCGATGGAGTGCAGTTGAAAACGTCCAAAATCGCCTTTCCGTTATACCGATTTATTCGTGAGATAAACGTCTATCTCTCGATTTGGGTCGAAATCTAGGCATTTTTCTCAAAACAGTTTTTGGGGCCAATATTCAGACCGATGGAGGGAGCCTGGCTAACTCTCTCCAGGGGTGGTCCAATCATAAGGCCACCTGAGGTGGGGTCCTCAGGCGGCACTCATCAGGAGCGGCACCTCAGTGGGGTGGCATCTCCCCCTTCGCAATGTTTTACCTCACAGTGACATTCCAAACCCGGCAGCAACAGTGATTGCCATATGCTGCACTGCTGCTGCCAGCACCTGCCTCTTCCCTTTACTGCGGCCACCTCTCTGATGTAACTTCCTGTTTTGACAGAGGCTCAGGCAGCTGCAGTAAAGGGAAGAGTTGGGTGCCGACAGCGGCAGGGTAGCGTATGGGAATCACTGCCGCTGCCAGGTTTGGAACGTCACCATGAGGTAAAACGCCGTGAAGGGGAAGGGGGCAGCATCTCTGCCTGGGGGAAGGGGTGTCATGTCAGCTCTTTCTCAGGCAACATCTTGCCTTGGGCCGGCCTGAATTCTGCAGTCGGCAGTCAGCCTGGATATTCAGTGCTGGGCTGTTTCTGGTGTCTGGCATTGAATATCCGGTTTATTTTTGGCCAGTTTAAACTTAATATTCAGAGATAGCCAGATACGTTTAAACCAGCCAAAGGTATTTCACCTATTTAAGCAGCCCGATGTGGCCACTTGCAATAGCTGGTTATGTGCTGAATATTTGAGGATATCCGGCTATATTGCGCAATACAGCCGGTTATTTTCTAGCTGCTAACAGGGAGTAGTAGGGGATAGCCGGTTATCACCTGCTGAGTATCACTGGATAGCCAGTTAAGTGCCATTTAACTGGCTGGTTAAAAGATTTTCAATATCATGTTTTTTTTAATTATTTAATAGAATCTGTGGCAACATTATTTCCCAGCACTCACCTCATCAAGGCTTCAGAGCTGTGCCCATTTGTATTCACATCACTGTGTTCCTCCTGTTCCATCCTATTGCTGCAACAGTCAGTTTTTGTTTCATTCCACCAGCAACCTTCCAAATTATTTGCAGGTGTTTTACTGCATGTTAGGGATGCACAGCCAGAAAATTTTCATCTATTGTCATTTCCCATATTATTTATGGGAATTTCTGTTTTTTACTGTTTTCATTTGGCCATTTTGTCGTTTGCCAATAACAGTGCACAGCCTTTGGAACTAGTGTGTACTATGTGGAAAGAGGGCACATTATTTCAGAGAAAGGGTTGCATATACCTTGGAGGAAAGGAGACACAGTGGTGACATGATACAGACATTCAAATATTTGAAAGGTATTAATCCACAAACAAACTGTTTCTGGAGAAGGGAAGGTGGTAGAACTAGAGGACATGAATTGAAGATGAAGGGGGGGGGGGGGGGTGGCAGACTTAGGAGTAATGTCAAGAAGCATTTTTTTCACAGAAAGAGTGGTGGATAAGTGGCATGCCCTCCTGTGGGAGATGGTGGAGATGAAAACGGTAATGGAATTCAAACATGCATGGGATAAACACAAAGGAATCCTGTTTAGGAGGAATGGATCCATGGAATCTTAGCGGAGATTGGGTGGCAATGCTGATAATTGGGAAGCAAAGCCAGTGCTCGGCAGACTTCTATGGTCTATGCTCTAATCGTGACTGGATAGATAGGGATGGACTAGAGTGTAAATTTTAAGAGGCTTCGATGTTAGTTTTAGAACTTGTAGTACAAGAACAGTGCTGGGCAGACTTCTACGGTCTGTGCCCTGAGAATGGCAAGGACAAATCAAACTTGAGTATACATATAAAGTATTGCATACCATGTAAAATGAGTTTATCTTGTTGGGCAGACTGGATGGACGGTTCAGGTCTTTATCTGCTGAAGCTGCTGCAGATGTGCAGATGAAGGAGGAGGTGTAGGTGGACCCGGGGCCCACCCAGCAGGAGAATCAGGAAGATGACCCATAAGGGGACATGCTCCCACCGGAAGGAGAAGGAGGGACCCAGTGTGTTGTGGTGGCCAAAAAAAGCAAACAGTATGCTAGGAATTATTAGGAAAGGGATGATAAATAAGACCAAGAACACTATAATGCCTCTGCATCACTCCGTGGTGTGATCTCACCTTGTGCATTATATTCATTTCTGGTTGCCGTATCACAAAAAAGATATAGTGGAATTTAAAAAAGGTTCAAAGAAGAGCGACCAAAATGGTAAAGGGGATGGAATTCCTCTCATATGAGGAAAGGCTAAAGATGCTAGTGCTCTTCAGCTTGGAAAAGAGACGAATGAGGGGAGATATGATTGAGGTCTACAAAATCCTGAGTGGTGTAGAACGAGTAGAAGTAAATGGATATTTTACTCATTCCAAAAGTACAAAGACTAGGGGACACTCAAGGAACTTACATGGAAATACTTTTAAAATAAATAGGAGGAAATATTTTTTCACTCAATGAATAGTTAAGTTCTGTAACTTGATGCCAGAGGATGTGATAACAGCAGTTAGCATATCTGGGTTAAAAAAAAATTGGGCAAGTTCCTGGCGGAAAAGTCCATAGTCTGCTATTGAGACAGACATGGGGAAGCCACTGCTTGCCCTGGGATTGGCAGCATGGGATCTTGCTACTATTTGGGTTTCTGCCAGGTACTTGTGACCTGAATTAAACACTGTTGGAAACAGGACCCTGTGCTAGATAGACCATCGGTCTGACCCAGTATGGCTATTCTTACGTTCTTATGTTAGAATGAGCTCCCTAGGCTGCTTCAACACATCCCTCAGAAGCCCCCCTGGTAGGCACATAAGCTCAGACCCCCACTGCATGTCACAGGCATGCACCGTGGCTTGTAGCAGCGGCTTGCAGCTCTCCAGGTCACACTCCTCCTTATGCTGGAGGGGTGAAGGATGCTGTACTAGGAGCAACTGCCACCAAAATAAATGATTACTTATTTCATGTACAACAAATATATCTCAGTTTGCATTGTTATGAACAAAGCTCTGTGCCTCCATATACCCAGAAACATTTGTTTATACCATGACATGTTATACTGATAACAGGTGTGGTTATAACAGTATTATCACATCACTGGTGAAAGGAGACTACAGCATTGTGGGTGGGAGAGAGGGGGAATAGGAAGTTTTCACATGACTATGGGTGTCCGCATTCCTATCAGCTTCTTCTCACTGACAATTGCTCTATCAGGGGCTGGTGGAATTTAGGTGGATCTAATATGGCCAATTTCACAGGGAACACCAGCAGGACTTGCACATGCCTCTCCCATGGTCCCAGACCATAGCACAAACCCTTAAGCTTCCTTTACAAAGTGGCGGTGACAGGGATTGTCTGCTGCAGTAGAGCAGCCAGCAGTGGCTGTAGGACCTAGGCTTCCCATTGCAGCACCTGACAAAGGTGCAGTGTATATGGGAGCTGCAATCAGGCTCTGCAGTGTGGTTAGGTATACATCACTGCAGTCTCACCTCCCAGTTCCCTCTCCCAGGTCATAGCTGTAGGCCAGCTGGCAGTAGGGCTTTTCCTCTGACTCAGCATTAGGCCATTGCTACCCTTACCTGCCACTTAGATGTGCAAGGAATATTGTGGAGAAAGATCTGCAAGCACTGGCTCTGGTTCATGCACAGAGTTCTCATGATGGTTCACTGTGGATATTCTGAACACTTCAATGCCTGGGATGCCCCCTGGTCCTGGTCGGGGAATCATTGGCCTTTACTGTAGCCAGGGGGAAAGACCTCACTCTCAACTGGACATCATCCAGTGCATAGGCATTTTTCCTCTGCTTGGTGGTCGAGGGTGTCCAGCTACACTGAGCAATGGCATAAACCCATTCTGTTGGTACACTTACCTAGACATGATCAGACATTTCGTTTGAGATGTACAGCACTGTGGGTCACTAAAAAAAGACATGGCTGCTCACTTATATCAGGTATCATATCTGTAGCCCTCTGTCTCATTTGGATCACAATCTGAGCATATGCTAGGCCTATGCTGACTAAAGGTATCTGATCTGTAGCACACGTAGCGTGCAACCTTCTAAGCCCACTAACACCACTGTGCACAACTCCACCTACTGCAGAGCTCTGCACCACCTAGTGAGACACTGACTCACCACTAGTAACAGCACACAGCACTCACTCTCTCAACAACAGCACACAGCACTCACTAAGACAGCAGACAGCAGATTGACAGACTGCGACTAGACACACACAAAGGCACAGCACAGGAGCAGAACGAGTAGGTAAAGAGGTATAAACGGTGGTGTGGGAGTTTAGGGGCAGTGAGGGGTTGTTGTGCAAGGGAGACAGCAAAGGGGACTGAAAAATGCATGGTTGTATTGGGGGCTAGCTGGTGTGGTCAAGAGGTTCAGGAGGTGAGATAGAGAAGAGGCAAGGCAGGAAATGTGGGGGGACAAAGATTTTGGACTGGGGCAGACAACAACCTCAAACAAATCACTCTCCTACTCTCCACTGTCCTTCACAACGTCACCAACTCCACCTCTTCATTCTCCAACACAGCAAAAGCACAAATGGATCCATAGACAGGTTGTGGCTTCACTTGTTCGCATTTATATCAGGTCTAAATTGGGCTGTTTTCATTTCTACCCCGGGATATCGCCCTGCTATCTGTTATCACTAGAAAATATCCATCTCATAACATTGCCCATGACCCCCCCCCCCCCCCTCGAAAATAAAACTCCTCCAAATGTCTTTTTTGTGCAGCTCGCAAGCAAGGATGTTTTCTGATCATCTATTTGATTATGGTGATTTGGATGGATTTGTGCGTAATTTGACTCTGGAATTTGTTGCTGGAGAATGTGGTTAAGGCGGTTAGCTTAGCAGAGTTTAAGAAAGGTTTGGATGGCTTCTTGAAGGAAAAGGCCATAGAATATTATTAAATGGACATAGGGAAAAATCCACTATTCCTGGGATAAGCAGTACAAAATGCTTTGCTCCGTGGATCTTGTTGGGTGATTGAGACCTGGATTGGCCACTGTCGGAGGCAGGGTGCTGGGCTAGATGGACCTTTGCTACTACTACTACTACTACTACTAGTATTTGACATTTATAGAGCACTACTAGGGTTATGCAGTGCTGTACAATAAACAAAGAATGACGGTCCCTGCTCAAAGGAGCTTACAATCTAGAGGACAAGACAGACAAGGAGAGCAGACAAGCAATAATTGGAGTAGACAATCAATAGTTGGAACAGTCTAGGTTACTAGGTACAATGTTAAGTTCTGAAAGCGACATTGAAGAGGTGGGTTTTGAGTAGAGATTTGAAGATGGACAGTGAGGGTGCTTGGCGTATGGGCCAAGCACCCATAGCACAGTGAGGGTGCTTGGTCTGTCCCAGTGTGGCGATGCTTATGTCTTATGCCAGAAAAATGTCTGATCTTTTTGAGCCATCTATCTGGTTTGAAAATGAGCACCTACGGCACTTAGGAACTACCTTCTAGAACAGCATGTAGTGCAGGATTGTCCAACCTTTTTCTATCCAGGGCCATATTATATATTTTGTAACATTTGGAGTGCCAAAACACAAGTGCGTGCATGTACTCACACTCTCTTTCTAAGAATCACATATGCCCCCCACCTTCACCCATTCTCTCTCTCATATGCCCCCCCCCCTGTCTTCACCCATTCTTTTCTCTCTCTCTCTCTCTCTGTCTGTCTGTCTCTCATATGTACCCCCTACCTTCACCCATTCTCACTCTCTCATATGTGCCCCCTGCCTTCCCCCGTTCTCTGCCCTCTGCCTTCATCCATTCTCTCTCATATGTGCTTCTTGCTTTCACTCTCTCTCTCTCTCTCTCTCTCTCTCTCTCATATGTGCCCCCTGCCTTCACCCATTCTCTCTCATACAAGTCTTCACACATCTTTGCTTCATTTTTATATCACTTGAGCATAAAGTAGCAAAGCAAGAAAAGGCTGAAAAAAATGAAGTCTTCTTTTGTTTTAGTTGGACTCATCATTCCTCACTTGGCTTCAGTTGCTAAATAGAATCCCTGCTTCCCTGCTGCAACTTCTCTAACTGCGAGCTTCAGCCACACAGCTCCAGAAGTTCAGGTTGACCTTGTGTTATCAAGTCTCACGAGACTTGAAACCCCGGGACCAACCCAAACATTTGGTGCCACACAGTACAAGCTCACAGTTAGAGGAATTGCGGCAGGGATCTCGGAGGAATCTATGTTTCTATCAAGCTTCTGTGGGCCAGAGAAATTAAGTTGGTTGCAGAATGTGGGTTGGACAAGGCTGACCTAGTGCCTAGTGCCTGTCAATTTAACATTGCCTTTGGTGGCACTTTATAGAATTGTGTTATTTCTTATCAAATATATCTAGCATATTTTATAGTTCAAATCATATTACTGAGGTTTTGAGTGACAAAGAATTGCATTCAACCTTGGATCACCTACAATATATGAAACTTGAAGGTGAATTGGTTATTAGTCATGTAATCAAACTATTGCTGGGTGCTGTTTGCTTTTAATTTTTCTGGTTTACATGTCTGTAGTCCTGTGAGCTTAATATTCTATGCTTGTCTGGATGATTTTCTTGTTTTGAAAAATAAGGATTCAATATACAACCTTTAGTCTCCTATCCTCTTGTGAACCTTTCCAATTATCTTGCAGACATGAACCAAGGAGAAGGGGAGGTAACTGATGATAGTTTTCAGTAACAAATTTGGTATGATTGTGTATATTATATAACTTGCCCTTTTTAAAATGTAAGATTTATTTCTTATATGTAATGATTTTGGAAACATAAACAAACTACAATAAACAAAATTATTCATTCACCCTTCAACTGTTTATGCCTTACTTGTGTTTTGCATTTATAAATATGATGCATATAAAAACAATCTTATCCTGCATTTCCCATGCATATCCTGCACATGTCAACAACCCTAAATAAATCTTATTTAAACAGAAGACCTGCCTGGACTCTTCAGTGCTACATTGTTCGGACAGTAGGCGCTTACCATGCAGATCTGTACCTGTGGAAAGTGCATCCAGGATTTTCAAAATGAAAACGTGGTGGGTATTTTCCGTTCACTGACCTAACCCTACTTAACTGCAGTGAGTAAGGGCACTTGTCAGGGGTAATTTTACATGGGTAAAAAGCTATTTATCTGAGTTAAAAGCTTTGAAAATTACTATCTATCTATCTATCTATCTATCTATCTATCTATCTATCTATCTATCTATCTATCTATCTATATTGATAGTTATTTTATATCATATTTTTATTGATTTTTATAATATAGTAGTAGATAGCAGATAAAGATTCATCTATTTTGCCCAATAAGGTGACTAGAATTGTACCTGTCACTCCATGCAGAACATGCAGATTAACCCCTCTATGCCTTTAGTTAGGGTTGTACCTGCCAGTCCACTCAGTACTGCTTTTTGTGTCTTTTTTGAAGTATGAAAGTAATTTTAAGTTTTGCTTTGATTCCATCCCCTTGCTTTGTAGGGATCCCCTGTGTTTATCCCATGCCTTTTTGAATTTGGTCACTGTTTTGTCCCCACTACCTCCATCTAGACAACATTACAGACACCCATTACCCTTTCCATTAAAAAAAAAAAAAGTATTTGTATTTTCTGTTGCTACCTTTAATCTTAACTCCTTTCATGCCCTCTAGTTCTACATGTCTGTATCATATCTGCCCTCTTCCTCCTTTCTTTTAAGGCATCCATATATTCAGGTCTTCAAGCTCTTCTCATATGCCTTCTGGTATAGACCCTATACTAGTTTAGTAACCTTCGAAACCATTTCAAGTCCTTTTGTAACATCCCTTTTGAGAGTGTTCCTGGGTTTGGGGGTCCAACCTGGCAAGAACTCCCCACCCCCACCCAGGCCAGCTACATCGGTCTGATGTATATGTGGAACACAGTGCCTCCACCTAAGGTAGAAGGTTTAAGCGGGGGATTCAAGATAGCTACACATACCTGACGTCTGGTGTATCTCTCCTCTTTCCTTTCGGAATTTATCTCATAGTATGCTGAAACGATGGAGTAGGCCTGCTGTTAGTGCCTCTCAGTGGCCGAATTTCCCAGCCGTTGGCTCCCTGGATAACTTTGTGCAGAGAACACAGTCAGAGGGCTGCCCGCTTGACTCACATGGTGTGAGTAGAGACTCCATGGCATTTCATGGGCTAGATGTCACTCTCAGCTCCAACTAGACAGCTCCTCCCCTGCAACCATGAGCATCACCAGCTCTGCTACCAGGAAGTGTTTGCAGAGACTGTGCGGTGAGAGGCACTGAGTCATCCAGTGAGTGAGCTGGAAAACCCAGAGACAGTGGGTTATCCAGCATCGGCTGCAGTGACTTTGATTCCCATTGTGGGAGAGTTGGAAGTTGTGGGGAGTGAGTGGGAAGGTATTTCTTTGTTGGAACAAGTATCTTCTTCACAATTTCTTGTTTTCTTACTTGCTAAGCCAACTGAAGTAATTTTGGACAGTTTATGGGCTTTAATACTGGACTTGGGTAAGGACTTGTGCCCCCATGTTCAGAAATTGGAGCATAGACTAGTCCTCCTTGAAGGGAAACTGGAGAAAACTAACTCTGAAACCAAGACTTTGATCCATCAGGTTGATCAACAGAGGAAAGATTTGGCTGAAACTCAGAAAGTTCAAACTTCTATTATAAAGGATGTGAGAAGCCTAAGAAGGAAGGCAGAATCATTTGATAATACTATTAGGATTAATATTCTCTGTTTCTTGAATTTTCCTAGGGTTGTTTTCTATTGCCCTTTGGGACATCCTTAGAACATTTATTAGGGAAAACCAAGGGGTTGCTGAGGAAAATATTCTGCCCTTCTCTCAAGTGCATTATTTAACAATAAAACCTATGGAAGGGCAGCAACATTTTGATAAAAATATAACTTCTTTTGATGTTTTGAAATCTTTGGCTACAGACATTGCATCTGCGCCAATTTTGGTTGCTCCTGTAGCCCTGGTGACAGATAAGAATTGGTTAATGAAAATGTTCTTTAAGAATAAAGATAAGACTTTTCTGGGTTTAAGAATGCAGATTTTTCCAGATGTCTCTAGAGAGATACTCAGAAATGACCGGCAATTTTTATTGCTGAAACCAAGGGTACTTCAGATTGGTGCTACTTTTTACTTGTGCTATCCCTGTAAATATGTAGATAGATACCAATTTTTTTAAATATGTATTTTTGAACCTTCTTAGCTTATGGCATTCCTCGCAATGAAATGTGCCACAGGGGTCTTAAATAATTCCACCGGGATTATACACTCTATTTGAATCATTTGGAATCCTGTTGACATGTGAGGGGTATTTGTTTTAGTATTTGTTTTCTCATATTTAGTTAAATTCCACTATTTGCAATCTTGGATCTTTTGATGTGAATTTGAGATTAATTTCTAATTTTAATTGTTTTCTTTATTATAATATAGGTTTTCCTTTTTTTCCCCTTAGGTTATTATGCTAGAAGTTTCACTTTATTGTATAAGTATTTTGCTTTGTTGTAAATATTAAATTATCGATAAAAAGTAAAAAAAAAAAAAAAAAAAGGTTTAAGCAGGTGAGATTGTCCTCCCTTCCCCCCAGGGAATTTAACTGTGAATTTAACTGTTTTAGGATTTTCCAATACTCTGTTATCTTCTGTGACCTGCCCTACTCTGACAGGTTTCACAGAAATCACTCTGTATTCACAGTTTTTGAACCTCAGTCCTCTTTTGGTCAAACCCTACAACTGCAGCCTTGTACAGCACAGAGGACCCCCCCCCCCAAAGAGAGAGAGAGAGAGAGACAACTGCAGCCTTGTACAGCACAGAGGACCCCCCCCCCCCCCAAAGAGAGAGAGAGAGAGAGAGAGAGAGAGAGAGATTTCTTTTCAACCAGATCCTGTTCCAATAATAATCCTTTTTCTTAAAACACCAACCCATCACTCCATTCATTTGCCTATAACTGAGACTCACACAGCTCCCCTAGGGCCTTCTCTAGGTATCATGGTGAGGCATTTGCGTTATCACAAAAAATGCCTTTGTTTCCCATATTCCCTTAAACAATATGTGCCACTCTTCAAACATGCTCTAGTCTTTCCCCTTTATCCATTTTAATCATTGTATATGTATAAATGATCATTTTTAATGATTCTTTTTTCACATTAAGTTCAATAGTTTGCACATGGCTGTGACCCTTCTCCTATAGCACACACTGAGAGATCAGAATGAGGTTGCTAGGAAGGAAAGAACAGATACATTTCAACTGGCAGCCTGTCTCCAGGACAACATGTCTCATTGAAACTGCTTCACAGAGGGTCATAAATCAAGTGCTGGCCTGTTTTTAGTTCAACAAATAATGCCCTATTGAAAATCCCTCTATAGAGAGGAAACTCAAACGTGTGAAACCATTCTTCCCGAGGGAAACATTTCGCAACCTGATACAATCAATGCTACTAAGCCGTGCAGACTACTGCAATGGAATATATACGGGATGCAAAGAACAACTCATAAAGAAACTTCAGACCGCTCAAAATACAGCAGCCAGGCTTATATTTGGAAAAACGCAATTTGAAAGCGCCAAACCCCTCCGAGAAAAATTACACTGGCTCCCAATCAAAGAACGTATTGCTTTCAAAATCTGCACCCTGATCCATAAAATTATCTATGGCGAAGTCCCGGGATACATGACTGACCTCATAGACCTACCAACACGAAACACAATCAGGTCAACACGAACATACTTACATCTCCACTACACAAGCTGCAAAGGACTCAAATACAAATCAATTTATGCATCCAGCTTCTCCTACATAAGCACACAACTGTGGAACACACTACTAAAAGCCGTGAAAACAACGTACGACCACTTAAATTTCCGGAAATCACTAAAAACCAACCTGTGCAAAAAGGCATACCCTACTAACCCAACTTAAGCGCCTAAACCCTGCAATACAACAAAACCAAAGCTTGTAATGGACACTGCATAACTCTTCCTCTCTACAATTCCCCAATGTGTCTATAACACATGAACCTTATTCGACCACTATATCACTTTGTATTTGTTGCTCTACCAGAGATGCTGAATGCCGTTATGGTACTATGTAAGCCACATTGAGCCTGCAAATAGGTGGGAAAATGTGGGATACAAATGTAACAAATAAATAAATAAATAAATATAGCCTCTAAAAAAATAGTACTTCAAGTGGGGCCTCAACAATGACTTGCACAGGTGCATTATCACCTCCTCTTTTCTTCTGGTTATGTCTCTCTCTATGTAGCCTAGTATCCATCTAGCTTTGGCCACTGCCTTGTCACATTGTTTCACCACCTTGAGATCCTACACTGTCACCTTGAGCTTTCTTTCCTTGTCTATGCATATCAGCCTCTACATCTCCTTTGGATTTCTGCACCCAAAATGAATTACTCTGCATTTCTTCACATTAAAGCTTAAGTGCAAAGCATTAGCTTATACATCTAATTTTGTAGGTTACTTCTCAGGCCACCTGCAAAATAACAAACTTTTTTTCTAACCCTTTGGTAATATCATTCACAAAGACATTGAACTGAATTTTTCCCAGGCCTTATCCCTGAGGCACTCCACTATTCAGCTTCCTTTCTTCCAAGTGAATTCCATTTACCACTAGAATGAGGTGACATGACTTTTTTTCAGGTGAATTGAGAAGAAGAAAATGGCCAGAGGTAGAATTATGAGACTCAAAGATGCTGAGGACTGATGTGTGTAGACTGACAGTGAAAAGAGAGAAATGTTAATCAAATACTTCAGTTCTAAAACCATAGAAGAAAATTCTGAAGAAGGACTGCAGGTTATTGATAAAGGTACATGTGGGGAAAAAAGTAGATACCACACAATTTATGGAAGAAAGTTGTTGTGAACAATTTGCAAAACTAAATGTGGACAAAGCCATTGGGTTAGATGAGATACATCCCAGGATACTGAGGCAGCTTCAAGAACTTTTGGTGAGTCCTCTAAAGGATCTGTTTAACAGATCCTTGGAAACAGGTTAAGTTCAATAGGATTGGAGAAGGGCTGATATTGTCCACCTTCATAAAATATGTGGCTTCTGTGTTATGAAAAACATCTTAAATGCTTTTCTGCTAAATGCTGTCAGCCTGAATATAGTTCCAACACAAAATAAATTGATATGTTGATGTCATGAGCAAACTGTGTGCTTGATTTAATGGATTGTCTGGTCTTTATCTGAATACTTTATCTCAGCGAGGTAAGTATCAAAGTGGATACACACTTTCTGATTATGAACATTTCACCCTGCTTTTCTTTTGCTGATATCCTTGGTTGAGCTAAAATGTGTTTTTTTAAATTTAAATAAAATGCATGTTTAAATTTCACTTGCACTTATCTTGCCTTTCCGTACGCCTGAGTTCCTTTTATTGGCCTTTTAGGTGAGGATTCTCCACGTCTAAATCCACCATAGCCTCAATCAGTGCACTTGACATAATGGACTTTGAATAGTTGCTTTTTACTTCAGTAAGCACAGTTTTTCAATCCTATTTTCATCTGCCTGTCATGCTCACCTCTGGACTGTTTCATATATGCCTTGATCTCAGTTCTACAAGGGCAAAGATATTAAAAGTGCTGAATTAGTTTTTCTATTACGGAGGGTCTGAGAGCACAGGAAAAAAAAAAAAATCAAACCCCAGGATGATGAATATTGTGAGAAAGAAGGTGCTTCATTTTTTTAATGGGCATGGATGTGTAATTCCAGCATGTACCTTTCATGTCCTACCCCAACTATAATACGCAGGTTTAATTTATGACTTTTGTTTGGGAAATGACTCCAAAGTCAGCAGCTGAGACAGGGAAGTGGTTTCTATGAGCAGTTTTTACTACTACTACTACTAATCATTTCTATAGCGCTGCACTAACCATTAGGCTGAGTTATGAATGGTCATGAGAATTTCCTGATTCTTTGTAGTGGACTGCGATAAAGCTTTGTTTGTCAGCGGGATACTAAACTGTATTTAGCCTTTCCACACTGAAACTGACATCCTGATCCCTTTTTTCCTTTCCAGACAAGAAAATAAATGAAACCCATATCCACTAAAGCCTCAACTTTGCAATTTTCTGAATCAAATACGTGGGTTCTAAATCAGTGGCGTAGCCAGACTGCCAATTTTGGATGGGCCTGAACCTAAAGTGGGTGGGCACAAAATTTTCTCTCTACCCCCCTTCCCCAGCAAAATTTAGTCACAGTTATCAGATGCATTTGTCACACAGGGGTAAAGTGCTGCTTTTCAGTGCATCAGATTTCAGAAAATAATTTATTTCATAGCCTAACACCCTTTTCAATGAGCTTTCAGAGGCCAAAACCTCCTGCCTAAGGTCAGTATAATGCTGTTACGGTATCCTCTCCTGACCTAAGGAAGGAAGTATTGGTCTCTGAAACTTTATTAACACAGGTACCATATTACTTTATCCTAAATTAAAAATAAAATTATTTTCTTTACCTTTGTTGTATGGCCATTTACTTTTTCTCATTGTGTTGCTCCCAGTCTCTAGATTCTGCTTTCCTTCGTCTTTCTTTTGTCAGGGTTTCCTGTCCGTTCAGCACCTATGGCTTTTCATCTTTTCCTCACCCTTGTTCTCCACATGCCCCTTCCTCTTATTCTCCAGTCTTTCCCTACTCTGTCCTCTCCCTCTTTCCATCCAGCAGCTCCCCTCTTTCTCTCCCCATCCTTCCAGTGTCTCCCCTCTTTCTTTTGCATCCAGCGTCTCCTTTTTCTCCCTACCCTTCCATCCAGTGTCTTTCCCCTTTCTCTCCTTATCCTTCCACTCATCTACCCTCTCTCCTGATCCTTCCATCTAGTGTCTCTATCTCCCCTCTTCTTCTATCCAGTGTCTCTCTATCTCTCTACCCTTTTCTGTTCAGTCTCCCCTCTCTCTCCACATCTTTCCAGTCTCTCCCCTTTCTCTCTGCATCCTTTTATCCATCTCCCCTCTTTCTCTCCCTATCCTCCCATGTCCAGCAGCTTTCTCCCCTCCAGTCCCTACTTCCTCTTTCTCCCTTGTCCAGCAGCTCTCCAGCCCCTTCCTCCTCTCCCTCCCATGTCCAGCAGCTCTCTCCCTTCCATCCAATCCCCTCCTCCTCTCCATCCCATGTCCAGCAGCTCTCTCCCTTCCCTCTAGTCCCTTCTTCCTCTTCCTCCCTTGTCCAGCAGCTCTCCAGCCCCTTCTTCCTCTCCCCACATGTCCAGTAGCTCTCTCCCTTCCCGCCTGTCCCTTCTTCCTCTCCCTCCCTTCCCTCCAGTCCCTTTTTCCTCTCCCTTCCATGTCCTAGCAGCTTCTCCCTTCCCTCCAGTCCCTTCTTCCTCTCCCTCCCATGTCCAGTAGCTCTCTCTCCCTTCCCTCCAGCCCCTTCCTCCTCTCCCTCCCATGTCCAGTAGCTCTCTCCCTTCCCTCCAGTCCCTTCTTCCTCTCCCTCCCATGTCCCAGCAGCTCTCTCCCTTCCCGCCAGTCCCTTCTTCCTCTCCCTCCCTTCCCTCCAGTCCCTTCTTCCTCTCCCTCCCATGTCCCAGCAGCTTCTCCCTTCCCTCCAGTCCCTTCTTCCTCTCCCTCCCATGTCCCAGCAGCTCAGCCACTTTCCCTCCAGGCCCGCGCATCCACATCCTTCCCGCGCTGTCGCTGCCCTTTTGTCCCGCGGAGGCAGCATTCAGCATTTCCTTCCTGCCCTGTCTTCTCCCCAGGCTCCGCTGCATCGTCCCTGCAAGGGGAATCCTTTCCTTTTCAGCCGTTGTGCTGTGCCGCCATACACACAGGCAGCTTCGCTCTCCCCCACCGCGTTCATCCGGCCCTAAACAGGAAGTGCATCAGAGAGGGCCAGATGGACGCGGCAGGGAGGAGCGAAGCTGCCTGTGTGAATGGCAGCGCAGTGCGATGGCTGAAAAGGAGAAGGATTCCAAATTTCCACTTGCAGGGACCGATGCAGCGGAGCTTGGGGAAAAGACAGGGCAGGATGGAAACACTGAATGCTGCCTCCGTGGGACAAAAGGGCAGCGAGAGCGCGTGAAGGATGTGGATGGGTGGGCCTGGAGGGAAAATGGGTGGGCCTGGACCCATCCAGGCCCACCCGTGCTACGCCCCTGTTCTAAATATTGAAAACAAATAAATAAATGACCAGCAGAGATGTTCAACCTTTGGCATTTTTTCTTCTGCTATAAAACTAACATTGTAGCCTGATCCAGGAGTATCTGAAAAATGCCATCAGCTGCACAGCTAATTTTTCTTTTAGGAATCATATGCTTCACCTTTATGCTTTTACAACGACACTTAGTATTGTTAAGTACAGTATATTTTGCATACGTTTGAGCTGTTATCTTTATCTAACTGGCCCTAGGATTGCTTTTCTTAAAAATGGTTTTATATTTGTTTTTGTACTTGTGGAGCAGTTTTTAGAGGATCTAGCAGTTTTCTAGATATACTAGCCGTTCAGCCCGTAAAAACGGGCTAGTATAGGAAGGGGGGTTGAAAGGCCCCCCACCCCGCCGCCGAGTTCGCCGCTGCCGCTCCCCCTCCGAGTTCGCCCCCCCCCCCCCCGGAGCCGTCGCCACCCACCTTCCACCCGGTTGGGCCCTCACTCCGCTATTGAAACAGCGAGGGCACGCAGCACACAGCTGTACTGCTGAGCTGCCGTGGCCTTCCTTCTTCTCTGCCTGTGTCCCGCCCTCGTGTGACGTAACGTCGTCGAGGGCGGGACACAGGCAGAGAAGAAGAAGGAAGGCCGACGGCAGCTCAGCAGAGCTGTGTGCTGCGTGCCCTCGCTGTTTCAATAGCGGAGCGAGGGCCCGACCGGGTGGAAGGTGGGTGGCGGCGGCGACTCCAGGTGGGGGGAGCATTAGCGACGGCGGTGTCCCTAGCAAATGCGCAGTAGAGACCCTCTCTGTTCCGCCCCCGTCATCACGTATTGACGCGGGGGCGGGGCAGAGAGGGTCTCTACTGCGCATTTGCGAGTGAGTACGACACTCGCCATTTATATATATTGATAACTTTGCACTACAGCTCATGATTACTATTATTATTATTATTAGCATTTGTATAGTGCTACCAGATGCACGCAGCACTGAACATCTGATAAAGAGACAGTCCCTGCTCAAAAGAGTTTACAATCTAAATAATACAGACAGACAAGACAGTTACAAGTGAGGGACGTAATGGGTGAGAAGGAAGGAAGGGACAAGGGGAGGGCAATTGAGTAGTGGCTAGGAGCTAAAATGCAGCAGTGAAAAGGTGGGTTTTCAGCATAGATTTGAAAACAGAGATGGAGCTAGACGTGCAGGTCCAGGAAGTCTATTCCAGGCATAAGGTGCTGCGAAAGAAAAGGAGCGAAGCCTGGAGTTAGCAGTGGTGGAGAATATTTTTATATTTATATATTATTTTAGTCTATTTTATTGGCAGGCCCAATTTTATGCTATGAGCAGCTAGTTGCTATTGCTCTGGTTTTAACACAACAGATATGCAGTTTTGAGTTCATTGGGTTTGATTATCTTAGACTCTTCTATTAGGTCCCAAGGGTTGCCACATCACTATATTGTTCGGGCAAGCTCTATTATATTCTGGTTTTGTTTATAGAGCATTATTTGGAGGCACACTTGCTGAGGTTTCTTTGTTGTTTCTAATTGTGACTATGTAGCATCTATATATAAAAAAGGTCTGATGTCAAAAATTAGATTTTTAAATATATTTTTAAATTGTACTCATTTTTTTTAAATTGACCCTTTACCATATGTTTTTACTGCAGCACTTATTTAGGATCTGGATGATTGATAGTGTTTTAGGTTCTACAAGTGGATTCAGGTAACATTATGCATTTATGATCCTCTGGTTTCAATATCAGTCTTTTTCTCCTTTTCATTTGGTCTAGTTTTCAATTCATAGCTTGTTTTGGATAACTTAAATTTACATGCATACATATCTTAAAATACATGGTGCTCACGTTTAATAGTATCTTTTCCATTCTAATATACACATACATTCATATTTATATTTATATGCACAATTCACTCACCCATGCACATTCTTTATGTTTTATGTTTGCACGTTTAGACAAATTGTATTTTCTACTTGATTTTAATAATTATGATTATATTTCTGTTTGAATATTATTTCATTGGATAGAGGACTCCTGAGGAATGCTGGAAAGCTGAAATATGGCCACTGTTATTTCACTTGAGACTGTTTACTCAACCCTAGATCCATTTGAGACTGCAGAAGTTACAGCTATCAATTAAAGGTGTTTTCTACTACTCTGGATCACCCTAATTACTGGTTGCCTCCGTTCCTTTGGTTGATTGCTAATTTTCAAAGCATACAGATTTATAAAGTTATGTGGAGGGGCATAATTGAACGAAAACGTCTATCTCCATGGGCTTTTATCTCCGAGAACGGGTCCGTGAAGGGGCGGACTGAACCGTATTTTCAAAAAAAAAAATAGACGTCCATGTTTTATTCGACAATTTGTGAGCTGGGCGTTTTTGTTTTTCAGTGATAATGGAAAATGAAAGCGCCCAGCTCAAAAACGAATAAATGCAAGGCATTTGTTCGTGGGAGGGGCCAGGAGTCGTAGTGCACTGGTCCCCCTCACATGCCAGGACACCAACCGAGCACCCTAGGGTGCACTTTTACAAAAACAAAAAAAAAGGTAAAAGAGCTCCCAGGTGCATAGCACCCTTCCCTTGTGTGTTGAGCCCCCCAAATCCCCCTCAAAACCCACTGTCCACAAGTCTACACCATTACTATAGCCCTAAGGGGTGAAGGGGGGCACCTACATGTGGGTACAGTGGGTTTGGGGGGGTTGGACGACTAAGCATTAAGCAGCACAATTGTAACAGGTAGCACCTGCCTGAAGTCCACTGCACCCCCTAACAACTGCTCCTGTGACCTGCATACTGCTGCCAGGGAGGTGGGTATGACATTTGAGGGTGAAAATAAGAAGTTGTGAAACATCATTTTTTTGGTGGGAGGGGGTTAGTGACCACTGGGGGAGTCAGGGGAGGTCATCCCCGATTCCCTCTGGTGGCAATCTGGTCATTTAGGGCACTTTTTGGGGCCTTATTCGTGAAAAAACAGGGTCCAGGAAAAGTGCCCTAAATTCTAGCTACAAACGCATACTTTTTTTCCATTATCGGCGAAAGGCGCCCATCTCTGTTCGGGTGATAACCATGCCCCAGTCCCGCCTTCACCACGCCTCCGACACGCCCCCGTCAACTTTGTACGCTTTCGCGATGGAGTGCAGTTGAAAACGTCCAAGTTTGACTTTCGATTATACCGCGTTATTCATTTTTGGGAGTTTGTGTGCTTTGAAAATGAGCAAGTATTTCTTCCATAGTTAAATTGTCTCTTCCACAGATACATTATCTGTAAAAGTTAGTACAGCAATTTGTGCATTCGGACAATATCAACTGGTTCCCCTTTGTCCACATGTTTGTTTACTCCTTCAAAGAATTGAAGTAAATTGATCAGGCAAGATTTCCCCACACGGCTTTTGTGTGGGGAAATCTTGCCTGACCAATTTACTTCAATTCTTTGAAGGAGTAAACAAACATGTGGACAAAGGGGAACCGGTTGATATTGTGTATCTGGATTTTCAAAAGGCGTTTGACAAGGTACCTCGTGAAAGGCTACAAAGGAAATTGGAGGGTCATGGGATAGGAGGAAATGTCCTATTGTGGATTAAAAACTGGTTGAAGGATAGGAAACAGAGAGTGGGGTTAAATGGTCAGTATTCACAATGGAGAAGGGTAGTTAATGGGGTTCCTCAGGGGTCTGTGCTAGGACCGCTGCTTTTTAATATATTTATAAATGATTTAGAGATGGGAGTAACTAGCGAGGTAATTAAATTTGCTGATGACACAAAGTTATTCAAAGTTGTTAAATCGCGACAGGATTTTGAAAAATTACAAGAGGACCTTACGAGACTGGGAGACTGGGCGGCTAAATGGCAGATGACGTTTAATGTGAGCAAGTGCAAGGTGATGAATGTGGGAAAAAAGAACCCGAATTATAGCTATGTCATGCAAGGTTCCACGTTAGGAGTTACGGACCAAGAAAGGGATCTGGGTGTCGTCGTCGATAATACGCTGAAACCTTCTGCTCAGTGTGCTGCTGCGACTAGGAAAGCGAATAGAATGTTGGGTATTATTAGGAAAGGTATGGAAAACAGGTGTGAGGATGTTATAATGCCGTTGTATCACTCCATGGTGCGACTGCACCTTGAGTATTGTGTTCAATTCTGGCCGCCGCATCTCAAGAAAGATATAGTAGAATTGGAAAAGGTGCAGCGAAGGGCGACTAAAATGATAGCGGGGATGGGACGACTTCCCTATGAAGAAAGATTAAGGAAGCTAGGGCTATTCAGCTTGGAGAAGAGACGGCTGAGGGGAGACATGATAGAGGTATATAAAATAATGAGTGAAGTGGAACAGGTGGATGTGAAGCGTCTGCTCACGCTTTCCAAAAATACTAGGACTAGGGGGCATGCGATGAAACTACAGTGTAGTAAATTTAAAACAAATCGTAGAAAATTTTTCTTCACCCAACGTATAATTAAACTCTGGAATTCGTTGCCGGAGAGTTTAAAAAGGGGTTGGACGGTTTCCTAAAGGACAAGTCCATAAACCGCTACTAAATGGACTGGGGGAAAATCCACAATTCCAGGAATAACATGTATAGAATGTTTGTACGTTTGTGAAGCTTGCCAGGTGCCCTTGGCCTGGATTGGCCGCTGTCGTGGACAGGATGCTGGGCTCGATGGACCCTTGGTTTTTTCCCAGTGTGGCATTACTTATGTACTTATGAATATCGCTATCTGGATAATTATTATCATCACTCCCAGTTTGGAAACCGACTTTATTTTTTTTTTATTTTTTTTTTTACTAAGCTGATTTAAATGATAGTGCACTTACAGAAGCTGAAAGTGCTTACCACAGGATGTGCTAAGGTATCCTGCGGTAATTTTACATGCTGTATGTGTACACCACGTGCTAAAACATTCTTTATTTTTTCACAGAGGGGGTGTGTCCCTGGGTGGAGAGTGGATGTTTCTATGGTAACTGATTAGTGCATGATTAGTACTTGAGACCTTATCACCTATAAAATAGGTGACAGTAAGGGCTCATGCACTAATATTTTTGATGGCCATACACTGTTGGCAACATTAGTGCATGCACTCCAAAAATAGATCTGATTCACAGTTACCTCCATTCTACAACAAAACACAATGTGAATCACTTATACACACTTACAAACCACTGCGTCTATGCGCATGTATCTTATTCAAGAATTGAGAGGAAAAACCTTATACGACTGTGGCCAATCTCAGTTACCTTCACCGGAAAAAACAGCCAAAAAAGCTATTAGCTCACAGTGAAAAAGTAATCATTGGCAAAAAAACCTCTCGTTGCAATCTTTGAGCGATGCAATAAGAATCAAAACCACTTATCTGTGTTCGTGCTTTGCTCTGCTGCTTCGTGAATATTCTTGCAAGGAGTGAGGTCTCAATGGACCCGTTTCGCTTATGCTTTTTCAAGAGTCCTCACCATCTGACCTGGAACAGCAACAAAACACAGGACCAAGCCTCAAAAAAGTGCCCCAATTGACCAGATGACCACTGGAGTGAATCGGGGATCACCTCCCCTTACTCCCCAGTGGTTACCAACCCCCTTCCACCCCCCAAAAAAATTAAACATTTTTGTGCCAGCATCTATGCCAGCCTCAAATGTCATACCCATCTCCATCACAGCACTATGCAGGTCCCTGGAGCAGCTTTATGGGTATTGCAGTGCACTTCAGGCAGGCGGACCCAGGCCCATCCCCCCCACCTGTTACACTTGTGGAGGTAAATGGGAGCTCTCCAAAACCCACCTGAAACCCACTGTACTCACATCTAGGTGCCTCCATTTACCCTTTAAGGGCTATGGTAGTGTTGTACAGTTGTGGGGAGTGGGGTTTGGGGGGGGGGGTTGGGGGGCTCAGCACCCAAGCTAAAGGAGCTATGCACCTAGGAGCAATTTCTGAAGTCCACTGCAGTGCCCCCTAGGGTGCCCGGTTGCTATCCTGGCATGTCAGGGGGACCAGTGTACTACAAATGCTGGCTCCTCCCACAACCAAATGGCTTCGATTTGGCTGGGTTTGAGATGGCCGCCATTAATTTCCATTATCAGCAAAAACCAATGGTGGCGATCTCTAACGCTGGCCCAAATGTTGAGATTTGGCCGGTCCCGAACGTATTATCGAAACGAAAGATGGCCGACCATCTTGTTTCGATAATGCGGTTGGGTATGCCGCTTTACGGGGCCATTCGATTATGCCCCTGTATAGGACGTTGGAGATCTTTTACAGATTGTTGAAAGGAATCTTTGGAAAACTGAATTTCAGTCATAAAGTTTCATATAGTAATTTTGAAATTATTGGGCAATATCAGCGTCTGCAGTGTGTGCAGTACCACCAGAGTCAGTGATTTGGGAGATTATAGTAATGTTTGTTTTTTGCTTTAAGATATTGAGCAAGAAAGTGACTTGCTTTATTACTTTCTGCATATATCGTGGAATTTTGGAGATGAATCAATTCTAATGCCTCCTTATAGAGGGTACTGTTGAAATCATATTTCATTGTTTGTAAGGTTAGGAGAGTAGCTGGGTCATTATCAACCAGATATTTATTTTCCAAGGTTTTAATTTTAGAAAGTTTGTCTGCCATTTCTTTTTTACGTTCACGTTTTTTCCCAGCAGAATAGCTGATAATATGACCCCTAATATTTGCTTTGAATGCATCCCACCTTGTGAGAGCCATATAATCTTCTATGGGATTAAATTCATAATATTCTAGTAATTTGGTTTTGATGTATTTTACAAAATCTTCATCTTGTAACAATGTAGAACTGAATCTCCATGGTGGCTTTTGTTGCTTGCCCATTATATTGTCAAGGGTGAGAGATATAGGAGAGTGATCAGAGAAGGCTTTGCTGAGTATTTCAGCATTATTTGTAATGGCTAATAATGAGGAAGAGATTAGAAAGTAATCTATTCTAGAATAACTACCATGTGGAGATAATAAGAAAGTGTAATCCTGTTCTTTAGGATGGAAAATGCACTATGGATGTAGCAATCCTAAAGTAGATTTTAAGACTTGGATTTTGACTAGAGGTTTGGTGGGTCTAGGGGGGCATTTAGATTTTATGTCTAAAATAAGGTCTTGTACTTGGTTAAAGTCACCTTCAATCACAATATTAGTAGAGCCAAATGAAACAATCTCTGAATATCATGAAAAAACATAGGTGAATTTATGTTTGAAGCATATAGATTAATTAATAAGGGATTTGAGTTTTGCAAGGACAAGTTCAATATTACCCATCTGCCTTCGTTGTCAGAAAGTTGTTTTTCAACAGAGAAGTGAAAAGTTTCGCGAATTAAAATAGCTACACCATTATGTTTATGAGAGGCAGGGGAGATACCAGCAACAGAGAAATATTTATCTTGTAATCTTGCATTATCAGATCTATTAAGATGAATTTCCTGAATAAAAATTATATTGGTATTTAGGCGTTGAAAATATACTGACAATTTTTTACGCTTTATAGGGTTATTTAAGTCCTGTGCATTAATAGAAAAAAATTTCATTATAAATTATAGTGGGAGATTCTCACAGTAGGAGAGCTGACATAAATTTCAAGAAAAGTACCCACAGTAATTTGATTTGGCATATACAGAAACAAAGTAATGCATAATATACTGAAATTAGAAGCGTGGAAATAAAGCGCAACAATGCTAACTATTCAGCAAGCAAGCCTGCTGATGTGAATTGAAATGTGAGAAGTGGAGGTCAAGGCACATGACAGCCGAGTCTCCTATTTAGAGAAAATACAGTGAGTTTACGTCAAATAAAGGAGAACACAGTACGCACTCTGAGTATAGTAAAGGACAAGTTACCATATACTTATAAGATTGTAATTAGTAACCTGTTGCATTAGTATGCCGTGATCGAAGTATCCAGGGAAAACAATACATATTCCTTACGTCATTTTTTGAAGGAGTCCAAGAAAGTGTTCAATTGTTCCGGTTCATCAATATTGCGAGTTGTGTTGTGCTCCGTCACTCGCATTCTGGCTAGATAAAAAAGTCCAAATTGAGCGCCAATATTTTTCAGATGGTCTCTGAAGCTGAGAAAGGCCTTCCTTTTTTGTGCTGTAGGTTTGTTAAGATCCGGATAAATGGAGAGTTTTATTCCTTCGAAGATGAGAGGAGCTTTTAATTTAGCTCTCTGCAGGATGGTTAATGCTTCTGGGTAACATAAAAATTTAACAACCACAGGTCTCGGAAACTTTTGGTTTGTAGGCCTGAAAGATGGCGCTCTGTGCACACATTCAATTTCAATCTGCTGACCAGGATTAAGATCAAGGATCTTTGTAAGCAGAGTTGTTAGATAATTGCAAGGATTTAAACCTTTCGATCCTTCTGTCAGGCTGATTAAGCGAATGTTGTTTCTTCTGGACCTATTGTTTAGAACTTCTAATTCTTTTTTCAGTGTAACTATTTCTTTTGTTTATTTGTTTGTAAACTTACAATCGGGTTCTCAAGCACTTCATATTTTTGCTCCAGTGCCATTGCACGAGCGTCTGTTGTAGTAAGATGAGCCTTGATGTCAGATATTTCTTCTTTAATATTCGATAGTAGGGTTACCATATGGCTCCAGAAAAAGGAGGACAGATTGAGTCAGTCTGGGTTTTACTTCCATTGATGTTTGAGTGTCCTACTGGAGACCTTTGATAGATAGGAGTTACCCCATAATAGAGTGTAGGGATATATCTGGTTCAGATTCCATTGCCATCTTGGTTGGTGAGTGATCTTGTTTGTGCTGCTTAGAAGATGGGAGTGGTACTGTGTTCGGATTGATCTTAGAATGACGCCCAGCCATAGTGATAGCAATTATTGTTGTAAAATCTAGCGATGAAAGATAATGAAAATAGCCAGAAGAAATGATAACTCAGGATTCTAGCATGAAAAGTTGGGAGCTGTGGAGTTAGGCTGCCATGCTTCTTGACGATCACTAGCACCCCAGAAAATGCTCCTCTTAATCTTTTATGTGCTTTTAAATTATTCATCATCTTGGGTTCATGAGAAAAGTAGGCCCTATATCTCCTCTGATGATTCTAATGACTGACTTTATTTTTCTTCTACGAATTATATTTTTGCCCCATATGAGCTTTTTGGGGATAACATACTTGCAAATAAAATTTCAGCTCACTAGTGTTTTCTAGATTATTGCCAACAGGGTAAAAAAATTAAAGCATATTTGCATTCTACTCATATTTACCAACCTTTTTATTAGACTGACTAATGGCTAAAGCAACCAACTTACTTGATGATGATGGCACCTGACATACATCAACAACTTGACATATTGCTACTGACAGCTCAATTAGATGAAATGTCACAGATGAATCTCTGCTGACAACAGCAATGAATTAGGATAGTGTTAACTTAATATTTCTCAATGATATAATTGAATACGAATGAAATACTGATTATGTCCAACTTTAGACCTGACTTTATTCATATGACCTTTAGAATTAAAAATTGATGTGTTTAATTGATGTCTGAATACTACTCTAATAATTTTAAGGGCAAATTTAACCTGCATGGAAAAATGGTGCAATTTGTTATTGTGGATATGACATAATGAATGTAGAAGGGCCTGAATATCAGGTCTTCACTTGTAGGTCAGATGAACATAAGAGCATAAGCGTTGCTATACTGGGACAGACTCATAGGCGTAGTTTGACTGTTTCATTTGGGGGGGCAAAGAATGGGTGGAGCATATTAGCATATCATTTGCATATATACATATGCAAATGAATATGCTAATATGGAGGAAGGAAAAAAGAGCTGTGATAGAAAAAAAATCCAGGGAAGATCAATAAAAAATAACACTATAAGCCTGTACTCTATTATGCTGCACAATGAAAACAAATTCCTTACAGGTTTGCTTGCTTTGTTTTGAGTGAATGGCGACAGCTGCGCAGGGGAGTGGAAAAAATGAGATTTACCAAATGATGTCTTCTTCCTTCTCTGGACTCAGGACGCTCAGGCTCAGTCACTTCACTTCCACTACGGACAAGGGTTGCAGCGGCGAACTAGTCAGTCAGTAAAAGCACCGACAAACAGGTAGGCTCGACTCCATCCTTCACTTCTCTGCCCTCTCAACGTCCCGCCCGCCCGAAAGGAAATGACGTCAGAGGAAGGCGGGACGGGACGCAGAGAGGGCAGAGAAGTGAAGGACGGAGTCGAGCCTGTCTGTTGGTGCTTTTACTGCGACTTCGGGTGAAAATTAAATAAAAGTCATACGTCGTTTCATTTCATTTGGGGGGGCACTGCCCCCCCTCGCCCCCCCAGTCTACGCCTATGGACAGACTGAAGGTCCATCAAGTCCAGCATCCTGTTTCCAACAGTGGCCAATCCAGGTTACAAGTACCTGGCAAGATTCCAAAACAGTACAATACATTTTATGCTGCTTATCCTAGAAATAACAAAATGTTTAAACACTCATGAATACAAGTGTATTGTTGCTTCTTCAGCTTGTTGAAAGTGGAGTAGTCTCATATATGACACACGATAAAAATTGTTTAATTTTTCACCCAATAACTGGGTGTATTATCAGTGTGTATTGTCTAATCATTGACTTAACCTCCACCAACCTTTACTAATCTTATATGTAAAGATGCCTTTCTATTTTTCTATATGCTATCATCTAATTTTATGCAGCACTTAGCTTGAACGGGTTGGTGCTCTTAAAACCCCGACAGGTCCCCGTTTCGTGGCTACTTTTTCAAGGGGGAGTCACCAGTTCTAAAACCAAAAACAAGATGCAGCACAAAGTTACTTACAAAATTATTCTAAAGACATATTAGTTGTGTAATTACTTGTATTCTGAGTAAAAATGCTGATGGCTTACCAAGTAGCTGTCTCAAGTGCATCTGCAGCATTACTTTGTCTCTCTCAAAATGGCCACGGCGTCTTTTTGTTAATGCTCAGCCGTGCCAGCTGATTATAAACATCATGAAACTAACTTCAAAATAAAAGTCCTTGACAAAGACTTCTAACTAAATAAAAGGCTTGTGCCCTGTCTGAGACTAGTGTGGAAAACTACCACTGTTGATATTTATCTTATATGTCTAAAGCAAACACTCCTAATTAACCATTTCTTTGTGGCAAAAGTTTTAATGTATAGAAAAAATTTTTATCTATATATTGAAGAATGAAGAAAATTTAAAAAAATTGAAAAGAATTGTATTGAACTCAGTGCCTGTTGATAACTCTGGAACCAATATGGGTATGTTCAAAAACCATATTCATGTTTGTTAAGGACCGTACAAACAGAGACAAGAACTGAATTGCTCACTTCTTATATCAAAAGGGGGTATTATGTTAGAAAAAACAACTCCACTGTGTATAAGTGTTCAGACCCCTTGGTTCTACAGTGGCCAATGTGAAAATCCAAAAGGTTTCACGCTGTAAAATTTTTCTATTTAAATCACCTCCCCTGGTGGAGGGAATCACTTGTTCAATCACCATACATTTAAGATCTTCAATAGTATGTTTTTGCAATGTCCAATGTTGTACCATAGGTGCTCCAAAATTTTGTGCAGTAATTCGTGAACGGTGTTCAATAAGTCTCTCGTGTAATGACCTCGTTGATTTCCCAATATAATATTTGTCACATGGACATTTTATATAGTAAATGATGCCCGTAGATCGGCATGTGGTTCTGCACTTTAATTTATAGCTCATGCCGTTACAGACGAAATCTGCCCCTTCAATAGTTATGGGGCATGTTTTACAACGAGGTTTCATGCATTTAAAATGACCAAAATTACCTACGTTGTCAATGGGAACCATAGATAGAACCGCTGGACTTAAAATTTCTTTCAGGTTTTTGGAACGTGAAAATGCAGTCCTGATGTTATAATTAGTGAACACTGGGTGTGCTTTAATGATGTCCCAATGGCGACGAATGATGGCAGCAGTGGCCTCTCCACCCGGAGTGTATCTTGTCACAAAAGTCATAATTTGTCCATCATGTTGTGTCCGCGATGGAGATTGGAGCAATAATTCTCTGTTGTTGTACTTGGCTCTGGTATAGGCTCTCTTAATGATTTTGTGTGGGTAATTTCTCTGCAACAATTTAGTACCAAAAGATTCAGAATGCGCCTTGTAATCGGCATCTGTAGTGCAAATCCGCTTGAAACGGAGAAACTGAGAAAATGGAAGGCTTTGTTTTAATGCTTTAGGATGGCAACTGCTGTATTCTAAAAAAGTGTTCCGATCAGTACTCTTAACGAATACCTTGGTTATGAATTGCTTCTCTGCAAGAAGGATCTCTACATCAAGAAAATGTATCTTGGATTCTGACCAAGTTAAAGTAAATTGAATTCTGGAATGACATTGATTCAGCCAACTATGAAATGACTGTAATTGTTCGATACTACCATACCACACAATGAATATATCGTCGATGTAACGTTTCCATGTCCCTAACTTGTCATTATAAGGAGATCTAGCCAACCATTTTTCTTCAAACTGGGCCATAAATAGATTGGCTAGAGTGGGAGCGAATGTCGCTCCCATAGCCACCCCGGATTTTTGTTTGTATAACTCATCTTGAAAGCAGAAAAAATTACTGCATAATGCTATTTCTGCCAGTTTACACAAGAAATCAGTAGGGACTTGATGTGGACTGGGACGATTATTTAAGGTTTCACCAATGACTTCTAACAATTCGTTTTGAGGAATCATAGTGTATAGAGATTTTATGTCAAAGGTTGCCATAATAATGTGTGAATCTGGTAACTGTATGTCCTGCAATATATTGAGAAAATGTGTAGTGTCCTTAATGTATGTAGGGGTTTTTTTCACCACGTCTTGAAGAAACGTGTCTACATATTGGGAAAGGGGTTCAAGCAGTGAACCGCGGGAAGACATTATCGGTCTTCCTGGAGGATTGCATATGTCTTTATGGACTTTCGGTAATGTGTAAAGAACTGGAACAATAGGAAACCGCCTGTTCAAATAATTAAACTCCTTCTTATTTAGAAATCCTGCTTCCTCCGCCCTTGTGGTTATCGCCAATATGTGTTCTTGGAGCTGTTTCGTGGGATCCTGGTCTAGTTTAACATACGATGTCGTATCGGCCAACTGTGAATGGATCTCTGTTATATATTGAGATCTGTCCAGAATTACAGTGGCCCCGCCTTTATCGGCCCGTTTTAATACAATATCAGTGTTTTTTCTCAACGATTGTAGAGCTTTCCGTTCATCTCGGGTCAGGTTATCATGGAAACGGTGTAATTTATTATTGTTGGTGTTGTGTAACCGACCCACATCTCTTAAGACTAGCTGTTTAAACACAGATACTATTGGATCGATCGGGATGGGCGGGATCCATTGAGATTTGTCTTTAACTCGGGAAGAGGAATCATGTCTGACCTTGTCATTGAAAAAGATCTTAAGTTGCAAAGCACGAATGAATTTTTCAAGGTCAATTCTAAATTGAAAATTGTTGAAAAATTGAACAGGTACATATGAGAGACCTTTGGAAAGCAGAGAAATTTCAGTCGAATTAAAGGAGTGTGTCGACAAATTCATCACATTCTGGTCTATTGGAACTGAGAACGCGTCCGTGGACGTGACCTGGGTATGCCTCTGTTCATACCTCTCCTGTTGCCACTTGTTCTTGTTCTTGTCGATCTTGTTTGTCTGTGATCTAAAAAATCATCAGTGTCGTTCCCTGAAGAACTGTCTGTGAATTGAAAAGCTTTAAATGCCACCTGTCTGTGGCTGGTGGCTGCCATGCTGGATGTTGATGTGTCTGTAGCTTGATTGTCTTTGCTATACATCCATGGGTACACACGTCCTTTTAAATAATCACCTTTGTCCCTCGATAATTTTTTCAATTTTGTTTTCCTTAATGACTCTTTAAACTGTTCTAGGTTTTCCTTTAATTGTGCATATTTAGAAAAGAAGACTTGCTCAGACACTCCCTGTTTAATCTGTTCTAATTCCTTGTCAAGAAGATCTTTTTCTTGTTGTAATACTGACTTGGACTGTTCAATGATCAAAAGCATGAGGTCTAGAGAACATTTGTTTAATATCATGTTCCACTTTGTGATGAACTCAGTCTGTTCTTTGAAAATTTGAGGCGCCTTGTTAATACGCAAACCTCGCGGTATCTGTTCTGCTCTGCAATATTCGACTAAAGCTGAACTATTCATTTCGAGTTTGAGTGACGATTTGAAATTGGACAAGAGGGACTCCCATTCTGTGTCCAGAGTATAGAAATAAGCAGTGGATTTTCCCCCAAGTCCATCTTAATAATGGCTTATAGACTTTTCTTTTAGGAAGTTGTCCAAATCTTTTTTAAACCCTGCTAAGCTAACTGCTTTTACCACATTCTCTGGCAATTAATTCCAGAGATTAATTACACATTGAGTGAAGAAATATTTTCTCTGGTTTGTTTTAAACTTACTACTTTGTAGCTTCATTGCATGCCTCTTAGTGCTAGTATTTTTGGAAAGAGTAAACAGGCGTTTCACATCTACCCATTCCACTCCACTCAGTATTTTATAGAGCTCTATCATGTCTCCCCTCAGCCATCTTTTCACCAAGCTGAAGAGCCCTAGCCACTTCAGCTTTTCCTCATAGGGAAGTCTTCCCATCCCCTTTATCATTTTCGTCGCTCTTCTCTGTACCTTTTCTAATTCCACTATATCTTTCTTGAGATGTGGTGACCAGAATTGCACACAGTGTTCGAGGTGTTGCACACCATGGAGCGATACAAAGGCATAATGTCCCCATTTTTGTTTTCCATTCCTTTCCTAATAATATCTTACATTCTATTTTCTTTCTTAGCCACTACCGCACACTGAGCAGAGGGTTTCAATTGATCGTCAATGACACCTAGATTCCTTTTCTGGTCGGTGACTCCTAATGTGGAACCTTGAACCACGTTAACTATAGTTTGGGCTTCTCTTTCCCACATGCATCACTTTGCACTTGCCCCTAATGAAAACAATAAAAAAATAAACTCATATGGAAGATACACATGGAAGTTTCCAAAATAGGGAGACTTCCATGAGTGAAAAGTCAATTTATAAGTGGTAGTAAAATGGAGATAAACATGTACCCTTTGCATGTCTGTTATCTGCACATATTACGTCAACAGGTGGCTAGTGAATTGCACATTTATATACTGCCATCTTGCAAGAGGAATGCTTTCCTTCACTACCTTGGTGCCTGGCACGGTGATCCTTTTCAAACCACAATTAAATGTTTCAAGTTCAGCATCACACTGTGGCCTCTAGTGAGTCCTGTTGAGAGAGCACCAATATGGCTGCCAGGAGGGTCCACAACTTCTCCAAGGTGGAGGGCTACCTTCTGGCTGTCCTTATCTTGTTAAATAAAGCTGAGTTATTCTGGCCAGCTGGACAGAATCTGGACACCTTTTCAAACAAGATTTTGGGCCGTCTGGAGCATCCAGCCTGATCTGCTGTAGCATATATGGCAGTACCTTGCTTCACAAGGTACATAGCAGTTTTGGCTGACTCGTTACAACCAAATAGCTGTCTCTCAAGTCACACAGAAATGACAAAGGCAGGTGGCATCTCAAATAGTAATCTAAATGGTGAGACAGAGTATCAAGTCGTCCTATAAAGTCTCGTTTAAATGAATATAAATCAAGAATTAAGAACCAGGTATTAACTGCACCATTAGTTCAGCACTAGCTGGATTTCCACCACCAGCTTAGTGACATTAAATGGAGAATCTTAGACTGTGTCCGACTAGGGTGGGAGGGTGGGAACGTTGGACAATTATTAAACCATAAAGAACAACGTTGGATCTTTCAATTACAAACCCTTCAACCTTTGGGGTTAAACTCCAAAATCGATTGGTGGTCACTTATCTGATTGGTAGCTATGGGTATGTCATGGCCCAATCAGGATTGCAAGCTCTGATCAGCTGTGTGCTATTTATAACTTTACACTGCGTCAGACGCCACGGCCATTTTTTTCTATGCAGGAGTGTGGTGTGAGATGGTAATGCCTCAGTTTTTTTTGTAAATGCAGGGGTGCTCGGTTCTATATGGATATATAAGTGCACTTCTGATATTGTGTTTTTTCCCCAGCGAACCTCTTCCATGAGGTTTGTTCCTGGTGAAAAATCGCTGCCAAAGTTAAGTGCTAATACATGTGCACCTCCTTTTTGATTTTGCCATGAATGGTAGAATATCAATGCCTAAAGTTATAAGGAGCACACTTGGTTATGATACAATTAAGCAGATACAAAATTTTTTTACAAAAACTCAAAAAAATAATTGTGTTAAAGAATATAATAATATAGGTAGATCTATGACGATTTGTGCAGCATCATGAATACATAGGGGCGTGGTCCCCATTTGGTGTATGCTGCAAGATATTCTGATGATCCCTGTTAAAAAATTGATACACAAATGCTATTAGGACTGTAGCCTTGGAAATGCTGAATGCTGAATATTGACTGGGGATGAAGCATTGTTGTACAATGCATACTTCAATTATGAGTGTTTGGGACATAACAAATTGAGATTTTCCTGGAAATGATGGCAGCTCTAGGATTCATAAGCTAGACTTGCTGTTCTGCAAAGGGGTCAATATCTTTGAATATAAGGCTGGTGGCACTGAGATAGAAAACGATCAGTTCATGATATGGGCGCTAATCAAATTTTCCATTAAGAACTACCTAAAATAGATGGACCCAACCAAAGTTTAGAAGGAAATTCTAGACATGAGAAATCTAAGCGCTGATAACTTCTTTGAGACTTTGTTCTAAACCCATATGGATGAAAAGATAGCAACAGTGTCAGCAATGGCATTAGAAAAAGCGACCTCTCTAAGAGGTCCTTTTACAAAGGTGCGCTGAAAAATGGCTTGCGGTAGTGTAGGCATGGGGTTTGGGTGCGCGCCGATCCATTTTTTAGCATGCCTGTAAAAAAAGGTCTTTTTTTTGCCAAAAATAGACGTGCAGCAAAATGAAAATTGCCGCGCGTCCATTTTGGGTCTGAGACCTTACCTCCAGCCATTGACCTAGCGGTAAATACTCATGTGGTAACCAGGTGCTAATGACCTATGTGCGCCAAATGCCACTTGGCGCGTGTCCGTTACGCGCGCCCGAAAATAAAAAATATTTTTCAGATGTGTGCATCGGACGCACGCCAAAAATGAAATTACCGCAAGAGCCACACAGTAGTCCGGCGGTAACTCCATTTTGGCGCACGTAGACGCTTATGCGGCTTAGTAAAAGGGCCCCTAAATGTAAATGCCCTAGTGGTAAGTTGGTGTTACTACAGTTTTGATGGAATTATGTCAACAATGTTCAAGTCCCAAATGAAACCAGCCACTTAGGGAATTCACACACACACAAAGAAGAAAATGAGAAAAGGTTGACTTCGTGTGACGATAAACAATCAGCTATTTAAAACCTGACCCTTTTATAGTATCAGTGTTAAAGTAACAATTTAAAGTGCAGTATAAAATTAAAATCTTCAGCTGATGCTTAAAAAAAGTTTTATTGCACATGAATATTATTTTAAAAGCAGAATAAATATTAATAAATGTTAACATCCAGCAACTGCTGTCAAATAAAAGCATTGCTGTACATTAAAATTATCACATTGCAGTGCTTCATACTGAGTTGCACAAAAATAAAGTGCTAACTAATTTAACAGCATTAACCAACTCTCTTTCTCAGTTAAACAGAAGCTTTCCCAGAAATCAATGTAAAACCCTCACTTCTGACAAACTCTTCCATCAAACAGAAATTGTAAATCTTATCAGATAAACATCCTTTTTGATTTAACCATTCACACCTTCAACCTTTCCCCTGTTATTTATAATTTTCTTTAAGGATTGATTCTTTATATTGCTTTTCCAATTTACAGGTGTCTCAATCACCCAGTTCAAGCTCCCAGACTTTACTCTTGCCCAGGTTAGTAAGAATATAAATACAGTTCTCCTCTCAAGCACTAATAAAGTCCCACTGTGATGTTCTCTCTTTAAAGTGTGCTTTGTGTGATGCTGAACTTAACTGCAGTTCTCTCTTGGTTCAGACTTTTACCTTGCTTAGGGAGGGGCCCTTGGTGCTGCAGTGCTGTGTTGTTTATCCACTGCTCACCTCTGGAACCTGGTTCCCTGACACTTTAAATAACTAAAAAAGAAAGAAGAACCCTGACTTTCTCTCTTTCCTTTTAAAATCAGGCACACTCTTTGGGTTCAAGCACTGTGGGGCTCTCTAATTTAAAACAAAAAGCTTTTTTTTTCCTTGCAGGATCCGATTCTGACACTGAGTCTCCCTATTTTTATTTATTTATTTATTTATAATTTTAATACATTTTTAACAAGGATAAACCTTGTAAGAGAAATACAGGCAAAAATTAATATAAAAGAATAATGTTCCATTCATAGTAACAAGGTATTTAACGCTCTAAAGAAAAATATCTATTGGTACATTTATACAAAATAATATTTTACAGCCTTTCTTAAACCTCAATAGTAATGTGAGAGAGAAAAGAGTTAGAGAAGATCAAAAAGAAAAAAGAATAATCTCATAGGTATAGGCTGTTATTAACCAGTGCTTCATTACTTTTCACTTCACTTTCTTCATCTCTATAAACACATTTAGCTGTTCCGGTGAAAAGAATGTATATTTTGTTTGAGCCAGCTTGACCACGCATTTGCACAGATATGCAAGAAAAAAGGAAGCTCCAATATCAATTGTGTTTTGTTTTAAAGAAAGAAATTGCTTCCTTTTTTGCTGAGTTGACTTAGTAACGTCAGGGTATATCCAAACCTTAGCACCATAAAATTGTGACTTAAGGTTTTTAAAATAAAGTCTTAAGATAGTGTTATAATCTTGAGTCTCCCTATTTTAAAAAGGCATTTTTTACAGGTACACTAAAAAATGATTCAGGGTGTGCCAAAAACACGTATCTACACTACTGCAGGCCATTGTTCAGCGCACCTTAGTAAAAGGACCCCACAGTGAATTTAATTAACTGGGTTGTGCTGCTGCTTTGAACTAGCCTACAGTGGCAAGGAATAAAAAAAAAAAAAAACAGTCTAACTGGTTTAACCAGTATGGAGCTGTTCAGTGCGCCATATGAGTTTGCTTAAAGAGCAAGTTTTGCCTGGGAAAATTTGCTTGAATGGAACAGTGAATGAGAACTTTAAATTGCAGTGGCTAGGAAAGCTTTACAAGGTGCTGTGTTGAATGAGTGGGCTGAGACCACAGCCAAGGCTCCTGTAGTATAGGGTTTGGCACTTTCTAATTGCGTTTTTCAAAATATAAGCCTGGCTGCCTTGTTTTGAGCGGTCTGAAGTTTCTTTATGAGTTGTTCTTTGCATCCCACATATATTCCATTGCAGTAGTCTGCATGGCTTAGTACCATTGACTGTATCAGGTTGCAAAATGTTTCCCTCGGGAAGAATTGCTTCACGTGTTTGAGTTTCCACATTGAGTGGAACATTTTCTTTGTTGTGGAGGTCACTTGGCTCTCTAGTGTTAGGTTGCGGTCCAATGTAACGCCGAGGAGTTTCAGGCTGTCTGAGATAGGGAGGGTGTAATCTGGGGTGTTGATAATTGTGGGGTTGTCTGCACTGTGTTGGGATGAGAGGATAAGACAGTGAGTTTTTTCTTTGTTGAGTTTTAGTTGAAATGCATTTGCCCAAGAGTCCATGATGTTCAAGTTGATCTTGATTTCGTTGGGGGTTTCTGTCAGTTTAGATTTGTACGGAATGTATATTGTGACATCGTCTACATAGATGAAGGGGTTAAGGCCTTGGTTAGATAAGGACTTGGCTAGTGGGATCATCATTAGGTTGAAGAGGATCGTTGATAGCGGTGATCCTTGTGGTACTCCGCAGTCTGCTTTCCACGGTGATATGTTTGAGTTTGATTTTACTTGATATGTTCTTGTGGTTAGGAAACCCTTGAGCCAGCTTAGTATGTTTTCACTGACCCCGAACTTATCTAGTAATCTTATTAATATATTGTGGTTTACCATGTCGAATGCTCTAGACATGTCGAATTGGAGGAGGAGGATGTTTTTTCCTATTGCTATTTCCTGCTTGAATTTGGCTAGGAGAGAGAGTAGTACTGTTTGTGTGCTGTGGAGGGGGCAAAAACCTGACTGTGATTCGTGTAATATTGAGAATTTGTTTATATAATCTGTAAGTTGTTTGGTTACCATGCTTTCCATCAGTTTGACTGACAACGGGATGGATGCTACTGGACGGTAGTTAGTGATTTCGTTTGTTTTTTTCATGGTGTCTTTTGGTATCGGGGTAAGTAGGATATTGCCATTTTCCTTAGGGAAGAGACCTTGTTGTAGCATGTAATTTAGGTGGGATGTGAGGTCTACTATGTAGCGGTAAGGGGCGGATTTCATAAGGTAGTTGGGGCAGGTATCTAGTTTACAGTGAGTGTTGGAGAACCTGCTGATCGCCCGTGCAACTGTATCAACTGTGAGGAGGGCAAAATGTAGCCAAGTTCGGTCAGCCGGGTATTCTCCACTGATTGGGTCCAACTCATTTAGGAAGTTTTCGATTTCAGTGTTGTCCTGAGGTAGCGTGTTGCGTAGGTATACAATTTTTTCATTGAAATACTTGGCAAGTTTATCTGCAGATGGGATGTCTGTATTCGATGTAGTGACCAGGTTGGTGTCTAGGAGTTTGTTCAAGAGTTGGTATAATTTCGTCGTGTCTTTGTAATCTGTCCCTATTTTAGTTTTTTAGTATGATCTTTTGGTCTGTCTTATAGCGTATTTGTACTTTCTTTGTGATTGTTTCCATGTGTTGAGTGTGTGTTCATCTTTTGTTTTTTTCCATGCTTGTTCGAGTTTTCTGGATTGTGTTTTTAGCTTTTTCAGTTCATCGTTGAACCATGGTATCGAGTTATGCTTACGAGAAGATCTTTTTTTTTTTTAATCATTTATTTATAATTTTTTCATTTTACAAGGATCACTTGCAAAACAGTAAAACAGAGATGATTGTACATTAAAACAATATTAGAAGAAAGCAATCTCAACAAGATAAATGGATTTTATACAATCTTTCTCTTTCTTAGACCACAAAATAAATAGGGAGAGTGAAACAAGACAAGGAGATCAATTTAAACAACAGCAAACAAAGAAAACGTGGTATTAACCCGATTATCCCCGGTTATTATTTATCGAAATCATTATTCCACATTGATCATCTGGTTGGTTTCTTCAAGACCATAACAGTGCATAGTCCATCAATTTCATTGGAAACATACTTATTGTCCAATATTAGTGAAAGTAATACACCTGATTTCATTTTTTTTCCCTTTTAAAACCAGAAATTGTTTAACAATACAAACCCTTGAATCTCCAATCCAATTCCCGCTGATTAAAGTAATCCCAGTTTCACAGGCTTCACTCCTTTTGAATTAATATATTAAGAGGAATCATTTCAGAGGAAAAAAAACATTAAGAGTCATACCCGGAACTCTGGGAAAACAACAATCTCGATTATAATCATCTGTAACAATATTCATTTTGTTCAAATTTTTCTGGTCTTTTATCATTTTCAAATCTTAACCATTTCCTACTTCAGTAGAACTTCATTTGCTGTATATTCTCAAAGGATTTGATTAGATTATCCATGTGGCTCATTAACAAGACTATATCTGAAGCAAAGTCATTCTCTACCACCGTCAGGTCCTGGAGCACCCTCCAGATGACATTCAATGCAACCTCCACGGGAGCCAAAAACTCCAAGCTGATAACTCTTAAGGGTTTAGGAGTAGCACCGCCGACACGGGTTCAGCTGTAAACGACTTCCATTTTAGCATACACTCCTAACTCACTCCTCCACTCCTTTGGGCATGGTGGTTAAATGATTTTTGAGCGATGAAGTTGTTTCCAGGTCCAAGAGCATCGACACTCCTTCGTCGGCGCTAATCAAAGGACTCATCAACCCAGTCATCTATGGGCAGCTCGTCACACAGCGGTCCCACACTTGCTGCACAGGGGACAAAACGCTGGTCATCGGCGGCTGAGCCCCCATTGACCCCTTCCTCTGTTAAGGCAACTGCAATGCAGAGAGGAAATTTCAAGTGAACAAAAACTGAACTTCAGAGGACAGCTGGGCCGTTGAGTGTACGAGCTTCAGGTCACCATCTTTCCCCTCTCCCTAATTTGGGACACTCTTTGTCTGGTTTCTCCTCAGAGGCCTGTCTGATATGGGTAACCCTTCAGCATAGCCCTCTGAGCCATTGAAACATGGAAGCCCCTCCACCACTTACAAGGTGGTGTCCCTTCGAAAGGGGAGAAGATCTTGTTCTTAAGGGTGCTATTTCATCTAGTATGCATTTGCATCCTTTATACCATTCCATGAGGTAGTATATGGAGTCTGTTTGTGCTGTCCATTCATTGTTATATATCTGTTGCCAGAATGTCTTCGTGTCTACTTGACCTCTTGTTCTGTAGGATGTGAGTTCTTGTATTTGGTGCAATCCCTTCTTCCGCCAGTGTAGGGATAAGTTTAGTTTATAGTGATCAGTCCAGGGTGTTTCTGTCCATTTAATATCTGTTATTATTAAGTTTTGGTCTGTTGAAAGTTTGTGTGAGATGAGATCAAGTGTGTGCACTTTGACGTGTGTTGCTTGCATTTTTGGCCATTTTAGATCCCTTGATTGGAGGAATTCTTACATTCTCATGCGTTGATTGAGTCTGGGTCTTCTAAGTGAAGGTTGATGTCTCCTATTACTAGTACATTGGAGTTGGTTACACATGTGTTTGAAATGAAGTCCATGAAGTTATTGTGGCCTTTGTTCCAATTACCTGGAGGTCCATAGAACAGGACACAATTCAAATGATCGCGAAGAGTTTTGTTGAATTCTGATTGAGGCCATTTCAAGTTGAGGTGTCATGGACTCGGCAGTGGTTTCGGTGGTAAAGTGGGATCGATAGATTAATGCTATGCCTCCGCCTCTCTTTTCCTTTCTGGTCCAGTGTGTGATTTTGTATCCTGGGGGGCACAGGTCTAGGATTATGGGGTCCTTTTGGTCATGGATCCAGGTTTCATTGATGAAAAGTAGGTCAAGGTCTTCTGCCATGATCCAGTCTGTTAGTATTGCTGTTTTGTTTACTGCAGATCTGGCGTTGATGTAGCCCACTTGGATTGTTTGGAATGGGTCTGGTGTTGTGTGGACTTTTATTAGCTGTTGTTTCTTTGTTGAGGTGAGTTTGTTTGGAACTTTCTTTGCATTCTGTGGTGGTTGTCCACATGTTGGTGGTCTTCCTTTGTTTAAGTTGTTGTCAGTTTGTTGAGGTGTGGTGTATCTGATCAATTGTTGATGATTGTATAGTATTCGTATAGTGTTGCTTTCTGCAAGAGGGGCGGTTAGTGTTAGGTGGATCAATGTTAAGGAGTAGATTATTAGGAGTATTTTGAAGGTATTCATTTTGGTTTCTATTCACTGTGGGCTACTAATAAGACCATCTTCTGATGACTGGATGTGTGATGATACTTTGTTCTTTGGAGTGGGGTCTGGTGTTCTGGTCTTCTGTGTTATTTCAGCTTGCCTTTCAAGCTGTTGAGGTAAGTGCTGGATCAGGTGTCAGTGATAGGTTAATGAACAGAAAAGATGGGGGAGAAGAGTGGTTCTGAGTCAGGGTCCTCCTGCAATTGGTCTCTTAGCAACTAATTGCTTCCCTCCCTCCATCAAGTTTTAACCATCTCCCCAACTCATTCTTCATTCAAGTTTGAATTAGGATAAAAAGCCAAGTACAGTAATATCATAACAGAACAAAGTAAATCCAGGAAAATAAAATCCCTAACAAAATTAGCAAAAATCACACAATTCAAGGAAGAGAAAAACAAAAAACAATATCATAATGAGTATGGCAAGTGAACAAATCCTATATCATAAACAGGTCAGGTAGTCAAATTGGATATTGGGTGCTGACTACCTTCATCTGGTAGCTTCTCCTATACATGTACTTAAAAGGATAATGGAAGTTAATCCTGATCATGAAGGGGGAGAAAAAGAGGGAAGGAAAATGGGAGCAGAAGAGGAAGGAAGAGAAGGGAGGGAGTAAATGGCAAAAAATATGCCTTAAGAAAAGTTTGAATGCACATGCTCAGAATTAGAAATGTTTTTTTATGATTTTCCAAATGAGTTACTTTGGGGTCCTTTTACTAAGGTGCGCTAAAAAATGGCCTGCGATAGTGTAGACGCGTGTTTTGGGCACATGCAGAATCATTTTTTAGCAGATCTGTAAAAAATGTCTTTTTAAATTTTTGCCGAAAATGGACGTGCAGCAAAATGAAAATTGCCATGGATCCATTTTGGATCTGAGACCTTACTGCCAGCCATTGACCTAGCGGTAACTTCTCACATGGTAACCGGGTGGTAATGACCTACACATGTCAAATGCCACTTGGCGCGCGTAGCTGACGCACGCCAAAAAATAAAAAATATTTTTCGTACGCACGTAGCGGACATGCACCAAAAGTGAAATTACTGGAAGTCCACATGGTAGCCAGGCAAGATAATATCTTAGAACCTTATGGGATAATACTTCTGTTAGACTAATAGAATGTATAATGGTCTACAAAGATTCCAGTTTTCTTGAGGAGCAATAGAGGTGCTAGAAATCTGCACTACTGAAAAACCAGATATGTGTCTTCATTTGTATGGGTGCCAGAGGATAGAATATCTGTACTTGATGACACAACTACTGCTACTGTGCCATTAACACAGTAAATATTAAGGTAAGAAGCAAAAAAACAGGTTGAAATGATACTCTATGCATTATCCCAGTTGATGTTGTTCATTCTTTCCTTTATCCTGCTAAGATCTCAGTTTTATTTTGTTTCTTGATGCTAGTTGTACTTTTAGACTATTACTTAGGAAATATAAGGATGCAAATGAGTGCATCTACCTTGAAAAACTCTGTGAAATGTACTCACCCAGAAATTACTCACAGTTCTCTTTTGGGAGACTTAGAGAGGTTGAAACAGCAATGAATTTCACACAATGTCTTAAAAGAGTTAGCCGTCAGCTAATGATCAAAATAGAAGTGACACAAGCTATCAGCTGCAATTTCTGCAGCTGTGGTCAGAATGTTTTGTGACGTTAATAAATACTCTGGCATCTTTCCCCAGCTCATTTAAATCTCTTCAATTTTCAAATAAAATTGCAGCTCTGTTTAGTTAAAAATATTTTCAAATGAGAAAAGCAACAGAAGCCATGAAATTTTACTAATCATGCCATTTCTCCTCACAAAAAAAGTCTTCATTTTTCATTCTGTCATATGAAGCTGTGACGTCTTTCTTCCTCTTTGAGACTCTTATAGAAACAGAAAAAAACAGCAAATAAAGGCCATACAGCCTACCCAGTATGTCCATTTACACCAACTACAAAGCTCTATATTCCCTTTCTCTCAGAGATCCTTTGTGCTTATGCCATGCTTTTGGAATTATGCTACTGTCCATTGGGAAGCTGTTCCATGCATCTACCTCCCTTTTGGTAGAGACACATTTCCTTGGATTACTACTATATTATTAACCATTGTCTCTGAGATACAAATGTTATTTGCATATGGGAAATCTGCAATCCTTTTGCAGTTCTTACTGCAAAGTTTGACACTCCTCCCATATGAGGAAACACTAAAGAGGTTAGGGCTTTTCAGCTTGGAAAAGAGACAGCTGAGTGGAGATATGATTAAGTTCTTTAAAATCCTGAGTGGTGTAGAATGGTAAAAAGTGAATCAATTTTTCACTCTTTCAAAAAGACAAAGATCAGGGACACTCAATGAAATTACATGGAAATACTTTTAAAACAAATAGGAGGAAATATTGTTTTCATGTGGTAACAGCGGTTAATGCATCTGGGCTTAAAAAAGGTTTGGACTCCGTGGAGGGGCATAATCGAATGGAAACGCCTATCTCCATGGGCGTTTATCTCCGAGAACGGGTCCTTGAAGGGGCGGGCCAAACCGAATTTTCAAAAAAATGGACGTTTTTGAGCTGGGCGATTGTTTTTTTTAGCGATAATGGAAACTAAAAACGCCCAGCTCAAAAACGTCCTAATCCGAGCCATTTAGTCGTGGGAGGGGCCAGGATTCGTAGTACACTGGCCCCCCTGATATGCCAGGACACCAACTGGGCACCCTAGGTCAGTGCGGTGGACTTCAGAAAAAGCTCCCACATACATAGCTCCCTTACCATGGGTGCTGAGCTCCCAACCCCCCTCCCCCAAAACCCACTACCCACAAATGTACAACACTACCATAGCTCTTAGGGGTGAAGAGGGCACCTACATGTGGGTACAGTGGGTTTTGGAGGCCTCCCATTTACCAGCACAAGTGTTACAGGTGGGGGGGGGATGGGCCTGGGGCCACCTGGCTGAAGTGCACTACGGTACCCACTAAAAGTGCTCCAGGGACCTGCATACACGCAGGCCTCTAGGACTGGTTGCTGCTATATAACATTGACACACCAGTTGACACCTGAAGACTAATCTCTCTGAAAACGTCCTTTATTGGAATAACCACCTTTACTCACAGTTAACTGCAGATCAGAGGTTGTGCCCCACTGGCAACGAGTCTCCCTGGTACTGAGATGAGCAGTAGGTCAGAGCTGGCAGAATGCTGTACAATGCCCTCTTTCAGCCACATTCAAGGGAAGAACTAAGTTGTCTAACGTGGCTAACACAGGAAAGGGAACTAAAACTGGCTTACAAAAATGGCCACTACCGCATGGACTGGAACAGGAAACACAACAGGGCACACTCTGACCCAGTAGGCAGGGGGAAAAGCACCATGGGAGAAGAGCCTACCAACTACCAACATTGTGAGACTGTAACACAAGCTAATGAAATCATGGAGCCCAATACCCTACACCCACCACAATGCAATGCTGATGTGACCCTGTACTGCACCCGAGGGCCACATCTGACCCAGGGGAAAGGCTGTGACAGGATCTAACACATTCTGTTGTCATGGAGGTGGGTACGGCATTTGAGGCTGGCATAGAGGCTGGAAAAAAAGTTTGTAAAGTGGGTTTTTTTTTGGTGGGAGGGGGTTAGTGACCACTGGGGGAGTCCGGGGAGGTCATCCCCGATTCCCTCCAGTGGTCATCTGGGCAGTTGGAGCACTTTTTTGGGACTTGTTCATAAAAAATGGGGTCCAAAAAAAGTGACCCAAAATCGCGGTAAAAAACGCCTTTTTTTTAATTATCAGCTAAAGACGCCCATCTCTCCTCAGCTGATAACCACGCCCCAGTTCCGCCTCCACCACGCCTCCGACACGCCCCTGTCAACTTTATTCGTTTCTGCGACGGAGTGCAGTTGGAAATGCCCAAAATCGGCTTTCGATTATACCGATTTGGGCGCCTTTGCGAGACAAACGTCTATCTCCCGATTTAGGTCGCACTATAGGCGTTTTTCTCTTTCGAAAATAAGCAGGAGAGTCTGTTATTGAGATGAACATGGGAGAAGTCACTGTGTGCTTGCCCCAGGATTGGTGGCATAGAATGATGCTGCTGATTGGGTTTTTGGAGGGTGCTTGTGACCTGGATTGGCTACTGTTAAGAAGAAGGATTCTGGGCTGAATGGAACATTGGTCTGACCCAGTATGGTTATTCTTATGTTCTTGCAGATTTCCCATATGCAAATAACATCTGTATCTCAAGACAATGGCTAATAATACAGTAGTAATCCAAGGAAATATTTCTTTACAGAATGGAAGATAGATGCATGGAACAGCCTCCCAATAGACAGTAGCAGACTTCTAAAAGCATAGTATACATATATAGATTTTTAAGTGAATCTCTCTCCATATGAGGAAAAACATTGATCATTCTAGTATGCTTATGTTTATTCTAAAACTTGGTGTTCCATGTATTCCAAACTGGAGGATCTAAGCGGTTTACAATCTAAAAATCACAAACAATAAAAATGAAAAGGAACTCCATAAAAAATAGGAAAGAGAAGACAAAAATTCACACAGAGCCACATAAAGATGACTTAAAAAATGGATTCAGATGGACTAAATGCATCTGGTTTATATCGTTTTGAAGATGTTATATCAGTGGCGTAGCCAGACAGCCAATTTTGGGTGGGCCTGAACCCAAAGTGGGCGGGCACAACATTTTCTCTCTAACCCCCCCCCCCCCCCCAGCATTTCCCAACTCAAAAGATAAATACTTTAGCTGATGAAGATCCCCAAGCTCTGTCACCTGAAAACTTCCAACAAAGATGGCCAGAATTTACTTTTACCAAGCTTGGTCGGAAGCAACAACTCCTTGAGCCACCAATAGCGGCACCCCATGCATGCTTAGTTGTCAGTGGCTCAAGGATGCTGCCCCCATCTGCCAAGCTCAGCAGAAGGGATTTCTGGCCACGTTCAGTGGAGGTCCTCAGCTAGCAGGGCTTGGGGATCCTCACCAGCTACAGCAAGGGTCAGGGCTGCTGTTAGCCATGCTGGGGCCCAGGGCAGAAAATAAAGAAGCTCTCTCCTCTTTAATCTCCCCATCTGCCATTACAGTCTCACACTGACAGACCATCACCAAATACAGAACAAGGGATTACAAATTAGAAATAAAAATATGTAGACAAAAATTGAACTGAGAACCTCAACATTTAGTGCAACACTGGAGAAATAAAAATAAAAATGCATTTCCTTTTCTACTGAACACAATAAAACTGAACATATTCCATTTAAAACATTCAAAATAAAATTATTTTTCTACCTTTTGTTGTCTGGACATTTTATTTTTCTATCGTGTTGGTTTCAGTTTCTCCTTCCCACTTTCCCGTCATCTTCTGCTAATTCTTCAAGCAACTGTTGTCCATTTGTCTTTTCTCTCCTCTCGTTCCATTTCCTCACTACAACTGCTTCTGAAATATTGATCTTTCCATTTTAGCTCTTTCCTTTCTGTTTTTTGTTCTTTTCTGCCTCTGTCCACTCAAATTTAACTCTCTTTCTAAACTTTTTCCTCCTTTTTACTTTTCAGATATCTATCAAATTTTCATCTCCTTTCACCCACTAGCTCACCCATATCCAAACTCACTCCTTCCCAGCCTTCCATTCCCTTCCATCTTCAATCTATGCACCATTACCATATTTCTACCACCTGTAATCACTATCCTCTCATTCATTTCATTACCATCTCCCCTCTCTCTTTATCCTCTCTTCACTCTCATAGCCTGACATCTCCCTTTTACCCCCTCCCCCCACCAGCATATGCCTGTCCCCTCCCTCCTAACCCGTCCCTCCATTGTTCTGCTTTTTTCTCTCTTACCCATTGTCCAGAATATCTCCCTTCTGCCCCGGATCCAATATGTCCCTCTTCCCCCTCTCTTGTGCAGCATCTCTCCTTCCCTTTGCTCCACCTCTCTGTCCAACATCTCTCCCATATTGTCCACTATCTCTTTCTTTCTCTCTCTCTCTCTCCCCTCCAGCCATGTTCAATATTTCCCTCTCTCATCTCTCACTCCCTTCCCTCCACTGTCATGTCCAACACTTTTTTCCTCTATCGTCCTTTGCCACTCCTCTGCAGCCTTTCCCTTCCTCTCCCCATATCAAACAATTCTCCCTCTCTTTTCCTCCAGCATCTCTCCCTCCCCCATGCCAAACAATTATTTCTCCACCCCACCGTCTCACTCACTCACTCTCTCCACCCCACCCCCTCTCACGGGGCAGGCCCAGGGCAAGGACACTGATGCCCAACCACTAGTTTCTCCTCCTGGCCACTGCTGTAGTGTGGCGGCCTTGAGGAATTGCTGCAAGGCAGCTTACATGCCCTTCCCTGCCTCTCTCTCCACCCCTGCGTCCCACCGCGCCTACAATGGAAATACTTGTCCTCCCCGCCAGCGCTGCCTCAGTCCCTGCACGCTACCCTGCCTCTGTCCCTGCCTGCATTCTTTTCTTCGATCGTCGCGTCGCCGGCAGCGCTGCCATTCACTCAGGCAGCTCCGCTCCCCTCTGCCGCGTCCATCTGGCTCTTTCTGATGCACTTCCTGTTTATGTAGGACCAGATGGACGCAGCAGAGGGGAGCGGAGCTGCCTGAGTGAATGGCAGCGCTGCCGGCGACGCGACGATCGAAGAAAAGAATGCAGGCAGGGACAGAGGCAGGGTAGCGTGCAGGGACCGAAGCAGCGCCGGCGGGGAGGACAAGCATTTTTGTTGCAGGTAAAGCTCTTGATGGCCAGAAAAGGCAGCGCGCAACATGCAAGGGATGTTGGGTGGGCCTGGAAGGAAAGTGGGTAGGCCTGGGCCCGTCCAGACCCACCCATGGCTACGCCCCTGTGCTATATCCAAAAATAAACATAGTACTTAAAAAAAAGGTTCCTCAAGAGGCTTATACAGATATACTATTACCTCCTTTTTCTCCCTGTGCATCCAAACATCCATCTGCATTTTGCCATTGGCTTATCTACTTATTTGGCTAACTTAAGATCATCAGATATGATCTTCCCAGGTAGTGCTCTTCTGTACAAAACTTCACTCCCTATATTGTATTGCTCCTTGTTTTTTGTATCCCAAATGAATGGCCCCATGTTTTTGCTCATTAAATCCTAGCTTCCACACTAAACCCTTCCTGAAGCTTCATTAGATCCCTCCTTATGTTTTCCATATCCTCTAGGGTGTCTATCCCAGAGAAGGTTTTGGCATCATCTGCAAAAAAGCAAAACTTTCTTGACACCTCTTCTGCAACATTGCTTACAAAAATGTTGAAAATAACTGGAACATGGGCTGATCCCTGTGCCCTTTCCTCAGAGTAAACTTGACCACTGCAGTATCCTCTATTTTAGCAGTGATTCCATTAAATCACTCATCACTGAGGGCAGACTAACAGACCAGTAATTTGCAGCCTCTTCCTTACTTCTGCTTCTTTAAGAAGAACCACATCTGTCCCTCTCTAATCCTCTGGAAACACTACTGATTCTAAGGAAGCCTTGAAAAGGTTAGTTGGATAGCTTTTTTTAAGTGCTTTCAGAAACCTCTGATGTATCCAATCTTGCCTCACTGCTTTCTCAACTTTCAATTTAGCTAGCTCCTCTTGAGCAAATCTTTTGAAAAATTGTTTACTTCCATTCCTATTTGTGTCTTGTCTTCTGCAATCCTACTCTCAGCCCTAACTTGGTGAATACCAAATAAAAATACTTGTTAAGCTATTCTGCTTTTTCCTTTACCTTTGAGATTCACATTGCTGATTTTATAGTATCCCCATCACTAACATTTAAAAAACAAATTCTGTCTCCCCCTTTTCACTATATTTCTCTTATATTTGCACCTTCACTTTCCTGACTACTTTCCCACCTTCTTTTACTTTTACAGATATTTTTGCTTCTCTTCCTCTTTCTGTGATTTCTTGTAGTTACTGAACATCATTTACTCCCCCCCCCCCCCCCCCCATCTTCTTGGTTACTTCTTTTGAAAGTCAATCTCTAAAGAAGCAGCTGCTCCAAAATGACATCCACAATAACCTTTGAACAGGGAAAAAAGGCCTCAAAGAGCTCACAGGTCTAAATCTTAGTAGATCTAAAGGAGCTAAAATGGATCCATCGATCCTACCATCATCATTGGCCTAAAATCTATTGATCTAAACACTTCCTGCATCAGTACTCAAATCAAAAAATATATAATTCAACTTTAACGGCATAAGGTGATTTAAAACCATGGAGGGTATTTTTGGAAGAACATCCAAGTCAGAATAGTGATGTCCAAGTCAGAACACTCCAAATGGACATCCATATCACATATATATTCAAACAGGAAATATATCAAGATTTCATGTTTGAAAATCATGAAATGGACATCTATATGCTGGAAATGTCCAGCATAAGCATCCTTTTTAAAAGCTGGAATGTTCAAATTATGAATGGGGGAAAACAAAAGACATAGACTGGATGTTTCAAGCACATGGATGTTCATTTTGACCTTTTGAAATGTCTGTATGCTTTGAAAATAAGGGCCAAAGAGTTCTCTTTTTCTTGTATTACTTACTCTTTGTCTTTTCAGTATTGTCTACTGTTTTTTTCACTTTCCCTAGATTATCTCATCAAACTAACGACCTCTTGAGGTACTCTTCCATCTTGACAATTACTTTTCCAGAAGTCTGGGACCCTCATCTTTGAATGACCCATCATTGCTGGTGCTCTAAAACTGAACCATCATATAGTGATCAATGGATCTCAAAAGATCACCCACTATTACATCAGAAACACTTCCCATTCATAACCACCAAGTCCAGTATTACTCCCTCCTCTGCCAGAAAAATTCTTCCTTTGGAGAATCCAGGATCACTGTACTTCCAAATGGCACTGCAGCCATAATATCACAATCAACTTCTGGCAGATTGATGTCAGCTGGAAATAACACTTCTTTCATAGAAGTTTTGTGAATATGTTCAGTTAAATCTCAATTTATTCTGCCTGGAAGGGAAGTCTGTATATCACAGTAGTAGTTGGGAAGTCATTTGTTTGAAACAACATTGGAGAAAGCTGAATTGGGGGGGGGGGGGGGGCTTTTCCTATGTCACCAATAGAGCTCACTCTTCCAAAGAAGTGCCTCCTTTTGCCAATAACTCCAAAAGTAGGATGTTCAACAGGAATTTTCAAATTAGAAGAAAGGTCCAGGTCTAAAAAGAAGGATGTTTTTACTTACACCTATTTCAGTCACATCCAAGTTACAAAATGTTGATCTGTTTGAGCGGCTGACCACTGGAGGGATTAAGGCATGACCCCTCATTATTCCCCCAGTGGTTGCTGTCCCCTTTCCTCTCCCCTGAAAATGAAATTGGAAAGAAAAACCAGGCTGTATGTCAGTTGCAGGTATTATGACAATTCTGAAGCAAGAAATAAGTAGGTCAATGGAGTAGCTTAGAGGTTAATCCAGGTTCAAGACTCATCTCAACTTTTAAAAATATATAATTCTGAGCTTTCTAGAAACAGAATAATACCTACTGTACCTAAATATATGACACCTGCAAGCCTGAAGGCTATTGAAGTGGGGTACATTCAGGTACAGTAGGTATTTTTTGGACCTGTGCCCCTTGATTTACAGTCCACTTCACTAACCACTATGCTACGCCTATGTTCTACAGGGACCTCTGTGTGTCCATATTTTTGAAAATGATGCCAGACAGATATTCATATCCCTGTTTTTTTTGTCATTTAAAAGTTGGCCAATTCACTTTGGAAAATGGATTTTCAGTCTGGACATTTTCAGTGCAAAAGTGTACATCTTACAGCCATAATTGAACAGGAAATCTAGACATAATTTACTACTCTTTAATTTGTCAATTTGGCTAAGTACATCTTGCAGTTTCACCAATATTTATTTTAGTTCCTCTGCATTGCTACCCTTGAAAACCATTTCTGGTCCAGGTAGATCTCTTTTATTAATCGTCTTCCAAAATGACGACTCGGGCCGTGTTTCGGCTGTATGGCCTGCATCAGGAGTCTGCACTCATGTCTGAATAGCTATCGAACACCATGATGACTTTAAATATCCAAAACCTAACAGTTAGGTTGTCGATCACTGATATGTTTTACATTTGGCAATGGTTCTGGCTATGTAATTAAGTTCTTGGATGTGATCCCTTAGCTATAGAGGAACAATTTTCAGATCTATTGGCAAATAAAGAACATATCAGTGATCAACAACCTAACTGTTGAGTTTTGGATCTTTAAAGCCATTTTGGTGTTCAATAGTCATCATTCAGATGAATGCAGATGCCTTATGCAGGCTATACAGACGAAACACGGCCTGTGTCAAATCATTTTAGAAGATGATTAATAAAAGCCAGCTATACACCATTGACTTCTCTGGTCATCTCTACTGTTTTTTGTGCTCCATGTGGTGTGGAAATTGGTTCTTCTGTTTGTGTACAGGTAGATTTCTTATATCTTCTTCTGTAAAGACCAAAGAAAATAATTCATTCGGTCTCTCTGCTATGGCCTTGTGCTCCCTGAGTGCCCTTTTTGCTCCTTGATGATCTAGCAGTCCCATGGATTCCCTCACAGGCTTTCTGCTTCTGATGTACCTGGAAAAGTCACTATTATGACTTTTTGCTTCTATGGCAAGTTTCCCACCGAAACAGTTCCAAACCCCTCTTCCACCTCTCAGAGTGTCTCCAAACTCCATCCCACCCCTTTAAATTGGTCCAAACCTCCCTACCACCCTTCCTAAAGTTGTTCTAAACCCCCTTCCACATCCTAAAGTGGCTCCAATATCCCATCCTGCCCCTCCCAGAACCTCTGATCCATCTCACACAGCCTTTCAGGCCTCCTTACTATACCTGGTGGTTTAGTGATCCTTGGGTCAGGGGTAAACCAGCTTGCTCCTGACCATGTTTGTTCCCCCTTAAAAAGAACTGCTGAAACCTCTAGAAGTACTCTCATGGTACTATCACTAGATGTCACAGTGGCCATTTTCAAAGAGGAACCAAGAGGGACAGGAGCAAGTGGGGTTTGACTCCTGGTCTAAGGATCACTAGATCACAAGGTTCTGTAGGTAGGCTTGAGGGGGCCTTATGGGGCTTGGGGTAGGGTAGTAGGGGAAATTGAAGGTCCTGGAGGTGAGAAGGGGGATTAGAGCTACTTTGGGAGGATAGGAGGGGGTTCAAAGCTGCTTCATGGTGGTGGAAAGAAGGTTCAGACCCACTAAGGGAGGCAAGAGGGGGATTGGGGCTACATTGGAAGAGGTAGGAAGGGATTTGAAGCCACTTTGAGATGTGGAAGGCAGATTTGGAATTACGTTCGGGAATAGGAGGAAGGTTTGGAGCAGCTTTGCAGGGTGGGAGGAGGATCAGAGCCAGTTCAGAGGTGAAAAGAATGTCTGGAGCCAATTCAGGTGGTTGGGAGGGAGAAATCAGAGATACTTCTGGAACAGGAGGGGAGTTTAGAGATATTTCAAAGTGTGGAAGAGGGGAATCTGAAGTGATCTGGGGCATTGGGGGGGGGGGGGGTGATGAGCTTCAACCTGACTGACAGCAATGCAAGTGAAACCCCCATTTGTGGGTGGGTTTAATGAGAATTAAGGAGAAAGAAGAAACCATGGTAAATTGCTTTTAAAACATAAACAGGTTTTTTCTTTCGAAGGTGAAATGTCAGTTTGCTTGCCTGGTAGAGCTGCTCGGGAATGTGGCTGTTTGAACATTTGCAGGAGGGGGATGGGCCCCATAGCTCTGTCTGTATGCAAATAGGAGCAGCCAGATAAGCAATAAGCTGCAGGGAGCACTTCTGCATAGTTTGGGGGATTAATTCACTGTGTGTATATGGGGGGGGGGGGGGGGTGGTTGTGTTAGGCTGAACTATTTTTATTGTTTCTGGCTGAGATGGGAAACAGACCTCTAGTGGGGAAATCCTGTTACCTGTGGTTGCAGAGCTCTGTTAAGGGCTGGTAACTCTGAATCCCAGCAGATGAATACTCTTAGAAGTTCTCCTGAAGACAAGAAGAGCAATAGCTCTTGGGAGCATTGCTCAAGGTACAGAGGCCTTTGGGAGATGCTCAGGGTAGAATAAAATGGCCTGTGGGGGCACTATCAGTGCCTACGGCTGAGAAGAGCAGAGGTAGCACTCTAATGGGGGACCTGATACTGGTGGTTGCCCTGTTCAGGGCTGGTAAGCCTAAACCTCTGCAGGGAGACATCCCAGAGTCTCCTCTTGAAGAGAAGACCAGTGAGGTATGATCAGCACTAGGGACCCAGCGAGGGACAAGGCCTCCAAGGTGCAATCAACACTAGGGACCCAGCAAGGGATATGGCCAGCCAGTAGGAGCCCAGAGGAGAAGGACTGCTGTTGGGAGGATAGCCAGTTCTCGAAGCCCAGGAAAAGCTTCCAGGAAGCCAAAGCAGGGACAGGCATAGCCAGCCTGGAAGTCCAGCAGCCACTAGCCCAAGAAGTCTCCAGTGGAGGGGTGAGATCAGAGGGGAGTGGGAGAGGGTGGACTTGCAAGGAAAGGAAAGGAGGGACCAAGGTAATACAGCCACGCCCACACACAGTCTAAACTAAAAGTTGGAAAGAGCTTACAGCTACTACCTTGGTAGTCAAGGCTGAAGGGGTTTAAAAGGGTGGAAAAGACTACAAGTTGCTCTTTCTGAAGGTCTGGGTTAAGACTAATGCTGATGGTTTGAACACAAATTAGAAAGCATTTTATATACTGGTTTAAGAGGTTAAGTAACTAGACTTTTGGTGTTCATTTATGGTAACTGAGTTACTGTGATAAGAAATACTCATTTCTTAAGTGCATAAGTGGTGTAGATAATTAAAAAAAAACCTGTTTAATTTACTTGCTAGTCCTGTTCACAGTGGTCTTTTTTTATTTTTCCTGGGGGGAGAAGAGGGTAATCTCACCTGCTAACACTTTTTACCCCAGATAAAGGCACCAAGCGCCAAGTAAGTAAGGGACCTATGGAAACTGCCCTCGGGAGGTTCCAGCTAGGTCAGGCCACAGATCCAGGAATGCCCTGAAGGGAGTACTGCACAAGTACCAGCGATGTTCAATGCTGGCACACGCATAGCTACGTGACCAAAATCAGGATCACTTTTTATGCAGGTCTTATTTGGTTGCTTAGCTTTCCAGCATCAGCACTGAATATTGTTGACACCTGTATAGCTGCCAATTCCTCCCCGACTCCACCTTGGAATGCCCCTCTCCAGCCCACTTCAAAATGGCCAGTCAGAGCCAAAAATCAGTGGCACTGCCTAGTTAAGTATCACTGAATATTAGTGGCTTTTCCTGTTGAACGCAATGTAAGTGAGCATGAACTTCTCCTGCCTGCATAAATCACATTGAATGCAGACTGATTTATTTTCAATATCTACATAAGTTTTGCTTTTAAATTTAGCCTGAAAAGATCTGTTTCTTCTTTATTTATTGTGTTCAATATTTGATTGCCCAGCCTTTACTCTTGTTAAAAAGTCAGCATTGCTCTGGCATAGAGTGGGCAAGCTTCACGAGGTGGTCACATGTGATAATCCTCTTCCAGGCTGCAAAAAGCGACTCTTTGAACTCACACATTTGTCATTGACTGTTTGGATATTTCTACTGACTCCTTGTGCCAAAGAGAGATCAGGTCAGTCAATTGTCACCTTGTTCTTCTTCTATTCAACTATGGTTTTGGCCCTATGACAAGGAGCATTGTCATCCTGGAAGATGTAATGCCAGAGAACAAAAGTTCAGCTGATGGCAACATACATTTCTAGAGGATTTCTACATATTTCTTTGCATTCACCACCCTTTCGATAATATGCACATAGACAAGTGGTGCACCTTTACATTTATTATGATGTTTTCAATTATTTTTCGAATCACTTTCAGTTTTATATTTCTGATCATTTTTTCCCTGTTACATTTGGAATAAAATATGCAGGGAAGGAAGCTCCCAGTCCAAATGATTTTTTCATTGATAAATATGTTCTTATTTTCCACAGCTGCCTTGTGTTTAATCCATCCATTATTCAGACACACAAACAGGATGTATTGTAGGCTGGAGAAGTACTTGCAGTACTTCCAATACTATGCATCTGAAAAAGAATTTTGGCAGAGCAGGTGTTTTCAACAGGGAATGAGTAAATGACATGACAAGCATTAATGAAATGTGAGTACAGCCAGTTGTGTGGAACTTGGTTCTAAAACAAATTAAGAATGATTTAACCATTTAAATTGTAGATAGTAATTGAAGTATGTGCCATTTACACTGAAGTTCCATAAACAACCAGGAAGAAAAAGTGTGCCGTACAACAGCATTATTCAGATTCATAGTTTTGAATACACGTACTAGTCTTTCTGTTTCATAATCAGAATCCCTCATTAGGAAGACAATTTATATGGGATTTGTGTTCTCTTGTTTAATTCATACTTCTAGTCTTGTATATTTTTCTTGTGTCTGACTCTGGATTTCCTATACCATTTGGTTAGTCTTCGTTTTCATTTTGGGGTGCAATGCCATGAAGAACACACACTGTTTTGGAAGTGTGTGTACTCTTTTTTTTTATTAGGGCACCATACATAAGTACATAAGTAATGCCATACTGGGAAAAGACCAAAGGTCCATCGAGCCCAGCATCCTGTCCCCCAACAGCGGCCAATCCAGGTCAAGGGCACCTGACAAGCTACCCAAACGTACAAACATTTTACACGTTATTCCAGAAATTGTGGATTTTTCCCAAGTCCATTTAGTAGCGGTCTATGTATTTGTCCTTTAGGAAACCATGCAACCCCTTTTTAAACTCTGCCAAGCTAACCGCCTTCACTACGTTCTCCGGCAACGAATTCCAGAGTTTAATTATGCGTTGTGTGAAGAAAAATACACTGTGTATCTAAATAGTACATACTCTTGATACACTATTTTGAAAGAGTGCATACAATTTTGAAACAGTGTGCTTTCTCTGCGCATGTGAAGTTTTGAAACTGCGTACTCTGCACCTGTGGAAATAGTGCACTTTTGCAGCAGAAGTTGCAGGAGGCGTCTCCAAAAAGATGCTGGAGTTCTCTGTCTGCCACAAGTGCCCTATCCTATCTGCTGTAGTAAAAAAGAAAATCACTAGAACAGCACTGATATGGTGTTATACAGTTTTCCTTCAGTATCTGAATTGTGGATAAAAATAAGAATACTGTTTGTTTTACATTCCACTTGTCTTATTACTGATTTAACTGCTAGGCTTTGCATCCTGAGGTCTTGAGACAGGGGACATGTAATTTGGGGATCTTGCCCCAGAAAGGGGTACAACAGCAGATTTGCTTAAGATCAGAAAAGTAAGCATCTTCTAAAATATACTGTGTACTCAGAACATAATGAGAAAGAAGAATTCATATAGCAGCCACAACATCCCATGCAGCACAGCAGAAGGGACTCATATCTTGAATAAACTAATGCAAGCTTGTCCCTTAGCTGCTGCCTTCCTTTCACACTTCATTGATATGACCAGCTATTTTCTTTCACATTGCTATTAGCTCAGACAAGATTTTGCTGCCTCCTTCTTTATGCTACCCCAAAAGCATTCTTTACTGTCAGATGAAGCAAATGAGAAAAGCACCAAATGCCCTGGTAGAACCCATCGCTCATAGATTTGATCATATTGCTGCCACATCTGTAATGAACAAAACATTGATTTGCATGTTTCTGCTACCAAATCAGCCTTCAATCATCCCCTGACTTGCTTCCAACATATGGCATAAAATATGTCTCTGGGCTATCATCTGGATGTGCAGCAAAGCCTAGTGATATCCTGTTGGTGTTTCCAATCTGTCACCTGTCCCTGCCTCATCTAACTTCCATCATTGTGCTTTGAAAGTTAAGTATGCAAGTGTGGCATTTTGGATGCTCTTCCCCTTCACCTTGTCCAGCTGTGCCTTACCCTGGGCAAGACAATGGAGATCATCTGTCTACTAAATCTTCTCCTGCTGAGCACTTTATAGATCAGACTAACAGAGAAGCCCTTTAAACTCCACATTCTCTATATCCCACAGAGGCTGATCACCCTAGTCAATCATTTCATCTATATGCTATGTAACCATTTTGGATGCAGCCTGGCTCTTGGTAACCATTCCATTTGTTCCATTGTAGCCTGCATTGTGACTGCTAATAGTGGCCACCCCACCTAGTCTTTATACTTCAATAAACATTTCTACTATTATACATCTTCTCAGGCTTTGGTATCCTTGGTCCCTCTCCCACTTTTATTCTACTTTGTTGTTTTCCCTGAGGTGTTTTGAGTTCTTCGTCTTCTGGCAGATTCTGTTCCTATACACACCCCACCTAGTGACATCAGGGGCTGCAACTGGAGGCTTATAAATTTGCTCTGTGCTGAGGTGCACCAACGAAGGGGCATGCCTGAGGGGCATGTCTCGCCCCTTAGTGTGTCATTTTCTGGGCAACATTGGATGTAACTTATGATAATTAGGTGGCATTAATTTTAGTTAAATGTTTTATGTGTATTGATAGCTTGTTATTAGCGACTGGCATTGAGAATAGTGTAAGATAAGTTATATTTGTTAATTTGATAGTATATATTTTTGATTTTTTTAAAAACATGTCTTGGATTTTATTGCTGCTGTTATTTTCAATGGGCTCATCAGGGGGGAGGGGAGATAATATTTATAATTTTACCATGGAAATTCTAATACTATTGACTCTTAATTGGAAATTAAAAGCTAGGCAGGAAGTATTACTTGGGAGAAGGTAGTTAATTGACTGTTCTTCACTCTTACTAAATACCATTGAATCAATTCAAGGTAATATAGGGAAAATATAATGCTATTCTGAAAACGTATTCAAATCTGAAAATTAATTTCAATTTTTCATCATGTACTGCAAATTCTCCTACTCCAGTTCCTTGAACACTAGATCAGTAAGTAACAAGTTACTTCTACTGAAAGATCTAATATGGAATTTGGTTTCATTGTAGAGACTTAATTGTGTCCAGCAGGTTATAGTATTCTTCATAATCCTAGAATAGGTGAATGAGGGGAAGGTATTGCTGTAAACTACAAAAGACTCAGTTATGCTTGCAGGACTTGAATTAATGATCTGTCAGTTTCAGGATGACTGAATTAACTTCTAGCTCTATAGGAATCATGTTAATCTATTGACCTACAGGTTCTTGGGCTGATATACAATTGCTTTTATTTGAATCTGTCTTACATAAAGTTTGAGGCTCATTTTCAAAGCACATACACTTACAAAGTTATAAAGGTTATAATGTACCTTTGTAAGCCTATGTGCTTTGAAAATGAGCACCTTAGTCACTCAGGGGGTCCTTGTACTAAGCTGCGGCAAAAAGTGGCCTGCAGTAGTAGGGCACCTGTTTTTGGTGTGCGCCGGGCCAGATTTTACTGCTTCTGGGAAAAAGGACTTTTCTTTCAGTGGGCTAGGAAAAGAGCCTGTGGTAAAACTGAAGCCAGTGCACACCTATTTATGGCCTGAGCCCTTAATGGTACCCATTGATCTAGCGGTAAGGACTCATATGCTACACATGCGGTAACTGGTCAGCGCACGCCAACTGCTGATTAACACCAGAAACATTGTGTGCAATAGGAAATAAAAAAATAATTTGTCCCGGGGTATGAGCAAGTGCCAAATCTGAAATTTTCACCACAGGGACACTCTAGCCCGGTGGCAATCCATTTTGGCACGTGCTATACACACATAGAGCCTACCTCACCTTTCATCTTCTTAGTCTCACACACAAACACAAGGAGTGACACAGGCTGCACATACTGCAGCAGGAGATGTTTATCCATTCTTACCCTAGCTCAGATAACTGACCTCATGTGCACCTTTCATTAAAACAGTCATCTTACTTTCTAACTGCTCTTACTCTCTTACCTATCTATATGTTCCATCTTTGCTTATACCCTACGCTGTCTATTAAAATGTTCTATTACGTATTCTGTTGACATTGTAAGTAGTATACTATGGAACTCGTTTTCAAAAGAGAAAAACGTCCAAAAAGTGGCATAAAGATTTATGTTTTTCTCACAAAAATGTCCAAATTGGTACTTCAAAAAACAATTTTTAGATGTTTTTCTATGAAGTCCATCAGAAGTGTGTTCAAATCACAAGAGGGCATGTCAGGATGCTAGAAAGGGATGCAAAATAAGACCGAGAATATTATAATGCCTCTGTATCGTTCCATGGTGCGACCTCATCTTGAATACTATGTTAAATTCTGGTCGCTGTATCTCAAAAAGATATAGCGGAATTAGAAAAGGTTCAAAGATGAGCGACCAACATGATAAAAGGGATGGAACTCCTCCCATATAAGGAAAGGCTAAAAAGTTTAGGATTCTTCAGCTTGGAAAAAGGACGGCTGAGGGGGGGGATATGATTGAGGTCTATAAAATCCTGAATGGTGTAGAACAGGTAAAAGCAAATCAATTTTTCAATCTTTCAAAAAGTACAAAGATCAGGGGATACTCAATAAAATTATATGGAAACACGTTTAAAACAATTAGGAGGAAATATTTTTTTCACTCAAAAAATAGTTAAGATCTGGAACTCGCTGCTGGAGGATGTGATAACAGTGGTCAGCTTATCTAGGTTTATAAAAGGATTGGACAAGTTCCTGGAGTAAAAGTCCATAGTCTGCTATTGAGATGGACATAGGGGAAGCCACTGCTTGCCAGGATTGGTAGCATGGAAAGTTGCTACTAATTGGGTTTCTGCCAGGTACTTGTGATTTGGATTGGCCACTGTTGGAAACAGGATACTGGGCTAGATGGACCATTGGTCTGACCCAGTATGGCTATTCTTAAGTTCATTTTACAAAGATATACATTGAAAAATTGCACTTCACATACTTGGCAGTTTTTTACATGGAGGTGTCAGTACTTACATGTGGAAGTGGCAATTTCATAAATTCCATATGTAAATTCCAAGTGGAGGAGTTGCCTAGTGGTTAATGCAATGGACTTTGATCCTGAGGAATTGAGTTAATTCCCACTGCAGCTCCTTGTGACTCTGGGCAAGTCACTTAACCCTCCATTGCCCCTGGTACAAAATAAGTATCTGAATATATGTAAACCGCTTTGAATGTAGTTGCAAAAACCTCAGAAAGGCAGTATATCAAGTCTCATTTCCCTTTCCCTAAATGCCAAAGTTCTACATGAAATTGCCCCATTTTGGAAATCTATTATGTCACCACTAGGGGGCACCCTAGTGTGCAAGTATGGTCTTGACTGGTTAAACGTAGGGGCCCTTTTACTAAGGCGCGCCTAAAATTGGCCTGCGCTGGTGTAGATGTGTGTTTTGGACACGCGCAGATCAATTTTTTCAGCAACCTGGAAAAAAGACATTTCTTTTTTTTTGTGGCCGAAAATGGACGTACGGCTATATTAAAACCAGAATGCATCCATTTTCAGCCTGAGACCTTACCTCCACCCATTGACTTAGTGGTAAGGTCTCACACGCTAACTGGGCGGTAAGTGGCCAGTGCACGTAAACTGCCGATTACCGCCAGGTAAGCACCACGCGGTAGAAAATAGAAAATATTTTCTACCAGGTGTTTTGGGCGTGTGTAAAAAATGGAATTACCTCCCTGGGCACGTGGTAGCTGGATGGTAGTTTCAATTTGGCACACTTCGGATGTACGTAGGGGCCTACACACCTTAGTTAAAGGGCGCCTGAGTGAGCAGGCCCTGAAGGCGTCTCATATAGGTATGGCTGGTACTGAGAAGCTGCTGCTGCAGCCTCTCTGTTATTTCTACTTTCTCCCATAACTATCTCAACCAAACCCTATGAGAGCCTTTTCCTATAATAACCACAATTCCCAGCATTTCCCAAAAGCAATCTTTTATTGTGGTTATAACAAACAGAAAATACAAGCTGTTATTCTTGGCATCTTCTCACAGGGTTTCCATAACACACAAAAGACACCAGTAACAAAATAAAACTTCCTCTTGCTTTACAGAAAATGGGACTTCAAACAAGTACTAGTGAGGATTCTCTTCTACCAATACCCCCTCTCTGGTTCCACAACACTAGTTTGCACAGCACTGCACAAGGAGGTTTTGCCTTTCACCCTTCTCTGCATACAATATGTGCTATCTCTAGTCACTCAAACCCTTTTCCCCGGTTCAGCCTACCAGTGCTGCTTCCCTTGGGTTGCAAAGCAAAGCAACACACAAGGAGGTTTTTCCCTTTCCCTTCTCTGCATCCAGCATAGAGCTCTTAATTCTTAGCACTGCTGTCATCCTTCACCATGTGAATAAACCCTAGCTGCACATAATGCATGCCTAGGCTTTACCTCTGCCCAATCCTTTTTACTGGGATCTCTATTCCCATAGCTAAATCTTCTTCTTGTCTGTCTTTCCAGGCTGCAATAATCCTTTACACTTTTCCAAATGCTTTCGTTTCCCAGCCCACATTTCCAAGACTGTAATAATCCTTTAACCTTTTCCAAAGGCTTTCCTCTGACAGCCTCTCTTTACCTTTTTGGTTGACTCTGGCTCTGATGCTTAGAAGCAAATGAGGGTGCTAGAAGCCATTAGCACTGGACTAGCACCTACATTTGCTAGAGCTGAATGCTCAGAGCCTGAGTGCACATAAACCAAGGAGCTTGTCAGCTCTGAGTGCAATGAGTATGCAAATGCATGCTGTGAGCGAGGGTTGAGGCTGGGCCTTCAAAATAACACAGCTGGACAAGGTTGTAAAATAAGGCAAGCACTTTATTTACTAGGGCTCAATGATCAATTCCTCACATTGTTCCAAAACAGCTCCATAAAAATAGCTGAACATAAAAGAGATCCATTTATTGTTGTATTCTTAAAAATATTTGTGACACTGCAACTCAGCTTGGAATTGCTCAACATTTTACTCTAATAAATAAGAGGGCTTCCAGAAATTAAGTGTTCAGGGAAATGATCAAATACAATGTCTAGTATTGAATATTCTTTCAAAAGGAATGGATATTGGAAAGCAATACAGATATTTTAATGGCACATGTTTAAGAACTGTGTAACACCAAGAAAGGCTTTACAAGTCCCACAGGCGCCCCGTATAAGAGGCTTGGAGAGGCTAAGCCCAACCGTGACCTGTCGCTTCCCCTGCCTTCTCCTCAAATTCAGGGAAGGAACAAAATTGTACTTTCCTCTTCCCGCGAGCGCCAGTGCCTGCCCCGCCCCGCTAATTTCTTTTCTTACCGGCTGCAGGCTGCAGCTGCCTGCCTGACTCGCTATCCACCTTATAATCGAAAGAGAAAAACGCCTAGATTTCGACCCAAATCGGGAGATAGACGTTTATCTCACAAAAACGAATAAATCGGTATAATTGAAAGCTGATTTTGGACGTTTTCAATTGCACTCCGTTGCGGATGCGGACAAAGTTGATGGGGGCGTGTCAGAGGTGTGGCGAAGGTGGAATTGGGGCGTGGTTATCGGCCGAAGAGAGATGTACGCGTTAGGACGATAATCGAAAAAATAAAGGCGTTTTTAGCGAACATTTAGGACACTTTTGTTGGACTCTTTTTTCACATGAACAGGTCCCAAAAAAGTGCTCTAAATGACCAGATGACCATCGGAGGGAATCGGGGATGACATCCCCTGACTCCCCCAGTGGTCACTAACCCCCTCCCACCACAAAAAAATGATGTTTCACAACTTTAAATTTTCACCATCAAATGTCATACCCACCTCCCTGGCAGCAGTATGCAGGTCCCTGGAGCAGTTGTTAGGGGGTGCAGTGGACTTCAGGCAGGTGGACCCAGGCCCATCCCCCCCTACCTGTTACAATTGTGCTGCTTAATGCTTATTAGTCGTCCAACCCCCCCAAACCCACTGTACCCACATGTAGGTGCCCCCTTCACCCCTTAGGGCTATAATAATGGTGTAGACTTGTGGGCAGTGGGTTTTGAGGGGGATTTGGGGGGCTCAACACACAAGGGAAGGGTGCTATGCACCTGGGAGCTCTTTTACCTTTTTTTTTGTTTTTGTAAAAGTGCCCCCTAGGGTGCCCGGTTGGTGTCCTGGCATGTGAGGGGGACCAGTGCACTACGAATCCTGGCCCCTCCCACGAACAAATGCCTTGGATTTATTCGTTTTTGAGCTGGGCGCTTTCATTTTCTATTATCGCTGAAAAACAAAAAACTCCCAGCTCACAAATTGTCGAATAAAACATGGACGTCTATTTTTTGCGAAAATACGGTTCAGTCCACCCCTTCAAGGACACGTTCTTGGAGATAAACGCTCATGGAGATAGACATTTTCGTTCGATTATGCCCCTCCACATCACTTCCCACCTGTAACACATTTCCTGCCTGCTGCCTTTCCCGCGTCTGAGCCTAGCTGTGAGTGACTGTGAGCCTGAGTGTTGCAGCACGCGATGGCTCTTTTCAATCAGTGACCGACACCGACTGAGCCAGGGAGGGAGTCAGCGGATCGAGCAAGCAAGCGGTAAGGAGTATTTGGGTCTTATTGCTTTGTTGAACAGGAGACTGGTGAGGGGACGGGGTGATGATGCTGGATGTTGAAGGGAGGAGAGAGAGTTGGGGAGGACATAGGGGCAATGTTGGATGGTGGTGAGGGGCAAGACAGTGGGGCAATGCTGGATTGGGGCAGAGAGAGAGAGAGAGGTTCTATAAGTTAAAATAAAAATACATATTTTGTTTCATGCAGATCTCTTTTGTTTAAACATAACTAAATGGATTATAAGCACCTAATGCAGTCCATTGGTTTTCTTATATTTTGTTGTTGTGATGACTTACACTGTGCCAAAATTGAAAACTCTTATCTCTATCTGGTTGTTAATAAAAAGAGTTCATTATGAACACTATCCACCTGTTTTGTGGCTGTACATTAGGAATTGTGATATTATGATCCTTTGTTTCATATTGTTGACGGCCTGTGTTTTCTGTATGGGTGGTATTTTGGTGTATTAGGGTCTGCCCAGTGTAATATTTACAGTGCTGCCTTTTCATGCATAATGTTACTTCACTAATGTGACCATTTCTTTTTGGGATTTTCCATGGATGGAAATAGCAGTGTTAATAATTGATAACATTTTTTGAATAGTATACATTGGTTAATATATACTTTGAACAACCACTTTCTTAATATCTAAATTTAATAAAAAGGTAGTAATTGTCACTATTTTACTTTTACTTATTTATTTTTTCTGTGTGTTGTCAGACAATTTTGGATATAAGCCCCAACCTTGGTACCACCCCTAACTTCGCCCCCCTTTAGCCTCCCCAAACAGTTGGGCCACCGACCGCCTATGACAAGTCCACAGCAAAAAGCAGACCAGGAGTCCAGGAGAACCTTTATTAAAATAGACCCAATGTGGTGTTTCCTGAAAAAGGCTGCATCAGGGGTTATACAACAACTATCAAATCAAACATACATATAAAATCAATATATAAAGTGATGTCCCGCATCAAAGTCCTTTCCAATAACCACTGAAGAAACAACTAGTGGCCATACTGTTGTTGGACAATTGAGCGAACAATTGGAAAAGCTTCCTCCAGGTTCCCAGGGAATGCAGAGACCTGCCATCATGATTTTGGAGTTACTGTGGGATGTTATACAGGATGGTAATTCCTCTCTAATACTGGAAACTGATAAGACTTTTTCCAAGTGATTGCTGCCCATCATCAGCAATTGGACCAACTGACTTAAGATTAACGCATTAGAAACAAATTTGTCATCAGTGCAAGAGATTAATACAATGATGGTTAAAGAAAAGATCATGGTGCAGTTTAAGCTGGAATATTTTGAAAAACCAATCAAGGTGAAATAATTTAAGATTTTTGCATTACCCTACGTCACCGTTACTGCCGGTGGACATGCTAAGAAAATATCTGAAGGAGATTTGGGGATTGACTGAACAAATGATGCCTCCAATTGTGAGAGTTTATTATTTATCAGTGTCAGGGAGATCAGATCAGAAAGAGATGAGAGATGAGCATAAAACATTGTATATGTTAGCAACTGATTTATTTTTATTATGTCTGTTTATTTTGTACTCTGCTCTGGATAACAGCAGTATATAAGTGGTAATAAATAAAATGAAATGAGACCTTGGATTAGACCAATTTTTTGGAATCATCTTGAAGATAAACATAAAGGAATCCTATTCAGAAGGAATGGATCCTCAGAAGCTTAGCCGAGATTGGGTGGTGGAGCCGGTGGTGGGAGGCGGGGCTAGTGCTGGGCAAAACTTCTACGGTCTGTGCCCTGAAAATGGCAGATACAAATCAAGGTAAGGTATACACAAAAAGTAGCACATATGAGTTTATCTTGTTGGGCAGACTGGATGGACCGTGCAGGTCTTTTTCTGCCGTCATCTCCTATGTTACTATCCAGCTCATTTTCAAAAGAGAAGGGCGCACATCTTTCGAAACAAATCGTGAGATGGGCGCCTTTCTCAGCAAGGCCGTCCATATCAGCATAATGGAAAGCCGATTTTTTGACACTCTCGATGGCTTTCCGTCGTGGGGATGACCAAAGTTCACGGGTGCGTGTCAGCAGGGTAGTGTAGGCGGAACTGGGGCAGGACTGGGGTGTGATTAGGAGATGAGCATCCTCGGCTGATAATGGAAAAAACAAGGGCATCCCTGACGAGCACTTGGCCGACTTTACTTGGTCCATTTTTTTTTCATGGCCAAGCCGTGAAAAGATGCCTGAACTGAGCAGATGGCCACCGGAGGGAATCGGGGATGACCGCCCCTTACTCCCCCAGTGGTCACTAACCCCCTCCCACCATAAAAACAGATTAAAAATACTTTTTTGCCAGCCTCTGTGCCAGCCTCAAATGCCATACTCAGGTCCATCACAGCAGTATACAGGTCCCTGGAGCAGCTGTAGTAGGTGCAGTGTACTTCAGGCAGGCGGACCTGGGAGGGAGGGGGGGGGGGTTGGGGGGCTCAGCATCCAAGGTAAGGGAGGTATGCACCTGAGAGCAATTTCTGAAGTACCCTGCAGTGCCCCCTAGGGTGCCCGCTTGGTGTCCTGGCAAGTGAGGGGGACCAGTGCACTACAGAAGCTGGCTCCTCCCATGACCAAATGGTTTGAATTTGGCCGTTTTTGAGATGGCTGCCCTTAGTTTCCATTATTGGTGAAAACCAAGGGCGGCCATCTCTAAGTTCGACCCAAATGTTGAGATTTGGCCGTCCCCGACTGTATTATCGAAACGAAAGATGGACGCCCATCTTGTTTCGATAATATGGTCGGGACGCCCCTTTACAGGGCCATCCTTAGAGATGGGCGCCCCCGTTCAATTATGCCCCTCTATGTTACTATGTAAATAAATAAATAAGCAGTATGATCTTTTCACTATGAGGTCCACTTTCAATAAACCTCTCAATGACAATTTAGGCAGTGATCTTACAGCCAGCTAAGTTTACCTAAATTTAACAAACTGGAACACAGTAAGCTGGATATAAACCTGAAATCTGTAATTTAGCAAGAGACATTTGTACAAAAATACATAAGAACATAAGTGTTGCCATACTGGGGCAGACTGAAGGTCCATCAAGTCCAGTATCCTGTTTCCAACAGTGGCCAATCCAGGTCACAAGTACCTGGCAAGATCCCAGAACAGCAAAACAGATTCTATGCTGCTTATCCTAAAAATAAGCAGTGCATTTTCACAAGTCCATCTTAATAATGGCTTATGGATTTTTCTTTTAGCAAATTATCCAAACCTTCTTAAACCCTGCTAAACTAACTGCTTTTATCACATTTTCTGGCAATGTATTCCAGAGTTTAATTGCTCATTGAGTGAAGAAATATTTTCTCCAATTTGTTTTCAATTTTCTACTTAGTAGCTTCATTGCATGCCCCTAGCCTTAGTATTATTGGAAAGAGTAAACAAGTGATTCACGCCTACCCATTTCACTCCACTCATTATTTTATAGACCTCTATCATATCTCCCCTCAGCCATCTCTTCTCCAAGCTGAAGAGCCCTAGCCATTTTAGCCTTTCCTCACAGGGAAATCATCCCACCCCCTTTATCATTTTTATTGCCCTTCTTTCTACCTTTTCTAATTCTGCTCAACCTTTTTTGAGACACAGTGACCAGAATTACACACAGTATTTGAGGTGTGGTCACACCATGGATTGATACAAAAACATTATAACATTCTCATTGTTGTTTTTCATTCCTTTCCTAATAATTCCTAACATTCTATTTGCTTTGTTAGATGCCGCTGCAAACTGAGTAGAGCAGAGGGTTTCAACATCAGCTAAGATAACCCTGGGCCAAATCAAACTCTGAGATTGCAGCAGCTGTATTTAGTCATACAGCAAAGGTCGATTTTTAGGCGATCCAAGAAGTCAGGTGGCTGGAACCTTTTTAAAATGTATCTCCAAGGTATTACCTCCTTCCTAATAGCCTTGATATTTATTATAGCATTCTGAAATACTGAAAACATAAAATCTATTATTTTTGCCTGAATTGCTGCACTTTACTGTTTGTTTTATATTTTCCTTGCCTGGTGCACAATAAAAGAAAACATTGGTACTGTAAGTAAAACTAAATGTTGTCTCTGCGGGCTATACTTGCCCTTTTATGCACAAAAACTCATTTCACAGCCTCATTCGATGCACTCAGGATAAAACTAATTCAGTACAACTCCTTTGTGTGAATATTGCAGCAACAGGAGGGAATGCAGGCGATGAATCAAAATGGAATTAGGACATCAAAATCATGGAAAAATATTTCTGTATTTCACACTGTCCTTTTAAATGGGCTTTGATGGAAGAAAGCCATTCTTTCACAGTAAGAGAGGTCTGAAGATGAGACCTCTGCATTTTCTAGGCTCTGCAGATTTGTTTTATGGGAACCATATTGCTTGGGAAGGAATGAATGGAGCTATAGGGGAAAATGTTATAACTGTGCATCTATGTGAGAAGCTCAGAAAGATGCACATTTTAAGCATATTTTATAAAGGAAACACAAGTGCCCATATAAAATATTTCCCCAGAACCATAAGGACATAAGAACACAAGCCTTGTATACTGGAACAGAACAAAAGTTCATCAAGCCCAGTATCCTGTTTCCAACAGTAGCCAATCCAACACCAATAGCTACAAATGCCCAGACATAAATGTAAATCTGCTGTGAAAAAAATGTGTGAGTACATCTACCTGCACATTTTATAAAATATGCTGACAAAACGTGCAAATCTATGCACCTACTTTTTATGGCCAATGTTATAAAAGTCCTCTTCCACCTTTGCACATGGAAAAAAGCTTTATAAAATGTCATTACTAACATGCATTTTGAGGCCCATTTACTAAACCGTGGCTAAATCTGGGTTTAGTATGTCCTAACACTGGGATTTTTCCATGCACTAAGTCAATTTGTACTATTGAAGTGAAATAGGGACTTTTTCCATTTTTTTTTTTTTGTTCACAGCTCGTGTGCTAGTGTTGTTATTAGCACATAGAAACTGCAAATAATTAATGCAGGGACATTTATGGCTTCCTATTTAGGAGGCATTAAGTGCCCCCGCATTAACTCCGAGTTAACCATTTAGCACACAGGACTATGAATATGGTAGCTGGATAGTACTTAATCTCTAGTGCTTTCATTCCTACACTCCGCCCATGACATGTGCCCTCAAAAATATTTTAGGCACAATTACTATGTGCAAATAGGGAAATTACTGCAAGATTCTTAAGCATATCCTGAAGTAAGGCTTTTTCGGCAAGCTAAACCTGCATTAGGTCTTAGCACACCTTAGTAAAAAATAATAATAATAAAAAAGCCCTTGAGGTATTAAAACACAAAACACAGCAGCCAGACTCATATTTGGAAAAACGAAATATGAAAGCGCCAAACCCCTAAGAGAAAAAACTACATTGGCTCCCACTTAAAGAACGAATCACGTTCAAAATCTGCACTCTGGTTCATAAAATCATACACGGTGAAGCTCCGGCTTACATGAAAAGCCTCAAAGACTTAACAACCAGGAATTCTAATAGATCATCACGTACACTCCTGAATCTCCACTACCCCAGCTGCAAAGGACTAAAATATAAACTAACATATGCATCCAGCTTCTCCTACATAAGCACGCAACTATGGAATGCACTACCAAAATCCACAAAAACAACACACGACATAGCCAATTTCCGAAAACTACTAAAAACCAACATATTCAACAAGGCATACCACAATGATCCATCCTAAATACCAGAGAACAAAATTCACACCAGAACTGTACAAAATGGAACTCTCTATTCCTGACTGCTTAAGCTAATCTATCACGATAGAACTTTAACCCAATACCACTTATTTCTCATTACAAAAATGAATTCTCTTTACTGATTGCCTAATCCACTCTCAGTCTTATTTTCGAAAGTGATGGGCGCCCATATTTCGACCCAAATCGGGAGATGGGCGCCCATCTCGCAAAGGCGCCCAAATCGGTAAAATCGAAAGCCAATTTTGGGTGTCTTCAACTGCACTCCGTCGCGGGAGCGAACAAAGTTGATGGGGGCATGTCGTAGGCGTGGTGAAGGCGGGACTGGGGCGTGTTTATCGGCCGAGGAGAGATGGGCGCCTTCTGCTGATAATCGAAAAAAAGGCGGCATAAGCGAGAATTTGGGTCGCTTTTGCTGGACCCTTTTTTTTTCACGACCTAAGTCCCAAAAAAGAGCCCCAACTGGCCAGATGACCACCGGAGGGAATCGGGGATGACCTCCCCTGACTCCCCCAGTGGTCACTAACCCCCTCCCACCACAAAAAAATGAACTTTAAAAACTTTTTTGACAGCCTGTATGCAAGCCTCAAATGTCATACCCAGCTCCCTAACGGCAGTATGCAGATCCCTTGGAGCAGTTGTTAGTGGGTGTAGTGAACATCAGGCAGGCGGACCCAGGCCCATCCCCCCCTACCTGTTCCACTTGTGCTGGTTAATGTTGAGCCCTCCAAAACCCACCAAAACCCACTGTACCCACATGTAGGTGCCCCCTTGCACCCCTTAGGGCTATAGTAATGATGTAGACTTGTGGGCAGTGGGTTTTGGGGGGATTTGGGGGGCTCAGCAAACAAGGGAAGGGTGCTATGCACCTGGGACCTATTTTAATTTTTTTTTAATTTGTAAAAGTGCCCCCTAGGGTGCCCAGTTGGTGTCCTGGCATGTGAGGGGCACCAGTGCACTACGAATCCTGGCCCTCCCACAACCCAATGCCTTGGATTTGTTTGGTTTTGAGCTGGGCACCTTCGGTTTCCATTATCGTTGAAAACCGATAGCGCCCAGCTCAAAAACGAACAAATCCTAGGCATGGGAGATGGGTGCCCATGGAGATGGGCACCCACTTTCGATTATGCCCCTCTCTGTCACCTCATTATAACTATATATTTTTCATTCCGGAATTGGTGATCGCCATTACGGAACAATGTAAGCCACAATGAGCCTGCAAAAAGGTGGGAAAATGTAGGATACAAATGCTATAAATAAATAAATAAATAAATAAATAAATAATGCACTTTTAATTTTTTGCTAAATAATGCATTTTAAATGGCAAAATCATGACTTTTTGTCCTAATGTATGTATTTTTTAGGGCAATGCAAATTAAATAATAAGTACCCAACATGCAAATGTATACAAATCAGCACTTTATTATTCAAAAGGAATAACACAGCATCCCCCAGATTCTATAGAGTGCGACCGGAGTTGCGTGCAGAAATCAGGTCGTATTCTGATTTGCGCATGCAACTTAATTGTCTTAAGATGATCAGCGCCGATAATTGCCACTTCACAGGCAATTATTGACACTAATTGGCATTAATTAGAATTTACCTACAGAACTTGCTAAGCGTATTCTGTAAAGGTTTGCGTGCAAATTCTAAGACGCAGAACAGAAAAGGGGGCACGGGCAGGTCATGGGCATTTCTAAAATCTATGAACACTGATAGAAAATACACCCTCTCAATGCCTAAATTAGGGGCCCTTTTACAAAGCAACTCACTGAAAGGGAAGTACTGCCAGGCTACCATAGAAGCCCGGCAGTAGTTTCCACCCCCAGCATACGTCTTTCCAGTGCTACAAAAATATGTAGCATCGGTGTGTACCTGGTGATAATTGGGCAGTGCTGCGCTGCCTGTTTACCACTGTGGTAACACAGGAGCCCTTATCATCACCTCAATGAGTGGCGGTAAGTGCTCCCATCCGAAATGGTTGTGCAGTAAGTGCTTCACTTGCCACAGGTCCATTTAAAAATAAAAAACCCGTCTTTTAACTGCTGCGGTAAAAGGGGACCTCGGCACATCAAAAACACACACCAACACCAGCACAGGATCCCTTTTGCCGCAGCTTCGTAAAACGACCTCTGAGTTGACAGCATTTACACCAAGTTTTACTTGGCATAAATAAATGCAACTAAATTTCATTCTGTAGGCAGGTATTAGGTGTATTCTATAAATCACATCTAATTTTAGACATAGTTTAGAGAATACTCCTAGGTGAATTTTTGGTACCGATTTTTACGGCGCCATGTATAAAATCTAGTCCCATATGGCTGTCCTTGCAAGCTATTTATGGAAAGATATATCATTCCTCCCCAGAAGTACTGAGCCGCTAACGCGTGGTCAAATAATACATGGAGCCTCTTAAAGAGCCGGTGTGGAAAAGATAAACCCCAATATCCCCTGATCCTAAGTGAACCACCAAACTATGTTTATGTCTATTTGAAAGCGCAATAGCGATTTCTACTTTTACACTTTTCTTGACAACCCCCAAGGTCTTTTTCAAGATCAAAGAATCAACTTTCAGTGACTCTTTGTGGTTCGCAATGAGGGGCATTTTCGAAAGGGACGTCCAAGTTTTGATGAGGACGTCCTCGCAAAACGTCCCCATCCAGGGGCGGGGAAACCTGCATTTTCGAAACAAGATGGACGTCCATCTTTCATTTTGATAATACGGTCAGGGATGCCCAAATCCTGAAATTTGGTCGTCCTTAGAGATGGTCATCCCTAGACTTGGTCGTTTCTGATTTTCAGCGATAATCGAAACCAAGGACATCCATCTCAGAAATGACCAAATGCAAGTCATTTGGTTGTGGGAGGACCCAGGATTTGTAGTGCACTGGTCCCCTTGACATGCCAGGACAGCAACTGGGCACCCTAGGGGGCACTGCAGTGGACTTCATAAATTGCTCCCAGGTACATAGCTCCCTTACCTTGTGTGCTGAACCCCCCAAACCCCCCTAAAACCCACTACCCACAACTGTACACCACTACCATAGCCCTTACAGGTGAAGGGGGCACCTAGATGTGGGTACAGTGGGTTTGTGGTGGGTTTTGGAGGGTTCGCTCTTTTCTCCACAAACATAACAGGTGGGGGGGATGGGCCTGGGTCTGCCTGCCTGAAGTGCACTGCACCCACTAAAACTGCTCCAGGGACCTGCATACTGCTATGATGGACCTGAGTATGACATCTGAGGCTGGCAATCAATATTTTTCAATATGTTTTTTGAGGGTGGGAGGGGGTTAGTGACCACTGGGGGAGTAAGGGGAGGTCATCCCCGATTCTCTCTGGTGGTCATCTGCTCATTTCAGGCACCTTTTTGTGCCTTGGTCATAAGAAAAACACGATCAGGTAATGTCATCCAAGTGTTTGTCAGGGACGTCCTTGTTTCTTTCGATTATGGGTTGAGGATGTCCTAGTATTGGGCACGCCCAAGTCCCGCCTTCGCTATGCCTCTGATACGCCCCCTTGAACTATGGCTGTCCCTGCGACGGAAAGCAGTTGGGGACGTCCAAAATCAGTTTTCGATTATACCGATTTGGACGACCCTGTGAGAAGGGCTCCCATCTTCCGATTTATGTCGAAAGATGGGGATCTTCTTTCGAAAATGAGCCCAATTGTCAAACATCTTTTTTGAGATGAAAGCAATCAGACTCCTGAGGAAGGCATGTGTAGTGCCGAAATAGGGTACCTTGTAGAGTCTTCAACTAATAAGCAATGTTTTGAACTTTGTTTCCGGTCTGTTTTTGGAAGAGCCTGGTTCTGTTCCCACTCCTTTTCGCCTTTGACAATACTTGTGGGACACCGTTGTTCTTTGTCCACTTTGGTGGTCTTCTTGCTTCTTATATCTTGGTTAATCATAATAGATGACAAGAAAAAAAGATAGGGGCCCTTTTACAACACAGTGTTAAAAGTGACCTTAGCGTACCCATATGTGGGTCTTTCCTGCACACTAAGACCTTTTTTAGAACTGGAGTAAAATGGTTGATTTTTGAACTGTTGTGCAGTAATGTTAGCCTTAGCACATGGTCATTACTTTTATCATCATTTATAACCTGCCTATTATCTAGATGGGTAACAAAATACTATTCTATTCTGTGGCTTATATTCTGCTTTCATTTTAGCAATTCAAAGTGGCTTACAAAAGATAACATATTCTTAACTTACCAAGTACTAGTAACCTGGATTGACCACTGTTGGAAACAGGATGCTGGATTTGATGGACCTTAGTTTTGTCCCACTATGGCAATACTTACGTATTTATGTAAATATAATTCAAATAATTAAAAATTATAAACTCATTTATAAAGTGAAACTAAGTAAATTTTAAGAACTTTTTGAAATAAGGCCTAATTAAATGACTCTCAACCGGTAAAGTATTCGATATTCTTACACCCTGAAAAGAAAAACAACGCTCCCATAATGATTTCTGAACCATCCCTCTCATTGAGGGAAAATCAAGTAGTAATGTTTTCGAACTTCTCAAGCCATAATACATTAAAACACACAATAAAACAAAACCCATCTAAAATCAAAACACATAATGATCATCAAGTAAATGCTTGGCCATGCTATTTCCTCAAAATACCCAGCAAATAAAGGAGCATCGTGTAATCTCAAAAAGATTAGTGTGTGAACCCTTACTGCCACCTATTTTGTAGGCAGTAAGGGCTCACACATTAATTAATCAGTTAACGTGGCAATGTAGCTGCTCTGATTACTGTAGAAACACTCACTCTTGTCCTCCAGATACCATAGGGAGTGATAAGCCATCCTGCAGAAAGTTCTGGGTTAGCACGAGCACAGCATGAACTAAAAAATTATTTTTATTTTTACAGTATAGGGGGTGTAAGTCCTTTTAAACTGCAGTATGTATTTTATATGGTCAACATATGTACATATGATCCTATGAAAAGTAAGCACTCATGTTCTCATCTGCTCCAAGACCATCATTTATGTGTGTGTGTGTGTGTGTGTGTATGCTCAAAATAATAGGAATTGGATCAGGCTCTTCAAAAACAGGATGCCAAAATGAAATTATAGGTGTTTATTTAAGCTGATGTGTCTCCTCAGCTTAAATAAACACCTATAATTTCATTTTGGCATCCTGAGTCTATTTTTGAAGAGCCTGATCCAGTTCCCACTCCTTGTTTTTTGATTTTATCCACCCCATAGGATTTTTGTGTTCTTTCCACTTCCTGTGGTTTTTTTGCACTCAAAATGATAGGCACATGTGTGTGTATTTTCTAAAGCATGCACAAAACTGCTAATCTCACCTCTACTCTGCCTTGGGAATACTTACATGTGTATCATGCAGAAGCAGTTGCTAAAGTACTTCAGTCATTTATGGCCCCTATTCACATTCTCTTCCTAGCCCTGTCCCTTCCTAATCTTTTCCCTCACCCCCTACCTCTCTCCGCTACAGGAACTCACTGCCCATCCATCGACTTCATCACCTCACCTTCTCTCCTACCCTCTTCCTCCCTCTTGGCTTTTAATCTCTGCCTCTTTCTTCCCTTCATTTTGCCTTCCCCATTCCACCTAAATACCTCTTGCCTTCAACGCCTTCATGGCCACACCTCTCCTACTCTCCTCCGCTCTCTTTTACTCCTTCTCTTACTCTCAGCTGGTGACATCAATCCCAATCCTGGCCCCCCTCACCAACTATTATCCCAACTCTACAGATCTCACCACGACCTCTCTAACCTCATCTCTATTTCTCTACTCCCCTCCTCTTCTCTGCCCTTCTCTTGTGCCCTATGGAATGCCCGCTCTATCTGTAACAAACTCGCCTATATCCAGGACCTCTTCAGCTCGCGTCACCTCCATCTGCTCGCCATAACAGAAACCTGGCTCTGCCCTGATGACTCTGCTTCAGTCGCAGCCCTGTGCCATGGCGGTTATCTATTTTCACATACTCCTCGCCCTGCTGGTCGCGGGGGCGGTGTTGGACTACTTCTCTCTCCCTCCTCCAGATTTCAACCCCTTCTTCCACCTCAATCTCACTGTTTTTCCTCCTTTGAAGTCCACTCTATCCGCCTTTTCTCTCCTCTGCCTCTTCGAATAGCGGTCATTTATCGTCCCCCTGATAAGTCCCTTTCATCCTTTCTCAGTGACTTTGACGCCTGGCTTGCCTTCTTCCATGATCCTTCCTCCCCCTCTCTCATCCTTGGTGACTTTAATATTCCTGCTAATGATCCTTCCAACTCTTATATTTCCAAGTTACTCACTTTAACGTCCTCCTTTAATCTCCAACTATGCTCCACCTCCCCCACTCATCAAAATGGTCACTGTCTTGATCTCATCTTCTCCTCCAACTGTTCACCCTCTAGTTTCCTTGCCTCTGATCTTCCCTTCTCTGATCACCATCTTATAACTTTCACACTTAAATCTCCTCCCTCCCAGACCCGTCCTATCTTATCTAATTTATCCAGGAATCTTCACGATATTGACCCTTCATCTCTATCCTCCCATGTGTCAAACCTCCTCTCTACTTTGGCACCATCCACGTCTGTCAACGAGGCTGTTTCCTCTTACAACAATACTCTATCCTCTGCCTTAGACACTCTTGCACCTTTGATGACCCACCCTATAGGGCGTACAAAACCCCAACCTTGGCTGACTTCTAATATCCGCTACCTACGTTCCTGTACCTGCTCCGCCGAATGCCTCTGGCGGAAATCTCGGGCCCTTGCTGATTTCTTACACTTTAAGTTCATGCTGACCTCCTTCCAATCTGCTCTTTTACATGCCAAACAGGATTATTATATCCAACTGACCAACTCTCTTGGCTCTAACCCTCGACTTCTCTTCATCACATTGAACTCTCTCCTCAAGGTGCCCCCTCCCCCAACTCCCCCTTCATTATCTCCTCAGACCCTTGCTGAATTCTTTCACAACAAGGTTCAAAAGATAAACCTTGCTTTCTCTACCTCACCACCTCTCCCTCCACTAGTCAGTTCCCCTCTCTCTCCTTCCCCTCATTCCCTTTCCTCCTTTCCTGAAGTTACTATTGAGGAAACTACACTTCTCCTTTCTTCCTCAAAATGTACCACCTGTTCTTCTGATCCCATTCCCACCCACCTTCTTAATGTCATCTCTCCTGCTCTTATTCCTTTTATCTGTCACATTCTCAACCTCTCACTTTCCACTGCGACTGTCCCTGCTGCCTTTAAACATGTTGTGGTCACACCTCTCCTTAAGAAGCTTTCACTCGACCCTACTTGTCCCTCTAATTACTGACCCATCTCCCTCCTTCCTTTTCTCTCCAAATTACTTGAGCGTGCTGTTCACCGCCGCTGCCTTGATTTTCTCTCCTCACATGCTATTCTTGACCCACTACAATCTGGTTTTCACCCTCTCCACTCAACCGAAACTGTGCTTACTAAAGTCTCCAATGACCTATTACTGGCTAAATCCAGAGGGCAATATTCCATCCTCATTCTTCTTGATCTTTCCGCTGCTTTTGACACTGTCGATCACAGCATACTTCTCGATACCCTGTCTTCACTTGGATTCCAGGGCTCTGTCCTTTCCTGGTTCTCTTCCTACCTCTCCCTCCGCACCTTTAGTGTTCACTCTGGTGGATCCTCTTCTACTTCTATTCCTCTGCCTGTCAGCGTACCTCAGGGTTCTGTTCTTGGTCCCTCCTCTTTTCTATCTACACTTCTTCCCTTGATTCATTAATCTCATCCCATGGCTTTTCCTACCATCTCTATGCTGATGACTCCCAAATCTACCTTTCTACCCATGATATCTCACCTTGCATCCAAACCAAAGTTTCAGCGTGCTTGTCTGACATTGCTGTCTGGATGTCTCAATGCCACCTGAAATTAAATATGACCAAAACCGAGCTTCTCATTTTGCCCCCCAAACCCACCTCCCCGCTCCCCCCATTTTCTATTTCTGTTGATGGCTCTCTCATTCTCCCTGTCTCCTCAGCTCGAAACCTTGGGGTCATCTTTGACTCTTCTCTCTCCTTCTCTGCTCATATCCAGCAGATTGCCAAGACCTGTCGTTTCTTTCTTTACAACATCCGTAAAATCTGCCCCTTTCTTTCCGAGCACTCTACCAAAACCCTCATCCACACCCTTGTCACCTCTCGTTTAGACTACTGCAATCTGCTTCTTGCTGGCCTCCCACTTAGTCACCTCTCCCCTCTCCAGTCGGTTCAAAACTCTGCTGCCCGTCTCATCTTCCGCCAGGGTTGCTTTACTCATACTACCCCTCTCCTCAAGTCCCTTCACTGGCTCCCTATCCATTTTCGCATCCTGTTCAAACTTCTTCTACTAACCTATAAATGTACTCACTCTGCTGCTCCCCAGTATCTCTCCACACTTGTCCTTCCCTACACCCCTTCCCGTGCACTCCGCTCCATGGATAAATCCTTCTTATCTGTTCCCTTCTCCACTACTGCCAACTCCAGACTTTGCGCCTTCTGTCTCGCTGCACCCTACGTCTGGAATAAACTTCCTGAGCCCCTACGTCTTGCCCCATCCTTGGCCACCTTTAAATCTAGACTGAAAGCCCACCTCTTTAACATTGCTTTTGACTCGTAACCACTTGTAACCATTCGCCTCCACCTACCCTCCTCTCTTCCTTTCCGTTCACATTAATTGATTTGATTACTTTATTTTTTTTTTTGTCTATTAGATTGTAAGCTCTTTGAGCAGGGACTGTCTTTCTTCTATGTTTGTGCAGCGCTGCGTACGCCTTGTAGCGCTATAGAAATGCTAAATAGTAGTAGTAGTAGTAATATATAGATATTGTGCCTCAGGGGAATTTTATAAGAACTCACTTGAGAATGTTAAATGGTATTCTACATGCTTATGTCCCTCATGAAATAACCCCTGGATCACTTTCAGGCTTATTTTTGAAAGAGAAGGGCTCCCATCTTTCAACACAAATCAGGAGATGGGCGACCTTCTCTCAGGGTCGCCCAAATCAGCATAATTAAAAGCCAATTTTGGGCGTCCCCAACTGCTTCCCATCGCAGGGATGACCAAAGTTCCCGGGGGGCGTGTTGGAGGCGTAGCGAAGGCGGGACTGGGACGTGCCTAACAGATGGGCATCCTCAAGCGATAATGGAAAAAAGAAGGATGTCCCTGATGAGCACTTGCACGACTTTACTTGGTCCATATTCTCTTGCGACCAAGCCTCAAAAAGGTGCCCGAACTGACCAGATGACCACTGGAGGGAATCGGGAATGACCTACCCTAACTCCTCCAGTGGTCATTAACCCCCTCCCACCCTGAAAAAGCAATTTAACCTTTTTGCCAGCCTCAAATATCATACTCAGGTCCATCACAGCAGTATGCAGGTCCCTGGGGGGGGGGGGGGAGGTGTGTGTCAGTCAGCGGAGGCATACTGAAGGTGTGGAAGTCCTTCTTTCAAACATTTTGGGCGTCCTGAACTGCCCCCCCCCCCCCCACAGGGACAGCCAAATTTCAAAAGAGTGTAGTGTAGGAGTGGCCTAGTGGTTGGAGCACCAGTCTTGCAATCCAGAGGTGGCTGGTTCAAATCCCACTGCTGCTACTTGTGATCCAAAATCCAAATAAATATATAAATGGGGGTCAGAGGCATATCAAAGGCATGAACATCCTTCTCACAGAAGCATCCACATTTTGGACATCCTCATCTGCCCGTCGCAGGGACAGAGGCATAGCGAAGGTGCCTAACACTTGGACATCCTTCACCCATACTCCAAAAAAAAAAAAAAAACCCTGGACTTTTATGCTTTTTTAAGGTTGTAGATGGCAATTTATTTAAGGTTGTTGACGGCTATTATACACGCAGCTTGTCTGCATGTATGAAGTCATCTTTGGCATAAAGCTTGGCTGCTCTGCACTGGCTTCCCCTCCTTAGGAAGGAAATCACATGCAAAAGAGCTGCTCGCTGTTAGCTCATTTGTACACAATTTCCTTCCTTTCCGAATCGCTAAGGGATTGGTAAGGGAAGGACGGCCCCAGGAAAACTTGGGCGTCCCGTTCGATTGTGCCCCTCCATGAATCAGAACCTGGAAAATTGCTTCAGATAGTTGAGAGAAAAAAAGCATTCTTGATGAGAAAAACCAAGAAGCATAAAAGAAAATTCAATCATGTGGGTTGCAGAAGGCAATGGCAGCATAACTTTGTAATTAAGCTTTAAGATTTAATGTAACATCTTAATATTCAAGCCAGTTCAATAATACATGATGACAACACTGATAAAGACCAACTGGTACATCTACTAGCTTATAATCGAAAGAGAAAAATGCCTATATTTCGACCCAAATCGGGAGATGGGCGTTTTTCTCGCAAAGGCGCCCAAATCGGTATAATCGAAAGCTGATTTTGGGTGTTTCCAACTGCACTCCATCACGGAAATGAATAAAGTTGACGGGGGCGTGTCGGAGGCATGTCGGAGGCGGGACTGGGGCGTGGTTATCAGCCGAGGAGAGATGGGCGTCTGTAGCTGATAATCGAAAAAAAAGGCGTTTTGACCGCGATTTTGGGTCACTTTTTTTGGATCCTTTTTTTTCACAAACAAGTCCCAAAAAAGTGCCCCAACTGCCCAGATGACCACTGGAGGGAATCGGGGATGACCTCCCCGGACTCCCCCAGTGGTCACTAACCCCCTCCCACCAAAAAAAAAAACAGTTTAAAAACTTTTTTCCCAGCCTGTATGCCAGCCTCAAATGCCGTACCCACCTCCATGACAGCAGAATGTGTTCGATCCTCTCACAGCCTTTCCGGGGGTCAGATGTGGCTCTTGGGTGCACTACAGGTTCACATCAGCATTGATTGTGGTGGGTGTAGGGTATTGGGCTCCATGATTTCATTAGCTTGTGTTACAGTCTCACGATGTTGGTAGTTGGTAGGCTCTTCTCCCATGGTGCTTTTCCCCCTGCCTACTGGGTCAGAGTGTGCCCTGTTGTGTTTCCTGTTGTAGTCCATGCGGTAGTGGCCACTTTTGTAAGCCAGTTTTAGTTCCCTTTCCTGTGTTAGCCACATTAGACAACTTAGTTCTTACCTTGAATGTGGCTGAAAGAGGGCATTGTACATCATTCTGCCAGCTTGGACCTACTGCTAATCTCAGTACCAGGGAGACTCGTTGCCAGTGGGGCACTGGGTACCGCAGTGCACTTCAGCCAGGTGGACCCAGGCCCATCCCCCCCCCCCCACCTGCAACACTTGTGCTGGTAAATGGGAGGCCTCCAAAACCCACTGTACCCACATGTAGTTGCCCCCTTCACCCCTAAGAGCTATGGTAGTGTTGTACATTTGTGGGTAGTGGGTTTTGGGGGAGGGGGGTTGGGAGCTCAGCACCCGTGGTAAGGGAGCTATGCATGTGGGAGCTTTTTCTGAAGTCCACCTCACTGACCTAGGGTGCCCAGTTGGTGTCCTGGCATATCAGGGGGGCCAGTGTACTACCAATCCTGGCCCCTCCCACGACCAAATGGCTTGGATTAGGACATTTTTGAGCTGGGCGTTTTTAGTTTCCATTATCGCTAAAAAAAACAAACGCCCAGCTCAAAAATGTCCATTTTTTCGAAAATACGGTTCGGCCCGCCCCTTCACGGACCCGTTCTCGGAGATAAACGCCCCTTGGAGATAGGCGTTCGCGTTCGATTATGCCCCTCCACGTCTGCACTGTTAACATGAAGAGGTAAATTTTATAAGCAATTGGAGAGTGTAGAACATTATTTTGTATGCTCAAATGGGTGTTTATAACATTTCCTGTGGATGTATATGCATACAGTATAACACCTACTTTTATGTGATAGGTATTTTGGGGGGTGAGGGTGGGGATGGGGGTAGGTGGAGTGGAGAAGGGATTACCATCAGGGGTTCTCAACACAGTCCATGAGGACACATTAAACTAGGCCGAATTTCAAGATATTCATAATGAATACGCATGAAATAAATTTGCATGCACTGCCTCCATTGTATGCAAATCTTTCCTTTGCATATTCATTAGCATATCCTGAGAACCAAAGTGGCTTGGTATGCCCTGAGGTCTGGATTACCACTCATGCACATTTTTCCAATAAAATATTGGGCTGGATTCAGCGCTCAGTCCTATTCTATAAGGTGCAGTTGAGGATGAATGTCCTTTATAGAATAGCACCTAGCAGATATTCCTGCACCCAGATATGGGTGCAAGGACTTATGCCATATGAAACCTGGTGTAAATCCTGGTGCACAAGTTGGGCACAGATCCCAGCTTCTATAGCCCTGCACACATCTTTTGAGAATGCCCCTGACTCGCCCATGCCCGTCCCCGTGGTCACGTCCCCTTTTGGGTTGCACCTATGGAATTTGGGTACCCAGGATTATAGAATAGAACACAACCTTTAATTGGTGCCAATTAACATTAATAATTGCTAGCATCCAATTATTGAGGTTAATTGGCTTGTTAAGCAATTAGGTTGTTTGCACTTCTCTGGATTGTGCCCAAATTTGGGCATGGATATTTGAGTGCTCTTTATAGAATTTGGGGTATTGTGTAATATGCACTTGTTTATACTGAAAATGGTTAATGTGGCAGTAACCCGGTGGTAATCAGGCATTATTGCATGCTGCCTGGTTACCGCCGGGTTACCGTTGGAGCCCTTACTGCCACTTCAATGGGTGGTGGTAAGGGCTTCCCACCATATGGCTATGTGGTAAGAGTTTTCTTACCACATGGCCATTTTGTTTTGGAGGCTTTTTACCTGCTGGGGTAAAAAGAGCCTTAGCACACAGGAAAAATGGCCCCTGCCACTACTACAAGGCCCTTTTTTCCGCAGCTTGGTAAAAGGACCCTTAGAAATCTGACATCAAGTGCATACTAAGGCATTATTTAGGAGTATATCAAGCACTACCAACATCTATATGCCTAGTGCCCCCCTCATGTTGAATTCTGCCCCCCCCCAAAAAAAAAAAAAAACCCAAAATGTCAATTCTGGCTATGCCATTGACCTTGACATGCCAAGTACAAGGTCTAAATATGAACATCCATCTTTTTGGACATGGACATCCCTTCCTCTTCTGGAACTGGAGTTGGACATCCATATTTTGGCCCCTCCCTAATCCCACACAAAACACAGCAAACCATGCCCCATTGCCATATGAATATATTGCAGTTTTAGACATCTATATTCTGGCTTTATAAAATTGGGATTTGGATTTCCATGCAATATGGATGTCTAAATGCCAATTTCAGACATCCAAAACATGGATAGAACATCTATAATAAGGGCCTATGTGTTGATTTTTGTTCACTCCTCTTTCAAATGCAACTAATCTTGTACATTGGATGTGAATTCATATTGGCCACTGTTTAGCAAATGTAAAGTTAAGCAGAATCAAGACCTGCAGCAAAAGTAGATCCAACTTCAGTCAAACAATTACATAATTCTGATTTCAAACTCACCTCACCTCAGCTATTCAGGCAGTAGTGGAGCGGCAGTTTCTTCATCTAAAGGGTGTAGAAGACACCTGGAATGTGGATTAAGGGGATGTAAAGCAAGATGATGCTGTTGTTTACCCAGGCACAGAGGAAGTATAGAGTCGAGTGAGCAAAGAAGTACTCAACATGGACTTGTAAGATGTGGGAAAAGGTACTTTTCAAAGATGAAAGTACTTTGTGCATCTTGGGAGTTAGGCTCACACATTAGAAAGGTGATTTCCAGGAGAAGAATGTAAGCCAGTGCATTTGAATATGTCTATGAAACATCTGTTGAAGATCATGGCTTCGGGTTGCATGACAATAAGTGTTATTGGGATGTCTACAAACCATGAACGACATGATAAATGCCAAGGAATATATTCATGTACTGCAGAAGTGCATGATTTCATCAGCAGAGAAACTTTTTTCAGGTGATTACATATTCCAGGATGATAATGCCCCATGCCATTGAGCAAAAGCCGTTGTTAACAGGAAGAAATCCAAGAAGATCTCGACTTTCAATTGTCCAACTCAATCACCACACCCAATTCAATTGAGAACTTATAGCATGAAATAGTATTGGAAATATCCAAGTGGCATCCTGCATCAAAAAGGTCTGACTGGGCACTCACTGCAGCCTGGAATCAAGTGGTCACCTGCCAACATCTTCTGAAGTTGGTCCATTTTCTTGTCACATTAAAAGAAATAAAATAAAACATCTTTGTTTTAATCATATGATGTTATGGACATAACAAAGCATAGATGTTTTACATGCATTTATAACAGAAATAGCACTATAGAATGATTTGCAGGAAGCCACAAAGAACAATAATGCTAAATATGAAGAAATGATAAAAATGGAAATGAACTGAATACCAACCATATTTTATTTATTTATTTATTTATTTATTGCATTTGTATTCCACATTTTTCCAATGGCGTTCCTAGGGGGGCTGACACCCGGGGCGGATCGCCGATGCGCCCTGCCCCCCCGGGTGCAGCGCCCCCCCCGGATGCAGCGCGACCCCCCCCCGGTGAAAAGACACCCCTCCCCGCAAAACAACCCCCCCCGGGTGCACGCCGCTGGGGGGGTGCCGCGCGCGCCTGTCCTTTGTTCGTTCCATGCTCCCGCTCTGCCCCGGAACAGGAAGTAACCTGTTCCGGGGCAGAGGGAGCATGGAATGAACGACGGACAGGCGCGCGCGGTACCCCCCAGCGGTGTGCACCCGGGGCGGACCGCACCCACCGCCCCCCCCCCTAGGAACGCCACTGCATTTTCCCACCTCTTTGCAGGCTCAATGTGACTTACAATACATCATGGATAGTGGAAATATAATAGAAAAATAGGCATTTAGTGTTACAGAAAATTTTTGGTAACATGATAATGATAAGACATGATAGTAGTATGACAAGCAGATATTATAAGACATTTCTAACTACGTGTGGAGATTTATGTATATTCACATTGGTATTGAAATTCCACTTTACAAATAGCCTATTCCAGGCTTTTGCACACCACTGTACATGTCCTCAAATGTTGGATTGTTTCTCTAGTGTTGCATCCCTCTTCACATCTTTTGCATGGTATCATATATGCCATATTCATGAAGAAGCATGAGTGTGAGCCTGCTTTTTTAAATGCCTTTCTTATGGCTAGATTTAGTGAAACATAAAAACAGAGCAAAATAAATGCATATAAAGACCATGTATCCTGTCTGCCCATCTATACTATCTACTATCCCTTCCTCTCCCTTAGAGATACTATGTACCTGTCCCAAGTTTTTTTTAAATTCAGATAGTTTTCAGCTCCACCAACTCACCACCCTTTCTGTGAAGTATTTCCTTAGGTTACAACTGAGTCTGTCCTCTTTCACATTCACCTTATGATGCCTCATTCAAGGTTTTCTTTCAGTTGAGACTTGCCTCTTATGCATTTATGCCACTGAAGTGTTTAAATGTTGCTATCCTATCTCCCCTCTCCCGCTTTTCTTCCAAAGAATACATATTGAGATCTTTAAAAAAGACCCATATAGGTAGCCACCCTCTGGATGGACTCCATCCTGTTTATGTCTTTTTGAAGGTGCTGTCTCAGAACTGTACACAATATTCTAAATGGGGTCCCACCAGAGTTTTATACAGAGGCATTATTGCTTCCTTTTTCCTGCTGGCCATACCTCTCCCTATGCACCTAAGCATCCTTTTCATTTTCACCATTGCCTTTTCAACTTGTTTGCCCACCATAAGATCATCACTTAAAATCACACTCAAATCTAAATCCTTTTTGCACAGAAAAGTTCTTCACTCCGTAAACTGTACTTCTCCCTCAGGTCTTTGCAGCCCAAGTGCATGACCCTGCAAATTTTAGCATTAAATTTCAGCTGTCAAATTCTGGACCATTCTTCAAGCTTCGTTAGGTCCCTTGTGATATGTGCTGGCATAGCTCGCATTATGATATATTGCAAGGTTTGATGACATTTCTCTGTTCTTTTTTTTTTTTTAGATTCTGTTTGAAGTTTACACCTTATACATTTTTGTTTCTGGTGGAAAATTAGAATTGGGGAGGGGTGCTCTTTTTTAAAGGCCCCTTTTTTCAACAGTATAAACACACAGTCTCCCCAAAGGTGGTAATATTGTACTTCATAACACATATACAACCATGCTTTTAAAGCTTTGTCCAACAAGTAATCTTTAAAATGTGAATAGCTGCTGATTGCTTCAGGAAAGGTATTAAAAGCAATACTGTGTGAAAGCATTGAGGCAGTCAAAATATTTCTATTTGTTTTCTGAGTAAATGCAAATTGGATATTGCTGTATTCAACCTTTTTGTACTATATGCTTGATGAAATTCAAACATTTTGTGGTTTTAAGTTGATTATTTCACTTAAATTGCCTTTCTATGCAGTTTGCACATTGTTTTCTATTATATACTAAACGAAGGAGGTGGAGCACTGAATAATCAAACCAAAAAATAACAAAAGATCTCCAACCTATTAAATTTCACTGGAGACAGCAATAATACAACATATCACAAGAAAGAAAAAGCCTCAGTGAGCCTAGACTTACTATATTTGGTCTGTGTACGGCTGCGAGCTAATCATTGACAAAAAACCTCCTGTGAGTAAAACAAATTTAGATGGTAAACTTTAACAATTTTCAAAGTACTTTTCTTTTAGAAATAGAATGTTTAAAGGTACTTAGCTTATACAAAACTTCATAGTACTTCTGCCATTAGCCCAGATCTTTGCAGCTTCATTCAGGGTTCCTTTTACTAAGCTGCAGCAAAAAGTGGCCTGCTGTAGTGTGGGCACATATTTCTGGTGCGCACCGGGAAAAATGAATTTCTGGGAAAAGAGCATGCGGTAAAATTGAAATCAGCATGCACCTATTTACAGCCTGAGCCCTTAATGCCACCCATTGATCTAGTGGTAAGGGCTCAGGTGCAACACATGCAGTGACCGGTCAGCACACACCAACTGTCGCTTAATGCCAGAAACGCCATGCGTGGTAGGAAATAAAAAATAATAATTTTTGTCCCGGCGGTAAGGGCATGTGCAAAAATCCGAAGTTACCTCTGGGGGTACACTAAACTAGTGGCAGTCTCATTTTGGCACATGCTGAATGCACATAGATCCTACTGCGCCTTTGTGAAAGGGCCCCTCACTGTCCAACCGAAACCATCCGATGATGGCCAGCATTTTGATTCATTGCATCAGGGATTTGCAGGGCTTTCTCAATGCAGCTCAAAACATGTTGCTGCTGACCTTGGTCTAGGCTTGTGATATATGGCATTATTATTGTCTCCAGTAAAATTTAGTGGGTTGGAGATATTTGTTATTTTTTTTTATTTTACTGTTTTCTATTGCCATATCTGCCAGATTCAATCATCTGTCTTTTTCATGGATTATTATCACTTCTAAAAGCTTTAAAATGTCAGAGATTAAAAGCCAGAGATGCATATATTTTAAATGTGTTAATGCTATCACTGATATTATTTTTAAGGTACTCCCTAAATAGCAATATGCAGCTAGTCTCTAGAGAATGCTATAATTTTACTCCCTAGCAAAATATGTAACACAGAAAATATCACAGCAAAATCTGTATAGTACAAGAGAAAATCATAGTTAGCATACATGCATGTACCAAGGTCATATTTGTATTTGACATCCAGTCCTTCAAAGGCAAGTCGCATAATTTAAGGACCCTATAATAAAGCAGCAGTAGGGCTACTGCACATGTAGTGCACATGAAATGAACACTGATGCCCGGTTAGTGCACCTACCTGGTTGGAATTTCGACATTGGCGCATTGTTTTTCCCATGGTATTTTCTACCAAGGTGGGCATTTCCAGCGGTAAACAGCAGCGCAGCCACATTGGCATGCGCTGCATGAGTACTGTGCATGTAGCATGTTTGCCCTTATCACTAGGTCAATGGGTGGCGGTAAGGGCTCAGGTAGTAAATAGCCATGTGCTACTTTTAATTTTACTGCATGACCATTTACTGCCCCCATTAAAAAAGCCTTGTTTCCCAGCCACGGTACAAAATGAACCAGCATGCACAAAAAACACGTGCTCACACTACCGCAGGCCACATTTTACCATGCCTTTGTAAAAGGACCCCTTAGTCACCATATCTGGGTCTGAGGGAATAACTGTGGCCAATATATACTGAAGTACAACATGACTTTGTGAAAAAATGGTTTAAGTGAAAAATCAGCATAGAAAGCCAGGACCCCCCTCCCCCCCTCCCCCCCAAATGACAAATTTCAGGCATTTTGGCCATTTTCAAGCAAAAGTTTATTTTGCTATTACTGATTTGCTATGATGAAAAATTGTGAAAAAAACAGCTCATTAATGCTGAAAATTGCAAAAATGAGCATGCAAAAAGGCTTTGTAGGCCCAGTTTATGAAAAGTAACTATACTTCTGAAGTTATTTTTGCAGGACTACACACAAAAATAAAAGGCTTTTGCATAGTAGTAGCTATTTTTAATTCCATTTTGAAAAGTCAAATTAGATATTAGCATGTTTAAAGAGTTTAATATTCTTTTGTCTTAGTTGTTACAGATGTATCAGAAAAATTTAGTTTTCTTTTCTACTCAACCTCCTCAGCTTCCACCCATGCCAGGCATATTGCTGCATTCACAATCAATTATCACTGTTAAAACTACTGGTGGGAAATTTGTCACGACAGGGTACTTATATCTGCAGTGATTCACTTAAAACAACGCATTGTTTGTAGTTTAGTGAGATATAAAAACAAAATAATACATATAAATATAAAATAATCTAAAGATCTTTTATATTAGTTTATGCATCTCCTCTCCCTTAGCAATTTTAAATAACTGATCAACTCACCAACACAAAGATGCAGACAGCAGTCTATCAGAGAGATGGTTGCATTGAGGGTCCCTTTTACAAGGGTGCACTAACATTTTTTTAGCATGCGCTAAATATTAGTGTGCCCATAGGAATATTATGTGCTTGTACGGCATGGCAATTTTGGTGATGCTTGATTTTTTTTTTCATATAGAAATTTGTAAAATTGTACTTTTACCATTCAGACCTATGGGGAAAATTAACTTCAAAATGGAGATTGGTGTCTGCAAAAATTTGTAGTGTGCAAAATTGCCCTAATTAATTAATGCAAATGCATGGCTGTTATTGGACAAGGGTTTGAGAGGTGGAGAATGTGAGGTCATGAGTGATGTCAAATGAATCAGTCACCATGGGAATGGGCTCTGTTATCTTGGAGATAGAAAAACTGAAGAAAGCTGAAGAACTTGAAGAGTGAGGGTGCATGGCTGAGTGGCTGGCTAGTGAGGCCTGTAAAAGTGAAAAAAATAGAAAAGCGTTCACTTAAACCTGAATTTTGAAGTTTATATGAGAGTATGGTATATTGGTAAACAGTGTTTGGGAATATTACTGAGAGATCCTTTAAATGTTATATAATTCTCAGAACAGTTTTAAAGATTCAACATATTTAAACCTGGGATTATATTTTAAACTGGGATATACACAGTGCAGTAACTGAAAGAGTGTGACTGAGGTTTTTTTGAGTGTGGTTATACTGTTTATTCTGAGTCCAGTAGGTTTGAGGATGCAGGCCGTGTGATTGTGAGAAAAGCTGAAGAGCACCTTTCCTTAGAAAAGGGAATTCAGTGTGAGCAGGTTTTTATATTAGGGTGGTTGATTAATTTTCTTTTGCAAAGGTAGAGGTCCAAGTCAGTGGTTCTCAAATCTAGACCTGGAGTCACCCCAGCCAGTCAGGTTTTCAGGATATCCACAATGAATATTCATGAGGGAGATTTGCATGCACTCACTGCATGCAAATCTCTCTCATGAATATTCATTAGTGCATGCAAATCTCTCTCATTAATATTCATTGTAGATATCCTGAAAACCTGACTGGCTGGGGTGCCTCCAAGACTAGGTTTGGGAACCACTGATCTAAGTAATTTAAAAACCCAGTAAAAATCAAGGAGGAAGGGAAAGAAATCAATTGTTTAGGCAGATAGTTTTATTCCATATTGAGAGAGTGACACTACATTACCTGAATTATATCGTTATAGTCTTTATCAAGACTATCCGATATTACATTCACTTTTCAAGCTTCAAGGATTGATCGAGACTCCTGAGGCAGGCCTGTGGCCGAAACACAGTACTGTGTCGACTCTGTGAATAAAGTTGTTTCTTTTATCACCATAGTCCTGTTTCCCTGGAGTCATTGGTCCACTTCCCACTCCCTATCAGATAGTCCCATTAGAGAATCCCTTGAAAGGAAATCAGGATCTTTCTACTTCCAACTGAGATAGACACAGTGCAATAGCTCAGAACTAGCGAGGTCTGCAACTCGCTACAATATAAAACATTAAGTCAGACTACTGTAACATTCTGAGCTTACTTTCTTGGTGCTTCATATCATCAGCTCTAGTTCTTTAATATCTTTCCCTCTGAAAATGTTTTTTTTTGTGCATTTAGACAACTGCTATTATCATTGCTACAAAAGCTACCAGATTTACTCAGTGCTATACAGAAACATATAAGAGAGAAAATCTCTGCTCTATAACATGTACTCAAGAAAAACATACATGACAAACAAAATAATCTAGCAGAATGGTGGTCAAGATGTAAAAGAACCTCAAAAAGCAGAGGGGCCCTTTTACCAACCTGCAGTAAAAAGTGGTCTTAGCATATGCATATACAGGTCATTCCCACACGATTAGGCCATTTTTACTGCATGCGTAAAATGGCTGATTTTTCTATTTTTTAAATTAATGGCCATGTGCTAATTTTCCATTAATGCGTGGCCATTAGCATGTGAGCCCCTAATGCCACCTTTTTTAGGTGGTACGGGCTCATGTGGTAACCACATGCTAATCAGCATGTGGCGATGTAGCTGCGCTAACTAATTAGCGCAGAACACACTTACTCTACACTTCCACCCCACCCCACCCCACCCCCAGTGCTAAAAATAAAAATAAAATCTTATTTTTTAGCACATGGGAAACGTGCACTGATGACAAAATTACCACAGGATGGCTGAGCGCACCCTGCGGTAAGGCATTTTAAGCTGCAGTAAGCATGCGTTAGTGCTTACCACAGCTTAATAAAAGGACTCCTGAGCTTTTGTTTGGATTTGAATATGATAAGAAAGTCAGCATGACACACAAACTTAGGAAGCCTGCTCTAGGCAAATGGCACAGCAAGGTTGAGAGTTGGAAGTTAGCAATGGAGGAGAAGGGCACAAATAAGAGTGACTTGCCAAATGAATGGCATTCAGGAGAACGAGTTCAGGAAGAGAAAAGATAAATAATCAATAGCTGCAGAATGAATGCATTTGTGGATGAGAAAGAGAAGTTTGAACTATATCCAAACATGGGTGGAGAATCAATGTAATTTCTTGAGGGGAGAAGTTGCATGTTCATAGTGAAGTTGAAAGAAAATAAGTGTGTAGTTGCATTTAAAATAGATTGGGGTGAAGAAAGGTGGTTTTGTGGTAGGCCTGCAAGGAATAGGTTGCTGTAGTCCAGGTGAGCTATCTATATATATAAAACTCACCCTCAACGTACTATTGGCTGCTGACGTCACTGAAGCCAAGGTTCGTATGTTCAAAGCTCTGAAGCCTCGAAAATCACAGTCTGTGGGCCCCGCCCTCGCGTCAAACATTATGACATTGAGGGCGGAGCACATTCTCAGCTCCAACGTTGTACTCCACTGTAGCTCTGCTCCGCCCTCACGTCAAAACGCGATGACGTCGAGGGTGGAGCACACGTTACTTCGGCAGGTCAGTGGGGTGGGGGGGCCTTCGGCGGAGGCTGCAGGGGGGCCGCCGACACACGGAGACACAAAGGGATGGAGGGGAGCCTTGCTAGCGCCCGTTTCATTGCGATTTGAAATGGGCCTTCGTTACTAGTATTATATATTATGTCACCGTGTCACCCCTGTCCTCTAGAGTGTACATATTTTGGTCCTTCAGACTAATTTCATACAGATTTTGGTGCAGATCCTACCTACACCATTTTGGTTGCCTTTCTCTGAACCATATCTAGCCTATTTATATCCTGTCTTAGATTAAGGTGGCCACTTTAGAAGCCCTAGGTCTGATATTCAAAACAATTTAAATGGCCTGTCTGTGAACAACAGCAACAGGGCATTTTCAGAGGCACTTAACCTGATAGTGCTACTGAAAATGTCTGGTTAGCAGCCAAACCAGCTGTTTGGGGGGGGGGGGGGGGGGGGGCTTTCTGGGGGCAGAGTTGTCACTTAAATGGTTAAATGCTGTTTTTCAGCACTTAACTGGCTAAGATAGCTGCATAACTGGGACCACATAAAATGTAGTCCTATCTTTATGCGGTTCTTCATAGCCAGTTATGTGCTGAATATCGCAGTAAACTGGCAATGTTTTCACGTGGTCTGTATACCCGGAAATACAATGCCAGAGCCTGGACATTGCTCAGCATTGAATTTCTTGGTATATCGCTGAAGGTGGTTAGCAAAACTGGCATTTTGACATGCATATTGCAAGGAGACATGGTCTGGGCGTGCTTTAAGCAGGGCTATGATGGGTCAAAAAGATACACGTTCTTTTTCCATTTCAGAAGAGGTATGCATGCTGATGTTTTGTCAGCACACACCTGCTCCCAGAGATGTCAGGGTTTTAGAAAGCTGCTCACTCCTTAATCCTCCAGTGTTTTTTGTCCACCTCAAAAAGTGATACTGGCAAAGGTTATCAGGCTCTGAGACAGCTTCAGAAAAAGATAGACATGCATGTTTGTGAAATTGATATACACATGTATTTCAGGCACATACACATATATGTTCTGAAACACCTACATACACATGTATATTCAGACATATGCATGTTTATCTTGCTATTTTGGCCTTGTTGATATTTTAGATGTTGATGGTTGTGAATGGATGTTCACACCACATGTAACCAGCAAATACATTTCCATTCCTGGATGTATTTTAGAACAGGCTCTAGTGGATCTTGAGACAACCTGGCCTGGAGGGGCATTTTCGAAAGAAACGTCTAAGTCAGAATTTGGACGTTTTACAAAGACATCCAAATTCTGAAGCGGGAAGGAGGTCATTTTCAAAAAAGACCAGTGGTCATCTGGTCATTTGGGGCACCTTTTTGTGCCTTATTCATAAGAAAAACAGATCTAGCTCAAAACATCCAAGTTTTAGTGCTGGACGTTTTTGCTTTGTTCCATTATGGCTCAAGGACGTACAAGTCTTAGGAACGCCTGAGTCCCGCCTTGAACACACCCCTGATACGCCCCCTTGAGATTTGGACGTCCTTCCGACGGACTTGTGAGAAAGACGTCCAAAATGCAGTTTCGATTATACCGATTTGGGCGTTTCTGTAAGATGGACGTCTAAATGCCAATTTATATCACTTTTTGGACGTCCATCTCTTTTGAAAATGAGCATGATGGACACCTACATTCTGACGTGTATCTTTTCTAAAATCTGCCCCGTAACTTCCAGAACCAAACACAGTTTTCTAGGTGAGACCTCACCAATTTCTTGTACAGAAGCCTTATTACCTCCTTTTCTGCTGTCTATGCCTCTCCTTATGCACTCTAGCAACCATCTGATTCTGGTCACTACCCTTGTACTTTGAGGTTATCAGACAAGCTAGGGATGGAGGCTTGATTGATGAAACCCCACCGCAACCATCACTTTTATTTCTGACCAGTAAAAACATGGGATTTCCAGAGATATAAACATGTACAATAAACTTGCTTGGGATAATGTGCATTCTTGTACCATAGACTCCCTTTGTCCTGCAAGTCTGTAGCATAGAATCACTAAGATGTATTGCATAGCACATCAAGGTATGACTTGCCATGCATGTTACAGGTTGCACATCAAAAACGTTTAGCATGAACGTTGTTGCATAGGCCCCATTAAAGATTTCGATGTTGGTGAACTGTATTATGGAACTCTTACTCAGAAAAACTGTCATAGGTTCTTGAAGCCAACCAAACAGTTAATCCTGAGTAGAAAATGTCTTTGTGGTTAACAGTTTTTTTGAGGCCAAACTATTTGCAGTTTATGTTCGCTAGTCACAGCTGGCTTTCTAAAACATAAAAAATACTTAAAATATAGCAATGTTAAAGACTCATTTCCTAACATCCCAATCTGTTTTCATACAGAAAGTTCATTTACAGAAATGCAATAGAGGAGCTAATGAGTACTTTTCTATATACATAGCAGAGCTGAAATATATAGCTGACTATTTTACTTTTGTTGGTTTTCTAAGTAGCATGCTGAGAAATCATCTGGTCTATAGAGTTACAGATGAGACCCTGCAGTGCTGGCTGCTAACTGGGCTCAAATTGACTGTCAGAGAGCACAAGTCAAGGTATTTGCAGCGGAAACAAGGTTATTACAGACCAAAGAAATTTGCTTTCAAGCAACCAAACTGCACACTATTCATTTCGGTCAGGGAAAGTTTCACCACCTTTATAAATATCACAATATTAAAAATAAAACTGCAGTGATATCACTGCAAACTTTCAATTGTACCTAATTATGCTCATTGTCCCAACGCCAGAGCCTATGTTCAAAATGTAGACTCAAGAGCGTTGAAGGTGTAATTATTATTGTGCGTTATAGTCATAATACACATTATTTACCTTTTAAAACAATTTAAAATAATAGAGGGCTGCAGGTGGTGAGACTGTACCACATCCTTCCTTCAAAAAACTAAAGAGGCTACATATCTTATTAGGCCATATTTAAAACTTCATCTTTGATTTTCAAGGTCCTCAGAAAAAAAAAGGCCAGAATACCTAAAGAATAAGTTAGCCCTTTACATGTCTTCTTAAGGTGCATCGCTATCTGTACCCTTGTCATAAGAAATTGCATGATGTGATACCCACTAATGGGCCTTTTAAGGAGTAGCTCCTACACTCTGAAACTCATTCCCAAAGGCTGAATTCAAGACTACCTCTATTTCAGGAAACAGGTGAAAGCCTGACTCTTCTCCCAAGCCTTTTACGCATGTGGTGACTGACTATTCACTTGCTCCACTCATAGAGTAGCTTGCTGCACATCCTGTAACTTAGACCAGCTTCTGTATCTCATATCATGCATATAATTTGCCTTCGGTTTGGCCACCCATCTATTTATCCCAATGACTTTGTAGTGACCATTTTATTGTATCTGTACTGTATATATCTCAGCTTGCTAGTATCATAAGACTGTCACTAGAGGTTGTGGCAGCCATTTTGCATATGGATTTGTAATGGATTCCAAGAGTGAGTAAGGAATGCTCCAATGACCACTAGACCATCATGGATTTGAATGGTAGGCTGGACAGAAGGGCCTGGAGGGGGTATATGTGGAGAGAGAAGTCGGGGGCTACAAAGCTCCAGGAGAGGAGGAGGGAAGGGAATCAGATTCAAAGCTGACTTGTGACCTTGGAGTGGAAGGGGAGAGGGGATGGTGCTTGGATTTGAGGTACCTTTGACTGTTGGGAGGGGGGATGGAGGGAAGAAGATCAGATCAGGGAAAGTGGGCCTTTGACCTTGGAAAGGGGAAAGGAGAGGACACGGAATCAGGAAGGGTTTCATTGGGGTTATGGTACTGCTTATAAAATTTGGACATCTTTTATATCTGTATGATTTTCTTTCTCATTATCATGTGATATTTTCAAATACACTTTGAAAAAAATACGTTTTTAAAGCTTTACAAAAGCAAGAATATGATTCTTCCATTCTAATTAATTTTGGAAGGCAGTTCCATAGGGCAGGGGATAAAAAAAAGAAAGCTGAAGCTCGCGTAGATTCCCATCTAGCCCTTAAGGGTGAAGGAATCACTAATCTATTATCTGCAAGTGAACGAAGTGTACATGTCGGTGAGTATGGGATAGTAAGATTTGCAAGATATGATGGAGTTAATAAATGAAAGTGCTTTATATGTCAAAATCAGAACCTTGAATGTTACTCTAACTTCAATCGGAAGCCAATGAAGATAATGTAAGAGAGGTGTGATTCTATCATATTTTGAGGCCCGACAGATAATATGGGCTGCTGTGTTTTGGATCTTTTGTAATCGTTTTAAATTGAACTTAGTGAGGCCTGCATAAATAATGTTACAATAATCGAGATGCATTATGATATAGGCATGTGTTAGGATAACCATGGGATCTTTATCAATCGAGTTTCTAATAGAACGCAGTTTCCATAGGTGATAAAAGGACTTTTTTACCACATCGGATATTTGTTCATTAAAAGAAAGAGCAGAGTCAATGATGACACCTAATTATTTGAAGGATTGTACTGGAACTATTTGCTTATCAAATAGAGTAGGTATTAAAGATGGTACTGGACTATGGCCTGTTATCCAGGATGCTATCATCTTGTCCAGATTTAATATTAGGTAATGCATAGTAAGCCAACTAGCCACCTCATTAAGGCATTTCTGAATTTGTGTCAAATTTATGTTCAATGGATGTACATAGTGAATAAGAAGGAAATCATCTGCATATGAATATGAACTAATACCTAGAGACTGAATAAGTAACGCCAATGGGCTGACAAATAGATTAAACAATAATGGTAATAGGACTGATCCTTGAGGAGCCCCACAAGAAATGGAATGGGATTTTGAAATAGACAGATTTTGTACAACTTTAAATGAGCAGTTACTAAGGAAAGATGAGAACCAGCTATAAACTGTACCAGACATACCAATTTCTTGTAGATGACTGAGTAATAAGCTATGGTCGATTAAGTCAAACACCGCCGACAGATCGAGTGAGATAATCAACGCGATATAACCTTGTTATAGTCTTGAATGTACTTCACTTAAAAGAGCAGTTAGGACCCTCTCAAAACTATAGGCTCTCCTGAAGCCTGACTGTCTAGGATGTAGTGCATTTATCGATTCTACGTAAGATTGTAACTGTACAAACACAACCGTTTCCAATATTTTGGACAAAAATGAAAGATTTGAGACCGGATGATAGTTACTTGGAGAGTGAGGATCAAGTGAGGGTTTCTTTAGATTTGGCTTTACTAGAGCCTCTTTAAGAACTTTAGGAACAATTCCATCTGTAAGACTTTTTTGTTATTATTGAGTATAGATAGGTTAATTGCCCTAGAGAGGGAAACTTAAGCCAATTTGAAGGTATCGGGTCTAACAAACAGTAGGTGATGGAAAGGCTTGATATTGGTTTTTGAAACGATGTCAAGGATTTATCGTACTAGAAACATGGGCTTTTAACTTGTCAATTTTTGAAATGAAAAAGTTTGCTAATATTTCAGAATCTGTATGTGGTGTAACTGCCTTTGTCTCTGATTTTGTCGTCAGGTTTTTCATAATTAGAAAAAGTTGTTTAGATGAGCTCACAGCAAGCTGTATTTGTTTGGAGAAATAGGAGGTTTTTGCTATCCTAACCTGTGCTAAAAAGTACCGTTGGCATTGCTTACATTTCCTTTTTAATTCTGATGTTTTTCATTTTCGCCATTGCCTTTCATCTCTATGCACCTGTTGTTTACATAATTTCAAGCAGAAGTGACCAACCATATGAGGTTTCTCGGCTTCAGAATGTTGGAGGTGCATTCTATTAAATAGGATTGGTCAGTTCCTTGAAGCACAGCCAGAGCTCAGCGTCCTGCACAGTAACGCTCAGACACCAGAGAGAGGGAGGGAGGGGGGGCCTGACACCAGAGGGGGGGGGGTATCTCTGTCACACACACACACACACACTCTCTCTCTCACACACTCTCTCTCTCTCTCCCACAGTCAATGTCTTTCTCTCTCTCACTCTCACACACTGTCTCTCACACACTCTATATCTCACACTGTATCACATTCACTCTCTATTTGTCACACAGTCACTCACACACACTGTTGGTCTCATACGCTCAGTCTCACAGAGAGTCTGTGTATCACACACACTCTCTCTCTCGCACACACTGTATCTGTGTGAAACACACTCTCTCTCTCTCACACTGTGTCTCACATACGCACTTGCACACACACTCTCATTCTCACACACACACACTCTCTCACACACACACACTCGCACCCAGACTCACTCTCTCTCTCTCTCACACACACTGGCACATTCACTCTCTCTCTCACACACAGTCACTCTCACATACACTCTCTCAAACATACACACTCCGAGGAAAACCTTGCTAGCGCCCGTTTCATTTTTGTCAGAAACGGGCCTTTTTTACTAGTTATATATAAGTTGGTCTAAAGTCACTCATATCAGTGAAATCCATTCTTCAGATTACAAACATTCCGCCAGAAGAAAAGTGTCACAATAGTAGACTGAAGTTCTAGTCCCATTAAATCCACTCCGATGATGAAGCCAGTGTCCATGTTTCGCTCATAAAGCGTCATCAAGAGTCGAATATCTTGTAATGTTTTACCAGCAACCCGACAGTAGAAAACACTTCATTGGGCTCTCTGGCTGTTGAAAGGGCGCTCGAAGATGCCTGCTGAAGGGACTCAAAAGAAGCCATCCGACCCCCAGAAGTTAGCTGAGAAAGCTTGTAGAATCCCCTTCGCTCTCCACTGGACAGCCATAGTAGTACGTACTTGTGCACTGCCTGGAAATAATGCTATGAGAGTGGCTAGTGGGGATTGCACCTGTTTGCTCCTAGGAGGGCACTGTACTGATGCCCACAGACAAAAGTACATAAGTAATGCCACACTGGGAAAAGACCAAGGGTCCATCGAGCCCAGCATCCTGTCCACGACAGCGGCCAGTCCAGGCCAAGGGCACCTGGCAAGCTTCCCAAACGTACAAACATTCTATACATGTTATTCCTGGAATTGTGGATTTTTCCCAAGTCCATTTAGTAGCGGTTTATGGACTTGTCCTTTAGGAATCCGTCTAACCCCTTTTTAAACTCTGCCAAGCTAACCGCCTTCACCACGTTCTCCGGCAACGAATTCCAGGGTTTAATTACGTGTTGGGTGAAGAAAAATTTTCTCCGATTTGTTTTAAATTTACTACACTGTAGTTTCATCGCATGCCCCCTAGTCCTAGTATTTTTGGAAAGCGTGAACAGATGCTTCACATCCACCTGTTCCACTCCACTCATTATTATATATACCTCTACCATGTCTCCCCTCAGTCATCTCTTCTCCAAGCTGAAAAGCCCTAGCCTCCTTAGTCTTTCTTCATAGGGAAGTCGTCTCATCCCCGCTATCATTTTCGTCGCCCTTCGCTACACCTTTCCCAGTTCCACTATATCTTTATTGAGATGCGGCGACCAGAATTGAACACAATACTCAAGGTGCGGTCTCACCATGGAGCGATACAATGGCATTATAACATCCTCACACCTGTTTTCCATACCTTTCCTAATAATACCCAACATTCTATTCGCTTTCCGAGCTGCAGCAGCACACTGAGCAGAAGGTTTCAGTGTATTATCGACGACGACACCCAGATCCCTTTCTTGGTCCGTAACTCCTAACGTGGAACCTTGCATGACGTAGCTATAATTTGTGTTCTTTTTCCCACATGCATCACCTTGCACTTGCTCACATTAAACGTCATCTGCCATCTATCCACCCAGTCTCCCAGTCTCGTAAGGTCCTTCTGTAATTTTTCACAATTCTGTCGCGAGTTAATGACTTTGAATAACTTTGTGTCATCAGCAAATTTAATTACCTCGCTAGTTACTCCCATTTCTAAATCATGTATAAATATATTAAAAAGCAGCGGTCCTAGCACAGACCCCTGAGGAATCCTACTAACTACCCTTCTCCATTGTGAATACTGCCCATTTAACCCCACTCTCTGTTTCCTATCCTTCAACCAGGTTTTAATCCACAATAGGGCTTTTCCTCCTATCCCATGACCCTCCAATTTCCTCTGTAGCCTTTCATGAGGTACCTCGTCAAACACCTTTTGAAAATCCAGATATACTGGCTCCCCTTTGTCCACATGTTTGTTTACTCCTTCAAAGAATTGAAGGTGGGAGAATTGGGGTGGGAGAGGATTGACTCGCAGCCCACTGGGCCACCAGGGCTCCATTCATGGGATGGGATGCCAGGGGGGTTAGGGGGGCGGGAGAACTACTGGATCTTCAGCTCCCCTGAACCTGTGTCGGGGGGTCGGGGGGTCTGGAGGTCCACTGGACCTCCAGCCCCCATGTCGCTGGGGTGGGTATCGAGTTGGGGCATGGGCTGCTGCATTGGGGGGGAATGGGGGGGGCTGCTGGCATGCAAATGCATGCTAGACAGGGCTCACCATTCCTCCCCAATGGTCTGCAAACCCTAATGCCAGCTCTGAGCTGGCATAGGGTTTGCCGCGGCCAGCGGGCCAATGTTTGGCACTCTGGTTGCTGTTCATTGGGGAGGAATAGGTTTAGCATGCATTTGTATGCTGCTTGTGCTAAGAGCCCTATTTTGCATGTATTTGCATGCTAGTTGCATTCAGAGCCTGCGAGCACATCATTGTTTCACGTGCTCAGGGGCTCTGATCATGGAACAGAAGCAAACTCAGGTGCTATTATGGCGCTAACAGCCTCTAACACTTGTGTTTGCTTCTGATCATTAGCCCACTAGGTTTGCTTTGAAACCAGAAACTGCTCCATAAGATTTAGTCTCTTGCAATAGGATCAGGAGGGAGAGGTGTAGTGTAGATTTTGACAATGTAACATTATCAGCAAAGAACAAAATCTTATGGACCTTCAGTCCCACCTCAACCCCCCCCCACCCCCCCCATATCTGTTGCCTCCCTGATCCTTTGTGCAAAGGGTTCCATTACCAGAGCAAATAAAAGCGGCGACAGCAAGCTCCCCTGATCGGTTCCTCATCCCAGAGCGAAGCTCTAAGTATACGTCCCATTGATTTTAATACAAGCCTCTAGTCATGTGTAAAGTGAAGTGAACCAGGACAAAGCTATGGGTCCCATTCCCACTTTCTGCAGCACCTGGAACATAAATGCCCAGCGCACATGATCGAACGCTTTCTCAGCATCTACCGCAATGGGAATATGTTCTCTCTGAGCTACCCAAATTAAATGCATGATTTGTTTGATATTGTCCATAGTTTGCCTCCCCTGTATGAAGCCAGTTTGATCAGATTGTATCAACTGAGGCATATGCAGGCCCAGCCTAGCCTATTCACTAGGATTTTTGCTAGGATCTTCAGATCCACATAAATAGGTGTAAAGGACCCACAGCAGGTAGGATCCCCTCCAAGTTTACAAAGAATGGTTATGCCAGCTGTGTTCATAGTGGGTGAAAGGATCTGCCCTGCAGCAAGAGAATTAAATACTCAAGTAAGTAATGCTACCAATTGAGGTTCAAAGGTTTTATAGAACTCATTAGTAGGTTCATCTAGGTCAGGTGATTTCCCCTGGGGCAGCTCTTTAATGACCTTAAGACTCTCAGCACCAAAAATCACATCCATTTGTGCTCTGATGTCAGCAGACATAGTGGGCAAAGACACTTCCTGCAAGTAGTGTGCAATACTCTGAGAAGTGACCGAGGTGTCCGCTGTATATAATTGATTGTAAAATTAAAGAAATCTATCGTGTATCTGTTATTGAGTAACTCCCCTTTATCATTTCTTATTTTTGTGATGCTCATATCAATCTGTATCTTTTTAAGCCGTCTGACTAAAAGCCTCCCAGGCTTATTGCCATGTTCATAATAAGTCTGTTTTAACTTCCTGAGCCAAAATTCTATTGCTTCCATTTGTAGTTGCTGGAGCTCCCCCCTCACCTTGTCAATATCCCTCCTAATAGATCAAAGAGGTTTCTTAAGGTAGGCCGTTTCTAAAGATGTCAAGTGCACATGTAATGCACGTTCCATAGCCTGCTTCTCCCGTTTTTTTCCTGGCACCGAATTTAATGAAAACTCTCCTTAGTATGGCTTTGAGGCTCTCCCACAGGATAAGATCAGAGACCTCTCCAGTGTCGTTCATAGTCAGAAACTTCTGCAGCTCCTGAACAACATCTGTCTTCACTCTATCGTCCAATAAAAGAGACTCATTTAACCTCCAAAAGGGCATTCCCCTGTGCTGAGAGCTGGGGGAGGCGGAGCTGGTGGTTGGGAGGTGGGGATAGTGCTGGGCAGACTTATACAGTCTGTGCCCTGAAAAAGACAGGTACAAATCAAGGTAAGGTATACACAAAAAATGGCACATGTCAGTTTATCTTGTTGGGCAGACTAGGTGGACCGTGCAGGTCTTTTTCTGCCGTCATCTACTATGTTACTATGTTAGCGGTACGTAGTCAGATCAGGGAATATTTTCTATGCAGGCTGTGTCCACCCTGGTCAACCAAATCCATTCCCCTACATCAAGTTTATTCTAGAATAGCTCTCATATACCAGGAAATTAAAAAGTATAAACTCTAGCTTTTGAGTTCAGGGCCCGCTATATATCAGTACTGGTGTTCTCTTATTTGGTGGAGAAACACCTTCCCTGGCCCTGTTGATAGTACTTCCCCCCCCCCCCCTCCCCCAGAGTGTCTGTCTAATTTAGGATTAGGAGCAAAGTTAAAATCCCCTACCATTAAGATATGGCCTATAGCCTGTGCAGCTATAGCTTCACTATGTTTCCTCCAAAAGTCATTTACACCTTCACTAAGGCCATAGATGTTAATAAAAGAGATAGCTTCCCCCTGGAGATTTCCATTTAGAAGCAAGGATCTACCATCTTCATCTCTATGCCAAGAATCAATTTGAAGAGCTAAAGTGCAATGTATCAAGATGGCAACCCCCCCTCTTTTTGGAGCCATCTCAAGCTAAGGTAGAAAAACCCATATGTCGTTAATCCCTATGTACAAGTAATTTTTCCACATTTCGCTTTAAGTGGGTTTCTTGTAGGAACACAATACTCAGGTTCAAGTGCTTACATTCTTTAAACATAAGAGATCTCTTTAGCGGTGAATTAAGACCTTTGACATTCATAGTACCAATAAGAACCTTATCCTTAGCCATACCAAAAACTTAACATTAGCTCATGTATTGCAGATATAACATACCCCCTCCCTCTGCTCCCTCTACTATATGAGCCACCCCCACAAGAAAAAGCACCTCCACTCCCCTCCCCTGTCCTCCCCCCCACCTCCCATAAACCTCACCACAATTAGTGATATATGGGTCCAAATATAGGTGGAGAGGCAGTGCCCATCAGCCCCAGAGTGCACTTCTCCTGCCTTAGGGGCTCCACAGTTGATCCCACAATATATATAAACAGAAACCATATAACAGGACACTCCCCCATGTTCCTAATCCCCCTCCATGCAGTAAAAGTCACAAACTTCATTAAAAACATATATATACACACACACACGCACACACACACACACACACACACACACACACACACACACACACAAAGCAATAATAGTAGTGGCACCATGGCTGCCATATCTGTGAGAGTCTGCTGCTGTAGTCTAGCAATTCCAACTCGGTAGCAAATGTAGAAATAACCAAGGAGATCTGAGGACTTAGTGCCTCCACACCTGAAGAGCTGTGCTCCATATTCATTAAAGATAATAAAGCAAAATAATCACCACCTTTTCATGTGGGTGTCCTAGAGGGCTTCTGTTTCTTAGCCTTGGTATTAGAGAGTCTGGTCCTGGGAAGCTGTTTGTCTTTGGTAATCTCACACCATCTAGATGCGTCATGGGCAGACTCCCCATTCTGTGATTGCGCCACCGCCTCTGGTGGTAGATTTTCCAGTGCATCTGTTGGAGCACTCACCACACAGCCTCTGGGGTTTCAGCTTGCTTAGTGACTCCATTAAGTGTGAGACACAAACTGAAGGAGAAACCCCACTTGTATTCAATATTCGCTTGTCACATAAACTTAGTTACTCCAGAGAAGTACCATCACTTTCTTAATGTTATAGCTGTTATGTCCTGAAAGATATCAATGTTTAATGCCTTACATTTTATCTGCTGCTGTGAGCTACTCAATTTCAAAATCTTTTCCTTAACAGGAAATTCCGAGAAGCAGATTGCAATGTCTCTTTGTACATCACCATGCCTAGAACCCAGCAACCTGTGGAATCTATCGATTTTAATGCCCATAGGGTCAGCTAGTTGCAGCAAGTGCCTTGCAATATCATGGTCCACCGTGGTGCAGTCTGCAAAGGCAGGCTCCTCAGATATGCCCCAGGAATGGAGATTAAGCCTACGGGACCTGTTCTCCAGGTCATTTACTCAGTCCCACAATGCTTTTGTATCAGTGCTTTGGGAATCATGGTAGGCTTGTATATCTTCCATCTGCTCCTCAGCTTGTGCCACATGGTCTTCCAGTTCATCCTGTCTGGTCAACAGGGCCCAATTCTCTTTTTTAATTCCGTCAGTGGTATCTTTGAGATCTTTTCGCACTAAATTGAAGTCTGCTTTTAAATCCAGTATTCACCTCTTTATAGTGTGACTGCTCACTATAAAGTGAGCAGTCTTTTATTTAAGTAAGGCTTTTATTTAGTGGCCCGACACTTAGCTTTAATTGAGGAATAGATGCCTACCTTAGTCTGGGAAAAAAGGACTGATCATTCCTGTGATACCCATGTCTATGAAAGAAGCACAGATAAGCTACGTAGTTCACATGGCTTTAATTAAGGTTGTACATGCTACACCTTTTAAAGCTCTTAATTCTTGCTAGTGATTTCAAGACATTAATTTAGTATTGATGTACCTCGACTGTTATAATTCTTTATATCTACGGCTACCTAAGAATTTGTTAAAAGCCCTTCAAATAGTACAGAATGTTGCTAGCAGGCTTTTGATCGATATCCCATGCATTTATTATATTAGACTTTGTGTGGCTGAGCTGCATTGGCTGCTGTTCCTCTAGAGAATTACGTTTAATGTTTTGACCTTGATTCATAGGGCATTGGATGGAGAAGCCTCCCAATATATCAATACTGCTCTGAATATGTATAAACCATCATATGCTTTGAAATGTGAATGGTGAAGATGTTACATATTCCATCAGTCAGACAGCTCTAAATGGGTGAAAGGCAGTGTACTTTTACAGTTGCAGGGCCAAGTGAATGGAATGAGCTACACTTGGAATTGTGGAATTACATCTAATTTATTTTGTTACATTTGTACCCCGCGCTTTCCCACTCATGGCAGGCTCAATGCGGCTTACATATTATATACAATATAATGGCAAAAGTTTGAAAATGGGCCAAATTGGATTGGGGGTTCCAGAGATAAAAGTGACTCGATGCATTTCTATGAGAGGAATTCCAGCTTCTGTAGAATAGAAACATTAACAAGAATCAGATGAAACTTGGCATGTAAGGGGAAAAAAAACAGTAAAAAGACACTGAATTTGAAAATGGGCCAAATCAGACCAGGAGTTAAAAAAAAATGAGCCCCCCTGCCCCCCCAAAATGACCTAATACATTTCTGAGGGAAAAAGAGTTTCAGTTTCTGCAGCACTGAAACAAGAGTAAAAACTGTGCAAAAGGCAAACTAATAATCTGGACTGTTTTACAACTTTTAGAACGAGGCTGAAGCCTTTGTTTCTTAGTATTGTATTTAAATAATAAGTTGATGGCTGAAAGAGCTGAAAGAACAACAGGTGATTCTGTGGGCAGATGGGATCAATGCCGGAGTGATATTGGTGCTTTATTTTAATATATGTTTTTGTCTGCTTTAAATTATGCATTTTTAAAATCTGTCTAGAGCAGTGGATGAGTGGAATATAATTGTTTTAAATAAAAAAGAAACAAACAAGACCCCAGTGGCAGAGCAGCTAAAGGTGGACTAGTATCAAGGCAGCAGGGCAACAGCATTGCACAAAGAGAGTGGGCCAAGCATCAACAGTGCCAGGAGCAGAAATGACATCTGAGACATAAGTACATAAGCACTGTCACGCTGGGAAAAGACCAAAGGTCCATCAAGCCCAGCACTCTGTCTCCGACAGCGGCCAATCCAGGCCCCAAGAACCTGGCAAAAACCCAGAATTTAATAACAATCAATGGACTTTTCCTTCAGGAATCTGTCCAGACCCCCTTTAAACTCAGTAAGGCCAGCTGCCATCACTACCTTCTCCGGCAATGAGTTCCAGAGTCTAACCACACGCTGAGTAAAGAAAAAACTTTCTCCAATTTGTTTTAAACCTACCACATTCTAATTTCATCTGGATTTGCAATTGGTAAAACCACAGCAAGACAGTGAGGGCAAAGAATGCAGATGTGCATTGCTTTAGTGAAGCTGTGCACTCAGTCCTCCTCCCAGTTAAAGGGAAATTGAGGGAAAGCAAGGAAAGGGAGTTATTTCTTTAGGAACAGCAGATTTTTCACCAAGTCTGGTGCTAGCTATAAATGAGGTAGACTCACCATTCCCCCTGGCATTGAGAATATCCATTCACTGGGAAAGAAAGGAAACGTTGGGTGGCAGCATTTGAGAGGTGATGGCAGTACAGTAGTACAATGGTCTCTCAACCCACACCCTCCTTTCTTTTTCCCCTCTTGCTGCTATTGCCCTTCCTTACCCCACCTTTCCTGTCCACTCCAAAAGTACTTAGTGCCACCAGTGTACTGTGATGGAGACAGAGGTATATATAGCATTCTAACTACGCCACATGTTACTGATGAAATGCATATTACTCTCTGCCTTGGCCAGCTGTGGCTGCAATTGTGCATGGTACTGATGATACAGGTTGAGGATCATCAGTCTAGCAACCAGGGGCGTAGCCAGACAACAGATTTTGGGTGGGCCTAGGCAAGAAGTGGGTGGGCACCAAGTTTTCTCCCCCACCAGCACCAAAAACATATCTCAGCTGGTGAGAAAACGCTTCTTTCCATCTTGGCTTACCATCAGGGGGAAGCCTTCAGCTGATAGAGCTTGGGGTCTCCACCAGCTACCACTAAATGTGTGCTTCTGTTGGGTGGGCCTGAACCCTAAGTGGGTGGGCCCTGGCCCACCCAGGCCCACCTGTGGCTACGCCACTGCTAGCAACAAAAATGTTCCTGAAAGGCATCTGATAATTGAAGGTTAAGAGATCCACTAGCATCCAAAATCCCACATTTTCAAAAACCTGAAAAGGCTAGTCGACCAGGGCAATCATTTCACCTTCAGCGCTGCCTGCCACTTTCCCCAGAACAGTGATGCTTTGACACAACTCCATCTCATACATTGTGACTTGATTATGTAACACCACCTAGTTTCAGTGCTACTCTGGTTTCAGTGCAACAGCTGAGGCTGCTGTTGGTCACAGTGGACGAAGTAAGTTAGTTTCCACTGAGTCAGAGCACACTTCCACTTTAATGCATTACAGAAGTCTTAAATAACTGTGTAAATGCCCTTGAGTATGTGATAACCCCATCAGTCACTAAACAACAACAACATGCTTTATTCAGGTGTTCCAAATAAATACATAGTAGATGACGGCAGAAAAAGACCTGCACGGTCCATCCAGTCTGCCCAACAAGATAAACTCATATGTGCTAATTTTTGTGTATACCTTACCTTGATTTGTACCTGTTCTTTTCAGGGCACAGACCGTATAAGTCTTCCCAGCACTAGCCCCGCCTCCCAACCACCAGTCCCAGCTCCGCCACCCAATCTCGGCTAAGCTCCTGATGATCCATTTCTTCTGAACAGGATTCCTTTATGGTTTAGTTTATTGCACAAAAATGTATTTAAAAATGGCAAGTTCCGTTTAATAACTGCTAGCAGCTATAAAGTGCTTGACAAGTTAAAACCATATATTTTGAAATAAATTTAACAAACAACTCTGTAAAATTCTAGTGGCTAGGAGTTAAAGGACTTCACATATAAATCTTTTTCCCAGTATTACTTCAATTTTCGTTACCGCTTTTATCCCTGTGCACTTTCAAGAATGTGTTGCTTTGTGTCTTAATCCCTTGTTCTTATTTTGGTGAGTCCTGCCTATCCCAGGTAGGTATGTCCAATCTTTTAGTGTTAAAATGTCCCAATAAACACAAGCTTGAGTACTCAGCTGTGCAACCAATGTCCCAAAAAACAAAAATATATTTTAGAAAAACCTTGGAGAAAATGTGTGTACACAAAAGAAAAATAAAACTTATCCGCTTCCCAGAACTTACTTGTCGTTGGTCTTCCTCCTCACATCTGGACAGGAACACCACATCAGAGTCAGAAACTGGAACCAAGAACCAGCAGGACAGGATTTCCAGTTACAACTTCCGGTGGGTACCTATTAAGCCTATCTTTAAGCAAGGGGCGTAGCCAGACAGCAGATTTTGGGTGGGCCTAGGCAAGAAGTGGGTGGACACCAAATGTTCTCTCCCCCACCCCCACATCAAAAAAATATCTCAGCTGGTGAAAAAATGCTTCTCTCCAGTCTCCACCTTGGTAGTCTGCAGCAGACATGCACTCAAAACTGAGCATGCGAAGGTGCCAGTATTGTGGAGAGCAGCATTTTCATTACCATGTGCTACTGTTGGATGGGCCTGAGCCCTAAGTGGCCCACCTGTGGCTACACCACTGCAGTTTAAGCAAAACAAAAAGAGAAACTAACTCCCTCTGTGTGCAGTCTGACAACTTTATAAATTGGAAAAATAATTTTGGCCGCAGCTTTATTAACCAATCAAAAATTCATAACCAACACAAATAAAAGGTGAAGGTTGCATATTTCAATGCTATCTTCACTTTTCTTATTACCTTTTATAAAGCTAGTCGGTGCCAACCTAGCCACACATATTTATTCCATCAAATCTTTCAATACTCCATGATGCAAAAACAGAAGAAACAAAACTTCACATGGATCTAGACAGTAGAACAAACAGTGAAGTGGACTAAAAAATGGATGACGCTCCAGGTGAAAAAACTTTATTGATTGGTGAAAACGACTCGACACTTTCGAGTCTGGGTCTACTCTCAAGATTAGAAAAGCTTCAAAGAGCATTACTTCAAATTGAGATGCTACAGTTCCACTTCAACACCATCCATTGAATGACGAACACAACGAGAGAACTCTAGATCACACAAGACTCCTGATGCAGGCCCCTTAGGCCGAAACACAGCTATGTCGAGTCGTGTTCACCAATCAATAAAGTTTTTTCACCTGGAGTGTTATCCATTTTTTAGTCCACTTCGCTGTTTGTTCTACTGTTAATACTCCATGAACCACCTTGTAAAGTGAGCCCTGTGGTCACGTCAAGGCCTCACTTCTGCTTTTGGGCTTTCACACGAGCAGATTACACTGTAAAATCCATATAACCAGTACTTTCATTGTCCTTAAATGAAGGCTGCTTGAAAAATTCTCACTTACATTACCACAGCTGTAATTTAAACTACCCCTTTTAACATCCCTAAACATCGCATCCCAACCACAAAATTACCCAAGATCCCAATCCCAACCCTCACTCTTCAAAATTTTGGAAGGGATTGGGTGGGATGAAATTTCTTGCTTCAGTTCCCTCAACTACCTTTCCTTTTTGCTGCCCATTAATTCTCCTCAGCCCAGAGCCTGCCAATGTTCCTGACATTCTCATGCTCTTTTGCTCTGCCCCAACCTTTAAAAAAAAAATGTACATACCCTTTGAAGTCACATTCTTTCTGCTCTAATTTGAATGCCTTACTAAACCTCAACATCTTTTCCCAGTAATCCCTTCTTATTTTGTTTATCCCTTTTTGCAAATTAATTAATTAATTACATTAATTTAATTATATCAAAATTTAATTAATTTGAATTTTAATTCCTAAGACTTTATAAGACTCACGTTGCAAAATAATTAAATTATCTTCCTATCAAGTATATATCTCCCCTGCCACCACCCATTTTTCTTTTATCCCTTCACCATAACAAAAAATATATATCGGCACTACTGCAGCAATGCCAATATTATCCACCCATAATTGATCTTATGGGTTTTCTTTATCTTTGCTGTACACCATCTTGATTGATATCATGGAGAGCGCATATACATTTTTATGAATTTTTAATAAATAAAAGTCTACTGTAGAGCATAGACTGAACTGTTATAGGTTTCTTCATGATTGCTTTTTAAGGAATACAGAGCTGATAATCACAGGAAACCTCAGTTTAGAGTTTTAACTTTAGTTTGCAGCACAGCTAGCCTTTTCAAATAAAGGACTATAGAGCTGATAGTCACAGGAAATCCCAGCTTAGGTTCCAAAGTGTAAAACCATTTTCTCTATAGTTTTAAAACTTTTGAATTTTCTGCTACAGCTTATAGCATTAACTGATAGCCTCTAGAAGGTACAACAGGGCCTAATTCAGTCTTCATTCCCAGCCATCCTCCCCAACTCCCTCCTACCTCTAGCTCATCTCTTCATTTATACTCTTAACTTATAGTCAGTAATTCTAATTAGGATAACAAGAGTAGAGTCTTAATTATACAGTTTTAATTCAATTTCATTACTTTCTGAGAAGCAAATACTAAATAAATCACACAATATACCTTATAATCTAAAGGCTCTTTTTATATTAGTCTAATGTTCCTAGTTCCTTAACAAGTTTTAAATGATTAAACAACTCAATAACATTTTGATGCAGATAGCAGTCCAGCAGCAAGAGGGGTGCTATCCAGTCTTTTGCACTGAGTTTCACATGTATGATTATCTACCAGTTGGTGAGAGTTTCAATGCAGACAAATGCAAGGTGATGCAAATTGGGAAAAATAATCCAAATCATAGTTATCTTATGCTAAGGTCACTGTAGAAAATATGCTGACACCTTCTGCCCAGTGTGCGGCAATGGCAAAAAAACCCAAACAGCATGATAGGAATTATTAGGAAAGATATAGAGGAATTAGAAAAGGTTCAAAGAAGAGTGACTGCCATGCCCTTGGTGATACAGGATGGTGATGAGCCCTTGTGTTGCTTCCAGAAGTGGAGTTAGGCAGTCATCAAGCATAAAGAAATTTCACTTATACCGACCACTGTTTCCTGAGGGTTGATCCCTCAGATTCGGGTGGCCAGAAGGACTTCAGAGGAGATTAAGGAAAAAGTGAGACAGGTAGAAGACCAGCCAAATCAAGAAATATGTGGGATAGGTAGCAAATGGACAGTGGTGAGTCTGGGCGAAGGTCAGGGCAGGCAGCAGGCAGACAGCGACAAGATCTGGTCCAGGTTAGGGCAGGCAGCATTGAGATCTGGTCCAGGGCAAGCAGCAGGCAGGCACTGTCAAGATCTGGTCCTGGTCAGGGCAGGCAGCAGGCAAGCAGCATCGAAATCCAGTCCAGATGAAAGCAGGCAGCAGGCAGGCAGTGTCAAGATCTGGTCAGACTCAAGCAGGCAACAGGAACTAGAAAATGGGCAGACACATCAGTACCTATGGAGCACCAGCAAGACACCTAGCTGAGGCCCCAAGGAGAGCACAGGGCCTAAAGATCAAGGGGAGCAGGCATCTGACATCAGCACTCCACCCAGTGTGTATAGGTTGTGTCAGTCCTGCTCCTCCACATCCCACTGCTACCTCAGCGAACTCAAAGCAAGTCTAAAGCTCTGTTACTGCAGTGAGTGATCATGACAGTGACAAAAATTATAAAGGGGATGGAATTCCTCCCATATGAGGAAAAACTAAAAAGGTTAGGGCTCTTCAGCTTGGAAAAGAGATGGCTGAGGGGAATATAATTGAGGTCTATAAAATCCTGAGTGGTGTAGAACAGGTAAAAGTTAATTGATTTTTTACTCTTTCAAAAAGTACAAAGACCAGGGGACACTCAATGAAATTACATGGCAATACTTTTAAAACAAATAGGAGGACATATTTTTTCACTCAAAAAATAGTCAAGCTCTGGAACTCACTGCTGGAGAATGCGGTAACATCGGTTAGCATATCTGGGATTAAAAAATGTTTGGACAAGTTCCTGGAGTAAAACTCTATAGTCTGTTATTGAGAAATACATGGAGGAAAGCCACTGCTTGCCCAGGGATTGGTAGCATGGAATGTTGCTACTAATTGAGTTTCTGCCAGATATTTGTGACCTGAATTGGCCACTGTTGGAAGCAGGACACTGGGCTAGATGGACCATTGGTCTGACCCAATATGGCTACTCTTATGTTCTTATAATATTAGGTGTGTGCATGATGCAAAGAGTACCTAGTTCTCAAAGAATTAGTCCGTTCTCTTTAGGCTAGAGTCATAGATTTGGAGGAGTTGAGTGAGACATAGAGATATATAGGGGAGACCTACAGAGACATTGTAGAGTAGTCCCACCTCCAATCTGGCCTTGGAGGAGGAAGGTCTTCTAAAAGGAGAGCATCACACTAGTGAAGAAGGAAGTACTCCTGTAGCCAGGACCTGCCCACCAGAGGATGCAATATCCTCTGACACCAAGGATCTGTCTTCAAGAACTTCTTCTCAGGCCGTCCTGGGAAGAAGTTGATGATTTGATCATTATGTATGTAGATAGCTGGATGGTTAGTGGACATGAGGATTGCCTCATCACTCCACTGCCTGGTGTGAAGGTGGTGGACCTCACACATCACCAAGTTAGGATTTTAGATAGTGCTGGGGAGGAACTGGCTGTCTTGGTACATGTGGGTACCAATGACATAAGAAAATGTGGGAGGGAGGTTCTGGAAACCAAATTTAGGCACTTATGTAGAAAGCTGAATTCCAGATGCTCTGGTGTAGTATTTTTAGAAATGCTCCCCATTCCACACACAGGACTAAAGAAGCAGGCAAAGCTCCAAAGTTTCAATGCATGATTGAGATGATGGTGCAGGGGTGAGAGATTTAGATTTGTTAGGAACTGGACAACATTCTGGGAAAGGAGAAGACTGTTCTGAAAGGATGGACTCCATCTTAATGGGGATGGAACCAGGCTGCTGGTGCTAACTTTTACAAAGGAGATAGAGCAGCTTTTAAACTAAAATAGGGGAGGGGGAACCTGGGAAGCCAACAGTTGCCCAGGAGCGCATAGTTCAGTGTGTTGTATCCTTGAAGGATGCTATTGAAAGAGGACATGTGGAGGGGCATAATCGAATGGGGCGCCCACGTTTTCCTGGGGCCGTCCTCGCAGGACGGCTCCATGAAGGGGCGGGGAAACCTGTATTATCAAAACAAGATGGGCGTCCATCTTTCGTTTCGATAATATGGTCGGGGACCCCAAATCTCAACATTTAGGTCAACCTTAGAGACGGTCATCCTTAGGTCATCCTTAGAGATGCTCGTCCCCTGTTTTTGGTGATAATGGAAACTGAGGACGCCCATCTCAAAAACGACCAAATCCAAGCCATTTGGTCATGGGAAGAGCCAGCATTCGTAGTGCACTGGTCCCTTTCACATGCCAGGACACCAACCGGGCACCCTAAGGTGCATAGCTCCCTTACCTTGTGTGCTGATCCCCCCCAACCTCCCCCAAAACCTACTCCCCACAATTGTACACCACTACCATAGCACTAAGGGGTGATGGGGGACACCTACATGTGGGTACAGTGGGTTTCTGGTGGGTTTTGAAGGGCTCACATTTACCACCACAAGTGTAACAGGTAGGCGGGGGATGGGCCTGGGTCCGCCTGCCTGAAGTGTACTTCACCCACTAAAACCGCTCCAGGGACCTGCATACTGCTGTCATGGAGCTAGGTATGACATTTGAGGCTGGCATAGAGGCTGGCAAAAAAAAAATATTTTTTTTTTAGGGTGGGAGGGGGTTGGTGACTCCACTGGGGGAGTAAGGGGAGGTCATCCCCGATTCCCTCCGGTGGTCATCTGGTCAGTTCAGGCACCTTTTTGAGGCTTGGTCGCAAGAAAAAATGGACCAAGTAAAGTCAGCCAAGTGCTCATCAGGGACGCCCTTCTTTTTTCCTTTATTGCCCGAGGACGCCCATCTCTTAAGCATGCCCCAGTCCTGCCTTCGCTACACTGCTGACACGCCCCCGTGAACTTTGGTCGTCCCCGTGACGGAAAGCAGTTGAGGGCGCCCAAAATTGGCTTTCGATTATTCCGATTTGGGCAACCCAGAGAGAAGGACGCCCATCTCCCAATTTGTGTCGGAAGATGGGCGCCCTTCTCTTTCAAAAATAAGACTGATAGACAATCTCAATAAAGAGGTTTCCACAATGCTGAAAGAAAGCCAGGAGTGTTTAAGGTAGAGAAGGGTAAAGGATACACATTATCACTGTCAATTTCTAAGCACCTTATAGATGAAAAGAAAAAACACAATTTCAGAGACCTGGTGGAAGGAGAACAATCAGTGAGACACTGTATTAATAGGGTACAAATTATATCACAATGATAGAGTGGATCAAATTGGAAGGGTGTTGCACTATATGTTAAGGATGGAATTGAGTCAAACAAATTAAACATTCTACATTAAATAGATACCAGTGTGGAATCCTTATGGACAGAAATTTCATGTATGAAGGGAAGGAATATTCTTGTAAGGGTGTACTAACGTCCACCAGAACAGAACGAACAGACAGATGAAGAAATGTTTACAAAAATTGGGAAAGCTGGCAAATTGGGTATCTGTATAATAATGGGTGATTTCAATTACCCAAATATTGACTGGAAACATGTTACATCAGGGAGCGCTAGGGAGGTAAAATTCCTAGATATAAAATTCTTCCAGCAACTGGTCCAGGAACCGACTAGAGGAGGAGCCATTTTAAATCTACTCCTTAGTAGAATGCAGGGTATAGTGTCAAGGGAATAGTGTTGTATTTGTTGGGAAACAGTGATCATAACATGTTCAAGTTTAAGCTAATATCTGGAGCGAAGCCATAATGGAAGTCTACTGTAGCAGCTTTTAATTTTCATGTGTGCGGTACCAGCATCAGTGACTTAGGGATGCTGCTGATGTCTGTCAAGCTTGGTAAAAAAAAGGAGTTCTAGGCACCTTCAGAGAAAGTCTTCAGCTGACAGAATTTGGAGATCCTCATTAGCTAATATGTTTATATTTTGAGGCTGGGGTAGGGCGGAGCAGAGAAAATATTTTGCCCACCCACTTTGGATTCAGGTTCACCCAAAATTGGCTGTCTGGCTACGCCACCGATAGCAACTCAACCTCTTCGCTCAGTGAATAGGCAGGGACTGTGGGTGCTTCGGGTGGCTGCTGACACTGTTAGGAATATTAAGGGACATTTTACTGAATTGGGCTGGTTCTTTGAGAAAAACCTGAAAGAGGCGAGGGTAATAAATCTGATTCTGCTTTGGGCTTAAAGCTTGTGCTCAGAAGCAGTTGGTGAAAGATTTCTTGAAATATTGCTGTGGTTGGGAAATTTGCTGGCAGGGGCTAATTGAAAGGATAGGCCCTGATACTGGAGGGGTGCATATAGATGCTCACATAGCTAAAAGAAATTACATTTTCTTTGGCTCTCTCAAGGAAAACGGAGTTTAAAAGTGGAAGCCTGCTTTACAGGTAGTTTAGGCACACAACCAATCATCCGAGACTGTGAGCCAAGTTAGATCAGAACTGTTAAGCAGGAAGATCTGATGAGGATGAGGAAAAGGGACTATCCTTGATAGGAACACTGGAGTGGGTCATACCAGATAGGTATTTTGACTTATGCTTTGTTTTCTAATAGATAGCTTCACCTAGGTTCCTATCCTGAGGAGAGAACACACATGGAGGGGCATAATCGAATGGCGCCAGCCAAATAGATGGCTGGCCATCTATTTGGCCGGCGCAGCAAAGAGCAGTCCCAAACTGTATTATCGAAAAAGATGGCTGGCCATCTTTCATTTCGATAATATGGTTTGGGTCAGCCAAATGTCAGAGATGGCCGGGTTTGAGATGGCTGACATTGGTTTTCACCGATAATGGAAACCGAGGCTAGCGATCTCAAACCCAGCCAAATCCAAGGCATTTGGTCATGGGAGGGGCCAGCATTTGTAGTGCACTGGTCCTCCTCACATGCCAAGACACCAACCGGACACACTAGGGGGCACTGCATTGGACTTCAAAAATAGCTCCCAGATGCAAAGCTCCCTTACCTTGGGTGCTGAGCCCCCCAAATCCCCCCCAAACCCACTCCCCACAATTGTATACCATTACCATAGCCCTTAGGGATGAAGGGGGGCACCTACATGTGGGTACAGTGGCTTTTGGGGAGGGTTTGGAGGGCTCCCATTTACCACCACAAGTAGGGGGGATGGGCCTGCGTCCACCTGCCTGAAGTGCACTGCACTCACAAAAAACTGCTCCATGGACCTGCATACTGCTGTCTGGGAGCTGGGTATGACATTTCAGGCTGGCATAGAGGCTGGCAAAAAAATATATTTTTGGGGGGGGGGTGGGTGGGAGGGGGTTGGTGACCACTGTGGGAGTAAGGGGAGGTGATCTCCGATTCCATCCGGTGGTCAGTTGGGGCACCTTTTTGAAGCTTGGTCCTAAAAAAAAGGGACCAAGTGAAGCCGGTGAAATGCTCGTCAAGGCCAGCTTTCTTTTTTCCATTATCGGGTGAAGCCAGCCATCTCAAAGCACGCCCCCATCCCGCCTTCGCTACCCTACCGAACGCCCCCTTGAAGTTTGACTGGCTCCGCGACGGAAAGAAGTTGGCGCCGGCCAAAATTGGCTTTCGATTATACCGATTTAGCCGGGTTACGGAGATCGCTGGCCATCTCCAGATTTGTGTCAGGATCTCCTTCGAAAATGAGCCGGACAGTATTCTTTGTTCATGTGTGTGTCAGGAACGGATGTGGTGCAAGAGCCAATATTATGATTACAGACCTGAATCACTAAGAGCCGTCCTAGCAGTGACATACATGGGGTGTGTAATGGGCAAAGCATGCAGAACAAATTTCATATAACTATTTCCATGTGTGTGTGAGATTGTATTTCTGTGTGTGCATACATGTGTGTACTTCTGTGTGTCCATGTTTTGTTCCTGTGTGTGTGTGTTCATACATATAGGAACTAGTAGCAAAGTGCACAATTCAATTGCTAGCTTTCACAGTACAATTTACTCGACAGACTAAAGATAGTAATATACACAATGCTTTAATGATTGGTAACATGCCATTATTTATTTATCAAAAAATATTTGTATCCCACACGATTTCCTGCACTGATACAAGGTTATCCTAGTATTCTATAAGGGAATCTAGGCACCTAGGTATCTTTTCACCTTTGCCCTTATGCCAAAGTACCTGGACTGTAAACTTTCCAGAATTATTTTGCCCCTGAACTGACAGGGACATTCTCAGTTTCTTATGAATCATTTCTTTCCAAAATATGTCAAATTAGAAAAAACTAAAAAAGAAAAGAAAAAGAAGAAAATTAGACCAACATGGTAGTGCTAAAATTGCCTTACCATTGACAGAGATGGTCTGTGTGGGAAAAGAAATGCTTCAGTTGAGTAAAGCTATAAGAACAAATGGGATATAGCCAGTATATTATAGGAATTCAGAGAAATTCTGGTGAGTCAGCTGAAAGACCTGTTCAATAGATCATTTGACATTGAAATAGTCTCACTGCAATGCAAAAGTGCAGATAGCATTCATTGTCATTAAACTGGCAACTACAGACTGATTAGTCTGACCTTGGAGATGGAAAAATTAAATATAGACTATTCAAAGGAAGAATAGTGAACTATCTAGTATTCAGCAGGTTGGAGATCTTGAGCCAGTAGGGGAAGATTGTGTGAAATAAATCTGATCAATTTTTTTGATTGGGTGACTAAACAATTGGATAAAGTGCATGGCTGGATGTGGCACATTTGTATTTCAGTAAAGCTTTTAATACAGTTGAGTGTAGAAGACTCTTTAATCAACTGAATAGCCTGGGGTTGGGCTCCAGGGCAGTGTGGTGAAAACTGGTTAACTGATAGACAGGGGAGGCTGGTATTAAATGGATGAGGAAGACAATATTATTAGGGGGTGCCTGAAGCATTTGTCCTAGGTCCAATTTTGTTCAATATCTTTGTGAGCAATATTGTGGAGGGATTAGAAGAAAAATCTGGCCTTTTGTAAAAATATTAAGATCTTTTAACAAATCAAATAACCCTGAGGGTGTAGACAATAAGAAGTGATCTAAGGGAAATGGAGAGGTGGTTAACTGCTTTGCACATAAAACTGAATGCACAAAAGAAAAAGTGCTGAGTCTACAAACCCAATTTTGAGATTTCTTTTATATTTTAAACCGTGGTTCTCCCTGATCATGGCTTTCTGGTTTTTAACAAGTGGTGTGCTGGAGCTGGCTCGAACCAGCTCGCAAGAGCCAGTTGTTAAATTTATTGGCATCTTGCTTGCCGGTTGTTTACTGAGTGCAGACAGACAGGAGATGATGGACGACCTGGGGAGCGGGAGATTGGGAATCGGGGGGGGGGGGGGGGCTGGAAGAAGGCAGGAAATGTCTGGCGTTGAGTAGGGGAGGGACTAGAAGGGAGATGGTTGACATGGGCTGCTGGGGGAGGGGCTGGAAGGAGATGGTTAACATGGGTGGATGGAGAGGAGGGCAGGGGGAGAAGAGGGTTGCTGGACTTGGGTGGATGGAGGGAATGGCAGGGGGGAGAGGAGGGTTGCTGGACATGGGTGGATGGAGGGGAGGGCAGGGGGAGAGGAGGGTTGCTGGACATGGGTGGGTGGAGGGGAGGGCAGGGGGGAGAGGAGGGTTCCTGGACATGGGTGGGTGGGTGGATGGAGGGGAGGGGAGGGTTGCTGGACATGGGTGGATGGAGGGGAGGGGAGAGGAGGGTTGCTGGACATGGGTGGATGGAGGGGAGGGCAGGGGGAAGGGGAGGGTTGCTGGACAAGGGTGGATGGAGGGGAGGAGAGAGGAGGGTTGCTGGACATGGGTGGATGGAGGGGAGGGCAGCGGAGAAGAGGGTTGCTGGACATGGATGGAGGAGAGGGAAGGGAGAGAGAAGAAATGCTGGGCATGGATGGAGGGGAGGGAAGAGTGAGGTTTTTCTGCTGATGATGACAGCAAGTGCTCCGGGAAATTAACGGCTTGTGAGCCCAGGACAGGAGTCTGTTGAGGCTTTTCCTCCATTAATTCTGATATGAATGATTTTTTTTACAATTTATGTGGCTAAGAATATCATTTCAATAGTATTTGATAAGAGAGGATAATTGTTGGTGATTGAATCCATTTTATAGCCATGCAAAAAGTAGCATGAGCACACAGGAAAGTCCTGTGCTAGTAATAGCTCTGGCCACTTTTTCGCACAGCTTAGTTAAAGAGCTCTGAAATGTCTCTATTATATCTCCTTTCCCGCACTTTTCTTTCTTTTTCCAGAGATATATTGGTGCCTGCTTCAAATCAGGAGCATATTTACAGTATGTGCTCAAAGCGCAGCCCTGTCCCCCTCCCCCCCCCCAGCCCACATTTTCAAAGGAAATTTTGCAAGTACCATAGGCTATTCAAGATGTATCTCCTGAATAAATGGAACCAATACAAGAGTAATGTCTGAAGGTGTATGACACTGGAGAGATTAGATAAGATCTAACCTTCCTGCTATAATATCTGATGAGGGAATTACTGCATGATTGGTTTGTTGACTCACACGGTGCTGATGTGTCAGACACAGATATTAAATCTGGGTCTTGCAGGCACCAATTCATTTTTCTAAATACTAGGGGGCCCTGTGGTAAGGGCTCCTGTATTAGCCATGTGCTAACCAGTTAGTGCACGGTAATGTTGATGCAGGAACTGGTTAGTACAGCAATGCTCCCTCTTTGCCCCTGACATGCTCCCTCAAAAAAAAAAAAGAGAGAAATATCCTTTTTGCATGCACTTAGCACACATAGATTACAAAGTTACCACACAACACCTGATTGTGTCCCATGGTACTCCATGTTTTGCTGCTTTAGGCATGGGTTAGTGCCTAATGCAGCTTAGTAAAAGCAGTGGCGTAGCCACAGGTCGGCCTGGGTGGGCCCACCCAACAGTAGCACAAGTTTAGCAGTAGCTGGTGGAGATCCCAAGCTCCACCAGGTGAAGACTTCTGTCTAATGGTAACAAAAACGCTACTTTCAATGATACTGGAACCTGCGCATGCTCAGTTTTCAACGCATGCCTTTGCAGACTGCCAAGGTGGAAAGAAGCGTTAGATATTTTTTTGATGGTGGTGGTGGTGGTGGTGGGGAGAACATTTGGTGCCCACTCACTTCTTGCCTAGGCCCAACCACAATCTGTTGTCTGGCTACGCCCCTGAGTAAAAGGGTGAGGTCCCTTAGAACAGGGCTTCTCAATCCAGTTCCCGGGGCACACCAAGTCCCATCAGGTTTTCAGGTTATCCACAGATAATATGCATGAGATAGATTTGCATACCAATGAGGACGTGCATGCCAATCTATCTCTTTCATATTCAATGTAGATATCAAGAAAACCGCATGGGACTTGAAGTGCCCCAAGGACTGGGTAGAGAAGGCCTGCCTTAGAAAGCAAACTACCAGAGTTACCCTTTGAAAATTCAAGGTTTATGGAAACAATGGGAGTAACATTCAGCCAGCAGAGGTTAGCATTTTTACAAACTGGCCACTCCTGATATTTAGTACAGAGTCCTACCCGGGTACTGGTACTGAGTATCCAGGCACAAGTGTTCACTGAGAGTTTCCTGGGTACCACTGATATTCAATGGTGGTATGTAGATAACTACCTGATTAACTTTACACAGCCTTTTTGCTGTCCTATTATTATTATTCTTTATTATTTATTGCATTTGTATCCCACATTTTCCCACCTATTTGCAGGCTCAATGTGGCTTACAGAGTCCTGTTATGGCTTTGTCATTCCAGGATGTCAGATACAATTAGTGATGTGAAAATATTAAATAACGGAAAGAAGAGAAGATTTAGGCGGATAGGTATAGAAAGTAGACGTTCATAGCTGGGTAGGTTGGCGAGGTGATTTACAACCTGGGTATCATGCTTATGAAATCTGGAGGAGGCAGATTTTTTTTTAAATATCTTTATTGAATCAGAGAGAGGGGAGGAGTTGATTTGTACTTGGCAGATGTTTTTATCCAGTCAATTGATCCAGTTTTGTTAGTTAAATGACCCTTTTATTAAGCTGCATTTGGTGCTGATGCAGCTTTAAATGGTATACAGTAGGATGTGCTGAGGTGTCCTGCAGTAAGTACCAAATGCATGTGCTCCAACCACATGCTAATTACAAATATTTTTCATTTCTTAAGGGGGCATGTCAGGGGGCGGAGAGTGGGCATTCCTGCACTAATCAGTTAGCACAACTACATTATTGTACACTAACTGGTTAACACAGGAATAGTGCGTGAGTCTTTACTGCCTACAAAATGGGTGGCGATAAGTACACACAGGCTTTTTTATTTTTAATGGCCATGTGCTGCTAATGACAGCATTAGTGCATGGAGAGTTCTCTAATGGTCTGGCTCCAGCAAATCTATGCTACAGGAGGAAAAAGCCTCAAGAAGCTCAAAAAGTTGCTAAAAGCAACCAGAGCAGGACTGCTTCATCATTGGCTTAAGCAGGGCATATAAAACATCCTGGTAAACTCGAACTGTTTTACTCTATGTTGTGGGAGAGTATTTAGCTAAATAACGGCGAAAATGTGTTATTCAAATCTCTATTCCATAGTAGTAGTATGAAGGGTTACTAAAGCTTCACGCCGGTCTTCCTTGCTGTCCTCTTAATCAAACTCACAGACCATAACCTACGGTGGCCAGCATTTCATTGCCTGCTTCAGGGTTCATGGGTCAAGTTTAAAGTTTATAGAAAGCCTCGCCTATCTCTTCTCAAAACCTGCTGTGGTAAAAATGGCCTTAACATGCAGGAAAAACCTGCACTGAGGCCAGATTTTGCCACAGTTTAGTAAAAGGACCCCTAAATGTTCAGATGGGTAGCCATAGTAGCCTGAAGTAGCAGCTTGAGCAGAGTGCAGGAGTAGCCTAATGGTTAGTGCAGCGGCTTAAGAATCAGGGGAACTGAGTTCAATTTCCACTGCATCTCCTTATGACTGGGCAAGTCACATAACCATTCATTGCTTGCTCCAGGTGCAAAATAAGTACCTACTGCTACTAAAAAAGGTGTAAGTAAAATCCAATTAAAAAAAAAAAAAATATATATATATATATATATAAACCACTTTGATTGCAACCACAGAAAGACAGTATGTAAAATCCCATCCCATTTTACCCTAAAAAATATGGCAGAGGTTGGAGGCAGATTATAGACTCACCAAGTTTTAGTGGCATTGTGGGCTCATACCTTCAAAAGGTTTATGCCTCAATAAATTGGTGAGTCTATAAGATACCACCAGCCTCTGTCATTTTTTTACTCCAGGCTAATATGGCTATCCTTCGGACAGTTTAGCTAACAAAACTGCATCAATTAACTGTGGATAAAACCAGCTGCCTGTTGAAGAGCAGGAACAAGTAGAAGATAGGACTGTCCTGGCTGCATATGTTTTAAGGAAACAATTACCATAGTTCAAAAAATATCTCTGTAGTGCTATTCTGCCTGCTCATTACCTAAATTTACAAAACAACTCTGCACACTTGTGGTTGTGTTATCCTTTTATGCATAAATATGTTTTGTTAATGAACATCTAGGACCACAAAAATAAATATACTTTATAATGAGCTCATGTTTAAACATCTCTACAGTTGAACATTTCAAATCTTTATTCTTGTAAAGAAGGGGTCTTTCTCTTAAAAGCGTCAACATTCAACGTTTTGACAAGCATTCTGTAGTGACATACGTGAACTGCAACTTGCCATTATAATTCGTGACAAGGTTGCCACAGTATAATACAATTCCCTATGGGAATAATGACTTCCAGTTAATGCAATTTAACGTGATGTGTCAAACAATATGACATACCCTATCACATTAAACTGTAAATTAACATGTGTTGCTAGGGTGTGGGATTAACAAGATCATTTAAAGTGCTTTCCTTGAGGAGGTACTTACACAAATGTTTTTTCATGCTTGTCTCTCTACATGGCATTTTGCCACCTTTTATTATTATTTTTATTCTTTTTTTTTTATTTACAGTATAATACAGCTGTCAGGCAATTAGTTCATTGCCCACTAACACATTTTATTTAAAAAAAAGAGTTCAGAAACCATCAATATATTTTTGTTCTTACATTGATCTGAGCAGATTTAATTTGTACTTAACATATAAGTACATCAGTTTGTGATTTCCTCCTTTGTCTTCAATGACATTTAGAGCACAGTCAAAGTACTTATGGGTCATATTGACAACATACCCATCTCATTCTAGGATTTCAGCGTGGGTTATTTACTGAGATGAAGTTATGATTTCTAGATGACCTTGTTATTTTTCTGCTGGAACTGCAAGGCAGTATCTCAGGATTCTTTGTTTAGGATTCCCCATGAGTCTGTGTCTGGCAAATAGTGATATGCCGTTGGTACAGGGTAATGCCACTCGATAAGATGTCAGATACTGTACTTTATTTTGCCAACACCCACTGTGGCAGAAGCAGCAGCTGTAGTTGCAGTTGTGGTAGGAGCGGCAGTGGCCTGACTGCCTACGTAAAGAGGGTCCAAACAGGCAACTTTGGCAGCAAAGAAGGAGTGAATACAGTGAAGAACTGCAAACAAATTAGAAAACTCCAGCTCCTAAAAAGAAAAGAAAATGTAATAAATCAGTATATTCAGTAATGATATATGACTCCCATTCCAACCTTAAATATTCTGACTGTAGCATAAGTCTTTTAAAATGAGTGTCCATATACAAAGATATTTATAGGGGTAAAAAGAACATAATTGAGTATCTGACACCCTCTCCTAATGCAGCTAAAAGTAAATATGGTTGATATCAGTCCACAGCAGTCAGCGTTTATTTAAAAGCTAACATCAGGGACATAATTAGCCCTGGATATTCAATGCCGGACCACATCTAGGTCCCAGCACTACCCAGGGCTAATTCATCTTAAGCTGACTTCCAAATCTTATGGGATTCCCAGCCGATGTTCAGACATAGCCCACATAAGGGAATCTGGCCAGTTCCCAATCCCCTTCTCTCTCCCTTCCTCCCTCCCTGGCCCCATGAAGGTCAAAAGGCCTTCCTACATCACACCTCCTGAAACATCACCAATCCCCAATTCCAATCCTCCTCCTTACCTCCCTGAACACCAGTAATCTTCTTCTCCAGAGCTCTCTCTTCCAGGAACATCACCAACACCCTAAAGAGCCCCACAAGCCTACCTGCCTGGCTCCCAGTAGTCTAATGGAGGAACAGACAGGAGAAATGTTTACTCTTTCCTGCCCATCATGGCTGCACCTTCAAAATGGCTGCTGTGACCTCTAACAGCAATCGTTTTGAAGGCACAGCTGCAATGGGCATCGCTCCTTCCCGTTCCTCTACTAGACTACCAAGAACTCAACAAATAGACTTGGAGTGGGGGGCTTTGGGGGAAGGGTGGCTGGTGGTGATCTTGGTGGGAGAGAGAGGGAGATGGATCAGAAGGGGAAGATTTGATGATGTTCAGAGAGTTGGTGATATTGTAGGGGGTGGAATGGAGGTAGGAAGGTCTGTGATGTTCTGGAGGGTGGGAGGGAGAGACAGGGAATTAGAAAGCTTCAAGTTAGTGCCTAGAAGTTATGTGCTGGCACCTGCATAGCTATTTTGGCATATTTAGAAGTAGTTATACAGGACTGGCACTGAATATTGCTGGCATCTGCATAAGTGCAAGCTCCTCCCCAACTCAGCTCCCTGTACTACATAAGAACATAAGAATAGCCATACTGGGTCAGACCAATGGTCCATCTAGCCCAGTATCCTGCTTCCAACAGTAGCCAATTTGGGTCACAAGTATCTGGCAGAAACCCAAATAGTAGCAACTTTCCATGCTACCAACCCAGGACAAGCAGTGGCTTCCCCATTCTATCTCTATAGCAGACTATGGACTTTTCCTCTAGGAACTTGTCCAAACCTCTTTTTAAACCCAGATGTGCTAAACTGCTGTTACCATCCTCTGGCAATGAGTTCCAGAGCTTAACTATTCTTTGAGTGAAAAAATAGTTCCTCCTATTTATTAAAAAAATATCTTTCTAGATAACTTCATTGAGTGTTCCCTAGTCTTTGTACTTTTTGAAAGAGTAAAAAATCGATTCACTTTTACCCATTCTACATCACTCAGGATTTTGTGGACATCAATCATATCTTCCCTCAGCTGTCTCTTTTCCAAGCTGAAGAGCCCTAACCTTTTTAGCCTTCCCACTTCAAACATTTTTAGTGCACGCCAGGGGGCTTGCCAGGGACCTTTTTACCGCAGCAGGTAAAAAGCCCCCAGACAAACATGGCCATTCAGTAAGAGAACTCTTACCATGTGGCTGGTAGCCCTTACCACCACCCATTGATGTGGCGATAAAGGCTCCTGCGGTAACCCAGCGGTATTTAAAAATGGAAATACATATTGTAGAGAAACACACAGTCAAAAATACATCAAGCTGCCTAGGATGTTCCTGTTATACCTTAAGACTCCACCTAGAGGTCGTGGTGGCCATTTCTACTATAGAAGTGCTAGGGGCAGGAGTGAGTGGGATTTGCTCCTGCCCTCATCTGTCCGCAGGACCACCAGGGAGTATGGTAAGCCCAGGGAGCCTCCTTTAATGGGGGGAGGGGTTTGGTCCTTATGGCAGGGGTTTGAGAGGGGGATGGGAGCAGGTGCCAGGTGGTAAGGTGGGAGAACTGGTCCTTGTGCTGGAGGGGATCAGGCGACCCTCAGGGGGAGGAATGCTGGCTTCGGCCTAACCCCTGGTAAGCCTTTCCTCAGCTGAGAGGTGCCCACCTCTACCACCGGCTGCCTTTCAGGTGCTGTGGAGGACTTGCAGCTCATCTGCACATCCTTACAGCCTTCTCCGGGGTGACACCCAGATCCACCCCGATCCACTCAGGGCCTCCGCTCTAGGTGCCCAGCGCTCCCACCAGGTGCTGTGGAGGACTTGCAGCCCTTCTGCACTTCCTCACAGCTGTATCCGGGGTGACTCCAGTTCCACCCCGATCTTCCCAGGGCCTTCTCTCCAAGTGCACAGAGTTTCCAGGTGCATTTTGACTAGGATCAGGTGACCCTCAGGGGGAGGAATGCTGGTTTCGGCCTAACCCCTGGTAAGCCTTTCCTCAGCTGAGAGGTGCCCACCTCTACCACTGGCTGCCTTTCAGGTGCTGTGGAGGACTTGCAGCTCATCTGCATATCCTTACAGCCTTCTCCGGGGTGACACCCAGGTCCACCCCGATCCACTCAGGGCCTCCGCTCTAGGTGGGTAAGGTGGGAGAACTGGTCCTTGTGCTGGAGGGGCTCAGGCGACCCTCAGGGGGAGGAATGCTGGCTTCGGCCTAACCCCTGGTAAGCCTTTCCTCAGCTGAGAGGTGCCCACCTCTACCACCGGCTGCCTTTCTGTATCATATCACCCCTGTTCCTCCTTTGGATAATGCAATACCGCAGCTATATTACAAAGACTTATGGAAAATATACTCAGTTACTATGGGGCTGATATTCAGACTGTGGGAGTTAGACCAGCTAACTCCCACAGTCGGTGCTAAGCCCAGATAGTCAATGCCAGGCTGTTTCCAGTGAACAGCATTGAATATCTGGTTTATTTTTGGCTGATTTAAAGATAACCAGGTAAGCCGATATTCAGCACTAGCTGGTTAACTTTAAACTAGCCAAAGATATCCCATGTTTTCATGTGGCCAAATTTGGCCACTAATTAGCTTTAAAAATATCTAAAGGCCAGCTTTTAAGTACATAACTAATGCCACACTGGGAAAAGACCAAGGGTCCATCGAGCCCAGCATCCTGTCCATGACAGCGGCCAATCCAGGCCAAGGGCACCTGGCGAGCTTCCCAAACGTACAAACATTCTATACATGTTATTCCTGGAATTGTGGATTTTTCCCAAGTCCATTTAGTACTTGTCCTTTAGTAAACCGTCTAACCCCTTTATAAACTCTGCCAAGCTAACCACCTTCACCACGTTCTCCGGCAACGAATTCCAGAGTTTAATTACGTGTTGGGTGAAGAAGAATTTTCTCCGATTTGTTTTACATTTACTACACTGTAGATTCATTGCATGCCCCCTAGTCCTAGTATTTTTGGAAAGCGTGAACAGACGCTTCACATCCACCTGTTCCACTCCACTCATTATTTTATACACCTCTATCATGTCTCCCCTCAGCCGTCTCTTCTCCAAGCTGAAAAGCCCTATCCTCCTTAGTCTTTCTTCATAGGGAAGTTATCCCATCCCCGCTATCATTTTAGTCACCCTTCGCTGCACCTTTTCCAATTCCACTATATCTTTCTTGAGATGCGGCGACCAGAATTGAACACAATGCTCAAGGTGCGGTCACACCATGGAGCGATATAACGGCATTATAACATCCTCACATTTCCTAATAATACCCAACATTCTATTCGCTTTCCGAGCCGCAGCAGCACACTGAGCAGAAGGTTTCAGTGTATTATCGATGACGACACCCAGATCCCTTTCTTGGTCCGTAACTCCTAACATGTAACCTTGCATGACGTAGCTATAATTCGAGTTCTTTTTTCCCACATGCATCACCTTGCACTTGCTCACATTAAATGTCATCTGCCATCTAGCCGCCCAGTCTCCCAGTCTCGCAAGGTCCTTCTGTAATTCTTCACAATCCTGTCGCGAGTTAACAACTTTAAATAACTTTGTGTCGTCAGCAAATTTAATTACCTCGCTAGTTACTCCCATCTCTAAATCATTAATAAATATATTAAAAAGCAGCGGTCCAAGCACAGACCCCTGAGGAACCCCACTAACCACCCTTCTCCATTGTGAATACTGCCCATTTAATCCCACTCTCTGTTTCCTATCCTTCAACCAGTTTTTAATCCACAATAGGACTTTTCCTCCTATCCCATGACCCTCCAATTTCCTCTGTAGCCTTTCATGAGGTACCTTGTCAAACGCCTTTTGAAAATCCAAAACACCTTTTTATAAATGGTGTGCAATTTCCATGTGTAAAATTACATGCTATCCTGAGATGTGCATGCAACTAAATTGGCTAATAAGGCTAACAATTGAATGCTAACGATTATTGGCATTAATTGGCAACATATTTTATTTGTGCATGCACCTTGTTAAGTGCTATTCTATAAATATCTGAATGTAAATCTTAAAGTGCACAACTCAAAGGAGGGCATGGCAATGGGAGGGTCAGGGCTGTTCATTAAAGATGTGCACAGTATAACTGAATACGGATGGTCTGTGCCTAGCTTATGTACCAAAATTTACAGCAGGTGTAAATCCTCATGCCCAAAGTCGGGTGCAGATCCCGGCACTATGTGCTATTCAATAAAGAGCACTGATGACGGAACGCCAGTTATAAAATACCATTCAACACCAATGTTTTTGGCACTGAATTTTGAGTTCCATTTATTGTATCCAGCCCTTAGAGCTTATTCATTTAAGAAATTCTTTGAGTAATTATTGCTGTTAATATGTCTATTTTATGTGTATGTAATTTCACTAGATATAGCTAGTCCTCTTGATTCTAATCCACATTGAGCTGTTTTTTTTTTTGTTTGAAGCACAATATAAGCATATACTGCCGGATTTTATTTATCACGCCTAGAATTTCGCACTGAAATCTAAGCATATTCCATAACAACGCGCGTAACTTAACCGGCTTAACAAGCCAATCAGCGTTTTTAACAGCACTTAGCAAGCAATAATGAGAACTAATTGGCAATAATTAGAATTTACATGTGTAACTCGCTAGGTATATTCTGTAATGAACTGTGCCTAAATTCTAAAGCCCGCAGTTCAAAAGCGGCATGGTTATGGGCAGGGAAATGGGCATTTTGTGGGCATTCCCAAATTCACATAGAATATGACCCAGACTGTGTAAATCTATGTGCAGGGATTTATGCCACATTTTCATTGGTGTAAATGGAAACACATAATTTTAGGCACTGAGATATAAACTAAGTGAATTATATATACTGTGCCTAAACCTTATAGAATACGCCTAGGCAGATGTTAGGGGTCCCATTTTGACAGGCGGCACCAAAACGGCTGGAGCAACTGGGAGTTGCTCCTGTCCCAGGAACACTAGAACACCAGGGATTGAAAGTATGGGCATGAGAGTGGGGGCTGTCATTTGAGGAGGGTTGGGGATGTGTTCCAGGGATGATGAGCTTTGTTCGGGGTGGGGGTGGGGGTCAGAGGCTGGATTGATGGTGTTAGTCCTTATGGGACGGCTTGCAAGTAGTTTTTTCATTTACTATGGGATTCAGGCTGGTTACTGAATCCACAAGAAATTAAGGTATGGTAAAAGATCACCTTTTACCACACCTTGATAACTTCTCCTCTTATTGTATTACATCATTGCATTGTATAGAGTTGAATCTGATCTATCTATGCCATTTTTTGGAGACAGGCTGTATTTATTTATTTATTTATTTATTAGAATTTATTTACTGCCTTTTTGAAGGAATTTACTCAAGGTGGTGTTACAGCAAGAATAAGTCAAACGTAAGCAATAGACAATTACAGCAATAAAAATATTCAAACAACAATACAAAATATGGCACAATATGCTACATTACAATGTCAACATAATATCCAATAAAACATTTTAATAGACAGCATAGGGTGTAAGCAAAGATGGAACATATAGGTAAGAGAGAGAAACAGAAATTAGAAAATGAGGAACTAATTTAAAGAAAATTGCACATGAGGTCAGAAAAATGCTTGAATATTATCTTAGCTTGCATGGGTGTGGAACTCCTTGGGAGTACCTTGATGACCTTGGAGGTGTGCAGAGGGAGATCCTGTTCTTCAAGTACTCTGGGCCATTTCCTTTAAGGACCTTCAAGATCAAACACCCCCCCCCCCTGTTTACTAAGCCGTGGGGCAATGACAACACAGGAATGGGCTATGTCAGCATTAGCGCATGGCAGTTGCTAGCGTGGCTTAGTAAACAGGGAAGATACAGTTTTAAATTTGGCCCTGTATTGTACTAGTAGCCAGTGAAGTTTTTGCAAAAATGGTGTGATGTGGTCACATTGCTTACAACCTTCTGTTAGTCTTTCTGTAGCATTCTGAATCAATTGGAGCTGGTGCAGGCCTTTTGTAGTCAGACCCATAGGCGCCAACTCTCTGGGTGCTTTGGGTGCTCAAGCACCCCCAATATTTCACCCATCAAAACCGGAAGTTCTCTTTGCCAGCTCAACCTGCTTGGTGCCTGCCCTCGCCCTCCTGCGTGCTGCCCAGAATTTTAAAAGTCATCTTACCTAGGGGTCTCGGCGGCAGCAGTGAAAGGCGAGCAGGCTTGGTGCTTTAGCCTTCCCTTCTCTCTCTCTCTCTCTCTCAGCTCTGGTCCTGCCCTCATTTCCTGTTTCTGCAAGGGCGGGACCACAGCTGAGAGAGAGAGAGAGAGAGAAAGGAAGGCTGAAGCGTCGAGCCTTCTCGCCTTTCAATTCTGCCGCCGAGACCCCAAGGTAAGATGACTTTTAAAATTCGGAACTTGGAGGGAGGGAGGGAGGGAGGGAGGGAGGGGGAGCCTGGAACTTGGAGGGAGGGGGAAGCCTGGAATTTGGAGGGAGTGAGGGGGCCTTGAACTTAGAGGGAGGGAGGGGGGCCTGGAACTTAGAGGGAGGGGGCCTGGAACTTAGAGGGAGGGAGGGGGCCTGGAATTTGGAGGGAGGGAGGGGGGCCTGAAATGGTGGAAGGAGGGGGAGGGAGGAGAGGGAGGGGTAAGGGGTGAGGGAGGGGGAGATAGGGAGAGAGGGGAGAGGGACGGGGAGAGAGAGGGGTAAGGGGGTGAGGGAGGGGGGGAATGCACCAACTGTAAAAAAAAATTATTTTGAAAAGTTGGCTCCTATGGTCAGACCAGTGTAGCATGCATTACAATAATCCAGTCTTTCTGTTATCATGGCATGGAATGAGATTTGCCTTCTCAATGTAAGGAGACAGGCAGTGTAGTTGTCGCAAGTGATATCAACTGCTCTTGAAGGTTGCAAGGATTTGGGGAATCAGAGTAAGTGTTCCAAGGTTCCTAACCTATGATTTGAAGGGGAGTTCATATTTCCCAAAAGAATCTGCCTGGAACTAGTCATACTTCCTAACTAGAAAAGTTTCCTTAAAACTCATTTCTTACTTCCCAACTTTTGGAGCTACTGTTGAAGCCCTCTCTTGTCTGTAACACCTCAATAGCCATGAGGTCATCTAAGCTTTATTTTGGTTTGATTCCATCCTCTTTCTATATAGGGATCCTCTGTGTTTATCCCACACATTTTTTGATTTCTGTCATTGTTTTTGTCTCCACCATAAATGGCTACTTGGAAACTTTTTATTATTATGGCCTTGACATAGTCACATGCATTACATACATACCTCCCCCTCCACCATTAATATACAGAGCTCTTGCATTCTTTGTGGTCATATGCAGATCATAGAGCATTACTTGTTTATTTCTCTACTTCCTTAATGCATTCTGGGCCCCTTTCACTAAGCAGCGGTAAGCCCAACGTGGGCTTACCGCTTGCTAAACAGGAAATACAGCCAGGCTGCCGTGGCAGTCTGGCGTACTTCCCATCCCTAATGAGCCGCAATGCCGGTGGTAATCAGGCAGTGCCGTGCATTGCCTGGTTACCGTCGGGTTAGCACGGGAGCCCTTACCGTCACTTCAGTAGATGGGGGTAAAGGCTCCCCCCCAAAATAAAAGGCCACACGGCAAGTGCTTTACTTGCTGCATGGCCACTTCCTGCAGGAAAAAGACTTCCCTTTTACTCGCTGTGGTAAAAGGGGGACTTGGCGCGCATGATAAACATGCAGAATGCCAGCGCAGTCGAAGAAAAAGACTTCCCTTTTACTCGCTGTGGTAAAAGGGGGACTTGGCGCGCATGATAAACATGCAGAATGCCAGCGCAGTCGAAGCATCATAAAAGGGGCCCAGTGTATATTCTTAGTACCAAAAACTAGATGGCTCCTTTGAAAATTATCTTCACATTGCATAACATTAGGTACAAACTTTCTGTGTGGCTCCACTGTATGATGTATAACCCTTCACGCTTCTATAATAGTCATTTTTACATGTTAAGCATGCTTTACATGTAGAAAATATTTTATAAATATGAACACAGAATTAAATATAAGTAGAAATAATCAAAGGAGTTTTTTTTATTTTTTTTCTGGATTCAGCGTGATTAATAACATGGTCTCATTTTAATAGACATTTTTCAGCATACCAAGGCAGCTCTAGCCCCACGGACCATAGCATACCAAGAACTATTACAATGAATGATTGTATAGAAGTATTTCATTGTTTCAGTAATGAGATTTGGAAGACCTAGCCTACAGTTGATGCATATTTTTATTATTTCTGAAATATACTTTTTCTGTTTTAGCTTTTACAGAAAGCTCTAGGACAAAACACATGAAATTCATGTCTACCAATGCAATGTGTTGTCACTGTCAGTACTGTTCTCTTGTCTCTCAGTCCTCCTCTCTGCTTCCTGACCATAACCATAGAGTTAACACACAACAGGAACAAACTCCCATCAGGGCTCAATTAATAGGGTTAATGCAAAAATTTTAAATCAAGGTGTGGCCATCAGCTGTTTTACTGTTGTGATCCCACACTTACTGTGGCTCTGTGCTATAGAATCCTTGTTTTGTTCTTTTTTACAATCTCTTTAACGGTTCTCTGTTGATTATGCCTGTTAGTTCTATGCCTCTTAAAACAATCGCTGCTTCTCGGCTTAGTCACCCTCAGGCCCGGATGCTCAGAAGCAAACCGGAGCCAGATTGCCACCCTAAGTGGCAGCACTGCGTATGCCTTGTAGCGCTATAGAAATGCTAAATAGTAGTAGCAGTAGTAGTAGTAATGCAGGATTAGTGTGTGAGCCCTTGCCACCTATAAAGTAGGTGGTGGTGGTAGAAGCTCATGTGCTAATCTTTTCTAATAGCCACATACTAATGGCAAACTTAGCATGTGGTATTACTAGAAAAAATAGGAAAATCGGCCTTCTTACTGCAGTGGTAAAAATGGCTTTAGCGTACGGAAAAGACCCACATATGGAAGCACTAAGGCTACTTTTTACTGCAGCTCAGTAAAAGGGCCCCTATGTGATTAAATAGTTAGAGCTGATCCTGAAGTAAACATGACAACATTTCTTTTTTAAACTTTTAAGCGTTTTTCCCAGGTGCTAAGGCCGTTTTTACCACAGCTAGAAAATGGCCGATTTTCCATTTTCCAAATTAATGGCCATGTGCTAATATTACACCAAAACACAAGGGAGAGATCCCTCACAAATAGTCAATCTATCCAAATACATACACTAAGGATGCTCGTTCTGGGTCTGACATAAAGGTGCTCAGGAATGAGGTGACTGTACTAGGAAGAAAAGGGTCTGTTGGTCAAAGAAATGGCTTGGAACGTACAGATTCCAAGCTATTTCTTTGACCGACAGGCCCTGAAGCGGGCTGATGAAACGCTGGCCATCGTAGGTCATGGTCTCGACTTTTGGAAAAGGAAGCACCACGTTACGCTAAGTAAAAGCTTGATTTACTGTTTCTCTGTATTTGGCGACATTACAGCAAGCGGAAACATTACAAATCTCGTGGACACATATTAAGGAGGTGGTTAAAGACAATAGGAGGTTTTTGAGCCGATGATGAAGCAGCCCTGTTCCCGTGGCTCAATAGTGCCGGGAGCTTCTTGAGGCTTTTCCTCCTAGTACAGTCACCTCACTCCTGAGCCTCTTTATGTCAGACCCCGAACGAGCATCCCTTGTACATGTGCCACTGTGCGTGGCCGTTATCAAAAATTAGTATGTAATCTCTTATTACCACCTACTTTGTAGGCAGTAAAGGCTCAAACGCTAATCCCGTGTTAATCAGCACACGGTAATGTGACTGCACTAACCGATTTGTGCTGTCATGCCTACTCTCTATCCCCAGACATGCCTCCTCAGAGAAATATTAAAAAAAAAATTTTAGCATGTGGTATGCATACCCACATTGAGCTTTTACCACAGGATGCTTCTTCATGTCCCTTTGTAAGCCCTTTTAAGCTGTGGTAAGTGCATGGTAGCACTTACCGCAGCTTAGTAAAAGGAACCCTTAATAATTTAAGGAGTCCTTTTATTAAGCTGGTTTAGGTGCTAACATGCAAAGCAAAACAAAACAAAAAAAACATCTAATGCAGGATGTGCTAATGCGTTCCACATTAGTTTTGTGATACAAATGCGCTAATCATGCTCTAATTGTTCTTTTGTATTTTTTTGAGGGGCTGTGTCAGAAGCGATGAGTAGGTGTTCTGCACTAACCTGTTAGCACATCTACATTACCTCATGCTATTTTGGTTACCACACAGATAACGCAGAAGCCCTGACCACCTACAAAATAGGTGATGGTAAATGCTTCTGCAGTAATGTTAAAACATGGCCGCAGGCTAATGGCAACATTAACAGATGACCATTAATGAAATTAATAGAAAATCAGGCTTTATTCGGCCACAGTAAAAATGGCCTTGGTGCGCAAGAATGACCCACGTAAGGGTATGCTAAAAGCCATTTGTTACCACAGCTTAGTACAAGGACTTTTTAGAATGATATAAAAATTCATTATTTTTGTTACGTGCATGAAAAAGAAACCTGAACTGATCCTCTTTACTGCTAGCATTAAATGAATTAGAACAAAATGAATGGTTTATCCTCATAGTTGGAGGCATGAAATAAGGAATAATCCATCCTTTTAACACAGGCATAATGCGATTCATTGTATATTCTATTTTATTTTGGTCAATTTATAAATGCATTTAAATGATAAGACTAGTGAAGGATTAAGTACATACTGAAGGTGATGTAGAAAGACAAACAAGGAGGAAAAATAAGGGGATTAAGGGAGGAAAAGAGGGAATAAAGGAGAAGAAAACAAAATAGAAAGGAAGAAGGGAAAAAAGGGAAAATGGGAGAGGAAAGGAAGAAAGGACAGAAAAGGGGAAAGGAAGGGGGAGAGAGAAATGTAAGTGGTATGGGAGGAAAGAGGGAAGAACAAAAACAAGAAGAAAAGAAGAAAAAGAGGAATATAAAATGGGGCGAGGAGGAGGAAGGGGATAAGGGTTAAGGGAAAACCTGCCTTCCCACCAACCAACCTTCACCCTCCCCAGGGCTTATCCAGTGGTCTGCATTGGTGAACCAGTGGTCCTGGGCGATAGCAATATTCCTCCTCAGTTACAGATATACAGATATATTCAGTATACAGATCTGCACCATAATCTAAAATGGCAATGATGACTCCTAGCAGTAGTCTCGTGGAACAACCACTAGGGGTTATCTTCTATAAAAGGAGTAATGCAGGAAGATAGCATCCCCAAACATTCAATATATCTATCACGGAACAGCTAGAGTAGATTTCATGTTTTGGATTAGTAAGTCAGTCCCAACCTGACTCTCCTGATAGGTTATGACAAAGAAATGAAGCAAGCTGTTTGTTCAAAGAAGCCCTCAATTTTTTAGAGCTGAAATAGTTGTATATGGAAGAATGAGCCAAAATTCCTCAAGGATAGGTGAGAAATTGATCAGTTAAAGTAAATGTACAGTGAGAGTACTTTTTAGTGTATTTTTGTTGTTGTTGTTGAATAAATAATCAAACTATATCCTTTTTGTCTGAGTGCATTTCAAGAGCAATTTCAGTGTGGCTACCTTTCTTTCTTACCATGGTTTAGACCAGCTTCTAATCATGCCTGTATATAAATTGTGCTAAAATACAGATCAGCCCAGGGGGTTCACAAACTTTTTCCCAGCACTGCAAAGAATAATATATATCTTGTAATAGTTACTTTGTTTTCATCTTTGGAGGAAAATTTCAGATTATTTATTTCCTCTTCAGAACAGAATACTGAAATTGGTTTTCTCACTTTCAGCAAGCAATGTCAGAAATATCCATGTATAACATTATTTATTAGGCTGTCTTGTTTCTGTTTTTATAACTGATTTCTTCTGCTGCTTACTGTAGTTGGAGGTAGAGGAGACTCAGATGAGATCAATCAACTTACCCATAACAGGGTTAAAATTCAAAGGAAAAGTGACATTTCATAAACCACCCAATGAGGCTGATAGACTAATGTGTGATAAAACTACAGATTAATTCAACCATTTGTTAATAACAGCCTGTATCAATGCTTACCACAAGCTGTTACCATGGGGCAAACAATCCCAAACCTAATGAATGTGAAGGAAATGATAAATCTCAAGACATCAATCGCAGCAAACATTGAAGATACAGGAAGCAGATTCTTTCATCTCTGTTTATATTATGCTGTCTTTAAAAGCCAAAACTGGATTTGTAATGTGTTAAAAAGTACCCTGGCTCTGTCTTCTATAGTAATGAGCCAGTTTCATTTTCTGCAGTGAAAATGGAACTCATTACATCACATTTGTCCTGTTTGTCTGTCCTAATTAGATTGTAAGCTCTGTCGAGCAGGGACTGTCCCTTCATGTTCAAGTGTACAGCGCTGCGTACGTCCAGTAGCACTATAGAAATGATAAGTAGTAGTAGTAGTAGTAGTAATTTACTTCATAATCTAAATATTCAGATATACTGTATGGCAATTCATCACAAACATGGTAAGCTATATCACGTTTTTTTTGGCTACATTAAAACATTTGGGTATAAAATAACCTTAGGTATATATGTGAAAATTAATTAGAGTATGTGCTAAAGGTCAACTTAGTTTGGGACCAGATAAATGAAAAGGTTATACCTTTTTTGTGTCAAAGGGAAAATGCTTATTTCATCTGTTCTTTAGGTTACTGTTTATATGCTGATATTGCACAGCAGCAAAATGGACACATTTAAATAACTTTTATTTGAATATTCAATTACAGTTAAATAGTTTAAATCTGTGGCTGAATATCTAAATCAAACCAAACAAAATTCATGGAATTAGATTTAGGAGAACAATTTGTGCAGACAGAACTGTTCACATAAATGATGTTAATGCATTAAATGGCTGATTGACATGTATTTAACAGCTTAGTTTTGTGTGAACAAAAATCGATTTTAACTTCCTGAATCTTATTGAATATTGGCCCCTTGAGTGGCAATCCTATAAAAGGGTGCCTACACTTAGACATCATATATGTGTGTAAGTTGTAGAAAACTGGCATGTACCCTCACATGTGTGCACATACACATTTAAATGTTGAGTATGCAGTTATGCACTATAATATACCAGTAGGAGTAAGACCCAAACTAGTGCAATACAGAGGATGTTTATATTATGTTAGTGAAAGCTGCCTCTCCAAATCCCAGATATACAAAGCCTATGCATTAAGAGAGCAAGGACTTTGACTGTTTAAACATGCCTAGGCAAGCCTGCTAAGGAAGATAGCTATGACCCTGTTAACATTGCAAATTGGCTGATGGAAGACTATGAAATGTGTAAGACTCTCAGTCACATTGACCCCCCCCCCCCCCCCCCCAAGACTGTTTAGAGCCAGAGTTCCAGGAAAAGCATCTAGAATGATGTCAAAAGACATGCCTGTGGTTTTATATAACAGGCATAGCCAATCAGCTATCATTAAGTGATCTAATCATTGGGAACATTGCTCTTGTCTTGAGGATATGTATAAGGGTGTCCACCTTATCAAAGTACTCTAACTACTATCTGCTAATCTCATCTCATCTTATCAGCTGAGCTCTTCATATCAACATCTCATCGATCCAGCCAGAGTTGGAACAACTGCAGCTATTCCCAAGGGAGAAGAGACTCACATGTCTGTCCAGATGGAATGAGTCCATTTCTGTAATTGTTTGGGTAACAACAAACAGGCAGTTTGCCAACAGGGAGTGTGTTTTGTTCTAGTAGCATTTAAAGAGCTATGATTTAATTTTCTTCTGCTGCAGTCCCAGCATTTATACATGCCATTTTCTTTCTGATTATTTCTGTCTTTATTCTTGTAAATATACTCATTTGTTATTATTATGCTTTATGCAAATAAATATTTGTTATTTCTAGTAGTTTTATGTTCCAGTTTAGTAGTAAACTGTAGAGATATGGTATAATCTGAGACCTACTGCCCAAGTTTAAAAACCTAGAGCCTAGATTTGAGGCCTAAGGGTTTGCTTGCTGAATGACTTAGGTCAAGGAGAATGGCCTGTTGCTTAAAAGAAGTTTCTAATTACAGGACAGTTGGCAGTGGAGAAATGAAACTGAACAACTGATAAGAGAAACGAAACTGATAAAAATAGCATGAAGCATACAACACCTATGGTAGGTGTGAAAGAATGGGAAGCTCAGAGGGGGTAGGTGTTAGAACATCTGCAGAAGAAGCTTCTGGAGAACATTTTGCGGTCAGGGTGTAATTTGATAAGCAAATTGATAAACGAGATCTATGAGAGCCCATAGAGTTCAATGCAGTCAAGAGAATATAAAAGCTGACAACGTTTGATGCAAGAGGGGAGAATTCCAGAGGCATGTCAGACCCAAGAGGTCGAGCCACATGGATCTCCTCCTGAAAGAACATATGCATGCATTGTAATCATGTATTACTTGGTGAGTATTAAAATAAACTTGTAATCTTTAGAACTAGAAACTGTCTCTCCTTCTCTTTCTTACTACACTCAGTGATGGAATCAGATGTATATGATAATAGATTTCCCCAGGTTCTATCTGACATTAGACAATCAGTCTAACAGATGAAACTTACAAGTTAGTTACTCTCTCTATACCAGAATATGATCAAACTCAGTAAGTAAAGAGGACCTAGAATATTATTATTTCCTAAGTTTCAGACTAACAGAAGACATGTACAAGTCTGATGGAATGAGATGGAGTCTAGAGGTCTTAATGAGGCAGCCTTAAGTCCCCCAGTACTCGGTAAAATGCCTGGTCCATTGTCACTGAGTACTGGTCTGCTGGTCAACTCCCCTAATAACACCTAGAAGAGGGGAATCTAGAATAGGACCATAAAATTTCAAAACATAGATAAGAAGTGAGAACTCAGGAATGCACACAAGAAACATGCTTATAATTTCCAGATTGCTACCATAATATAATATTGCAAGTCTCTACCTACACTTTCCCCTAGGGGCTAATTCAAATTACTGTCCTACTCCTCTATACCTATGTGTATATCTCCTATAGAGTGTAAGTGGAAAGCAGGCATTTATATGGGCGATGTCTGAGTGTGGCATAACTTATAGAATACTATGAGACAGTTTCAAAGTACTTAGACACACAAAGTACCGTGGAGGAGCATAATCGAACGGCGCTGGTGATCTATTGTGGCGGCGGCGCAACAGCTGGCCAGAACCATATTATCAAAAAAAGATGGCCGGCCATCTTTTGTTTCGATAATACCGTTGGAACCGGCCAAATGCCTTGGATTTAGCCGGGTTTGAGATGGCCGCTTTTGTTTTTCAGTGATAATGGAAGCTAAAAGCAGCCATCTCAACCCCGGCTACATCGAAGGCATTTGGTCGTGGGAGGAGCCAGCATTTGTAGTGCACTGGTCCCCATGACATGCCAGGACACCAACCGGGCACCCTAGGGGGCACTTCTAAAATGTTTTAAAAATACACAAATATCTCCCAGGTGCATAGCTCCCTTACCTTGGGTGCTAAGCCCCCAACCCCCCCCCAACCCACTCCCCACAACTCTACACCATTACCATAGACCTTATGGGTAAAGGGGGGCACCTACATGTGGGTACAGTGGGTTTTGGAGGGGGTTTGGAGGGGGTTTGGAGGGCTCAACACTTAGCACCACAAGTGTAACAGGTAGGGGGGGGGGGGCGGTGGATCTGGGTCTGCCTGTCTGAAGTGCACTGCACCCATTAAAAACTGCTCCAGGGACTTACATACTGCTGTCAGGGAGCTGGGTATCACATTTGAGGCTGGCAAAAAACGGGTTTTTTTTTTGTCTTTTTTTTGGGTGGGAGGGGGTTGGTAACCACTGGGGGAGTACGGGGCAGTGATCCCCGATTCCCTCTGGTGGTCATCTGGCCAGTTAGGACACCTTTTTGTGACTTGGTCGTGAAAATGAAAAGACCAAGTCACGCTGGCGAAATGCTTGTTAAAGCCGCTTTTTTTTTCCATTATGGGCTAAAGCCGGCCATCTGTTAACCCTGCCCATGCCCACCCATGTCCCGCCTTTGCTTCACTGCTGACACGCCCCCTTGAACTTTCGCCGGCTTCGCGACGGGAAAGTGGCGATGGTGTCAAAAAAGCAGCTTTCGATTATACCGATTTGGCCGCTTTTGAGAGATGGCCGGTGATCTCCCGATTTGTGTCGGAAGATTGCCGGCGATCTCTTTCAAATATAAGCGTGTTAGTAACCTATAGTATTTTGTGTGTCTAAGTACTTTGAAAATGAGCCCCTATACTATGTACATACAGTCCAAACATAGGGGGTAGATATCAAGCTGCATCACAGAAATAGCCCACTTTATTTGCCTCTTAGCATGTATTTAATGCAGATCACACTGCTATAATGCAGCGTTATTTAGGTTACCAAAGGGTAAAAAGTAATGAGATGCAAAGCATCCAAATGCATGCAAAAATACCTCATTACTATGTGATTTCTACAACATGATTTGCGGTGTACATTACAGCTAGAAAAATAACCCCAGCCAAAAGATGGGGTTATTTTGCCATTCCATTAGCATCAAGCCACATTTTAGAGGGGTTGCACATAGCATTTTATTATTTTATTTATTGCATTTGTATACCACATTTTCCCACCTATTTGCAGGCTCAGTCTGTGAGATGCTTCCTCCTTCAAGCACAAACCATCTTCAGGGGCACACCTCTCAAATAAGGCCCTCCAATAGAAGCTCCCCAATATGAAGACCTCTATTCTGAATCCTTCAAAGTATTAAACCCCCCACCTGATAGGCCCTTCCTCTCTCCATGAGTCTACCTGCAAAACTCCCTGATGTCTAGTGGGGCTGGGTAGGAGTGATCCCAAGTCACTGTTGACCTATCTGGTGCAAAGTTCAAAATGGTTCTGGTTAACCCTAGTGATAGTCTCACAGTGCTACTTAAGTACATAAGTACATATAAGTACATAAGTATTGCCATACTGGAACAGACCAAAGATCCATCAAGCCCAACATCCTGTTTCCAACAGTCACCAATCCAGGTCACAAATACCTGGCAAGATCTCAAAAAAGTACAATACATTTTTAAGTTGCTTATCCCAGAAATAAGCAGTGGATTTTTCCCCAAGTACATTTTAATAATGGTCTATGGACATTTCCTGTAGGAAGCTGTCCAAACCTTTCTAAAACCCTGCTAAGCTAACCGCCTTCACCACATTCTCTGGCAACGAATCCCAGAGTTTAATTACATGTTGCGTAAAGAAACATTTCCTACGATTCATTTTAAATTTACTACTTTGCAGCTTCATTCCATGCCCCCTAGTCCTAGTATTTTTGGAAAGAGTAAACAAACAATTCATGTCTACCCGTTCTACTCCACTCATTATTTTATAGACCTCTATCATATCTCCCCTCAGCCATCTTTTCTCCAAGCTGAAGAGTCCTAGCCACTTCAGCCTTTCCTCATAGGGAAGTCATCTCATCCCCTTTATTATTTTTGTCGCCCTTCTCTCTACCTTTTCTAGGGGTCATGTTTTGGTACAGCGAAGATACTTACCTGTAGCAGGTATTCTCCGAGGACAGCAGGCTGATTGTTCTCACATGTGGGTCAACATCCGCATCGGCCCATTTTGCAAGCAAAATATTTATAAAGTTTGGCCAGAGTCTTTTGGCGTGCATATAGCGCACACTGCGCATGCGCGGACTGATTTCCCGCCCATCGCGTGAGCACTTCTCTTCAGTTAAATCAAAGAGTATATAGAGAAATAAATAACAACTGCAAAGGGGAGGTAGGCGGGTTTGTGAGAACAATCAGCCTGCTGTCCTCGGAGAATACCTGCTACAGGTAAGTGTCTTCGCTTTCTCCGATGACAAGCAGGCTGCTTGTTCTTACATGTGGGGTATCCCTAGCACCCAGGCTCACTCAAAACAATGAACAGCGAGGACAAAACATAGATTGACCTGAAACCATAAACAACTAACTGAGAGTACAGCCTGGAACAGAACAAAAATGGGTCTAGGGGTTGGAATGAATCCTAAACCCCAAACAGATTCTGCAGCACCGACTGCCCAAACCGACTGTCGCGTCGGGTATCCTGCTGAATGCAGCAGTGAGATGTGACTGTGTGGACTGATGACCACGTTGCAGCCTTGCAAATCTCCTCAATGGAGGCTGACTTTAAGTGAGCCACTGACACAGCCATGGCTCTAACATTATGAGCCGTGACATGACCCTCTAGAGTCAGCCCAGCTTGGGCATAAGTGAAGGAAATGCAATCTGGTAGCCAATTTGTGATTGTGCGTTTTCCGATGGCGACTTCCCCCCTGTTGGGATCGAAAGAAACAAAAAAATCTGGATGGACTGTCTGAAGGGCTTTGTCCGCTCCACGTAAAAGGCCAATGCTCTCCTACAGTCCAAGGTATATAAACTGCTTTCGCTAGGGCGGGTTTGAGGACAGGAAAAAATGTTAGGAAAGACGACAGACTGGTTCAGATGGAACTCTGACACCACCTTTGGCAAAAACTTAGTGTGCATGCGGAGGACTACTCTGTTGTGATAGATCTTGATATAAGTAGCATGCACTGCCAAGGCCTAAAGCTCACTGACTCTACGAGCTGCAGTAACAGCCACCAAGAAAACGATCTTCCAGGTCAAATACTTCAGATGGCAGGAATTCAGTGGCTCAAAAGGAGCTTTCATCAGCTGGGTAAGAATGACGTTGAGATCCCATGACACTGGTGGAGGCTTGACTGGGGGCTTTGACAAAAGCAAACCTCTCATGAAGCAAACAACTAAAGGCTGTCCAGAGATAGGCTTACCCTCTACATGGCGATAATAAGCACTAATCGCACTAAGGTGAACCCTTACGGAGTTGGTCTTGAGACCAGACTCTGACAAGTGTAGAAGGTATTCAAGCAGGGTCTGTGTAGGACAAGAAAGAGGATCTAGGGCCTTGCTGTAACACCAGATGGCAAACCTCCTCCATTTGAAAGAGTAACACCTCTTCGTGGAATTTTTTCTGGAAGTAAGCAAGACTCGGGAGACACCCTCTGAAAGACCCAAGGAGGCAAATTCTAAGCTCTCAACATCCAGGCCGTGAGAGCCAGAGACTGGAGGTTAGGATGTAGAAGCAACCCCTCGTTCTGAGTGATGAGGGTTGGAAAACAGTCCAATCTCCACGGTTCTTCGGAGGACAACTCCAGAAGAAGAGGAAACCAAATCAGACGTGGCCAGAAGGGTGCAATCAGGATCATGGTTCCGCAGTCTTGCTTGAGTTTCAGCAAAGTCTTCACTACTAGAGGTAAGGGAGGATATGCATACAGAAGGCCTGTTCCCCAATGTTGGAGAAAGGCATCTGATGCTAGTCTGTTGTGGGCCTGAAGCCTGGAACAGAACTGAGGGACCTTGTGATTGATCTGAGTGGCAAAAAGATCCACCGAGGGGCTGACACACACTCGGAAGATCTTGTGGACTACGCCCATGTTCAGTGACCACTCATGAGGTTGCATTATCCTGCTCAACCAGTCGGCCAGACTGTTGTTAACGCCTGCCAGATAAGTGGCTTGTAGAAACATGCCATGACGGCGCGCCCACAGCCACATCTGAATGGCTTCCTGACACAGAGAGCGAGAACCAGTGCCCCCCTGCTTGTTGGTGTAATACATGGCAACCTGTTTGTCTGTCTGAATCAATACGATTTGGTTGGACAGCCGGTCTCTGAAAGCCTTTATAGCATTCTAGATTGCTCGCAATTCCAGGAGATTGATCTGAAGAACTTTTTCCTCAAAGGACTAGGCTCCTTGAGTGTGAAGCCCATCTACATGAACTCCCCACCCCAGGAGGGATGCATCCGTCGTCAGCACTTTTTGTGCCTGAGGAATTTGGAATGGATGTCCCAAGTCAAATTGGATCGAATCGTCCACCACTGCAGAGAATTCCGAAAGTCGGTGGACAGTTGAATTACATCCTCTAGACTCCCCGCAGCTTGGTACCACTGGGAAGCTAGGGTCCATTGAGCCGATCTCATGAGTAGGTGTGCTATGGGAATCACATGAACTGTGGAGGCCATGTGGCCCAGAAGCCTCAACATCTGCCGAGCCGTGACCTGTTAAGATGCTTGAGCTATGGACAACAGGGCTCCAATGAATTCCAACTTTTGGACTGGAGTGAGATGGGACTTGGGGTAATTGATCACGAACCCCAGTAGTTCTAGCACCTGAATAGTCATTCATACGGACTGCTGAGCGCCTGCCTTTGAGGTGCTTTTCACCAGCCAATCAACGAGATAAGGGAACACATGCACTCCCAGTCTGCGTAGCGACGCTGCGACTACTGCTAGGCACTTTGTGAATACTCTGGGTGCAGACGCCAGACCAAAAGGCAGCACACAGTACTGAAAGTGCTGAGTTCCCAGCCCAAATCGAAGATACTTCCTGTGAGCTGGAAGTATCAAGATGTGTGTGTGTAAGCATCCTTTAAGTCCAGAGAGCATAGCCAATCGTTCTCTTGAATCATGGGAAGAAGGGTGCCAGGGAAACCATCCTGAACTTTTCTCGAACTAGAAATGTGTTCAGGCCCCTTAGGTCTAGGATGGGACGCATCCTTCCTGTCTTCTTCTGCACAAGGAAGTACCTGGAATAGAATCCCAGCCCTTCTTCCCCTGGTGGAACGGGTTCGACCACACTGGCCTTTAGAAGGGTGGAGAGTTCCTCTGCAAGTACCTGCTTGTGCTGGGATCTGTAAGATTGAGCTCCCAGTGGGCAATTTGGAGGTTTGGATTCCAGATTGAGAGTGTATCCTAACTGGGCCATTTAAGAACCCACCGGTCGGAGGTTATGAGAGGCCACCTTTGGTGAAAAAACATCAACCTCCCCCCTACCGGTACGTAGTCCAGAATGGACACTTTTACCGAGGCTATGCTGAACTGGAGCCAGTCAAAAGCCCGTCCCTTGCTTTTGCTGGGAAACAGAATGGGCCTTAGTCGCACGCTGTTGACGAGAACGAGCATGCTGGGGTTGAGCCTGGGCAGGCTGCCAATAAGCAGGAGTGTACCTACACCTAGAATAGTTATAGGGGGCACTCATCCTCCCTCCAAAAATACTCCTAGATGAGGAGGCAGTAGCAGAAGGCGCCCGGTGGGAGAGAGAATCCATAGCATCATTATGCTTCTTGAATTGATCAACTAGATCCTCTACTTTTTCTCCAAAAAGATTGTCCCCCCGGCAAGGAACATCCGCCATCCGCTGCTGGACAGAATGATCCAGGTCAGAGACATGCAGCCAAGAGAGTCTGCATATCACTATACCTTGAGCAGTGATTCTGGATGTCATATCAAAAGTGTCAAAAGTACCCCTGGCCAGGAACTTGCGACAAGCCTTCTGCTGCCTGACCACCTGGCGAAAAGGCTCAGCCAGCTCCATAGGGGTGTCTCAACCAAGCTGGACAGTTCATGTATCAAGTCCTGCAAGTGTACGCTCGTGAAGAGTTGGTATGACTGGATCTTGGCAGCAAGCATAGCGGCCTGATACGTCTTCCTCCCAAAAGAATCAAGAATCCTAGCTTCTCTGCCTGGGAGTACCGAAGCATAGTCTCTAGTATTCCTGGCTTGCTTGAGGGCGGAGTCCACAACCATGGAATTGTGGGGTAACTGAGACCTTATCAACCCGGGTTCACCGTGGATCTGATACTGGGATTCAGCTTTTTTCAGGACCACGGGGCCAGACAGAGGGGCTGACCAGTTTTGCATAAGGACTTCCTTCAGTACCTTATGCAGAGAAACTGTCACAGCCTCTTTAGGTGGAGAAGAATAATCCAAGACCTCGAGCATCTCAGTCCTGGGCTCATCCTCAACCTCCACATGGAATGGAATAGCCGTAGCCATTTCCTGGACAAAAGAGGAAAAGGACAGACTCTCCGGTGAAGATAGTCTCCTTTCTAGTGGAGGGGAAGGATCAGAGGGAATCAGAGGGTTCTAGATGGTTTTCCGTAGTACTAAAGCATAACATGTAGTGCATTGAATGAAGGTCATATTTATGGGTTTCACAAGTATGAAAAGGTGAACTGTGTTAAGGGATATGAATAAATAGGATTGACCAATGTATGGTGTATTGAAGATACTTGTCTCTTGATTTTCCTGTATAGGGAGAGTTAACTTAGGGGTGGGTGGGTGGGAGAGGGGTGGGTAGGAAGGGACTATAGAGTCAGGATGAAGACAGAGATAGAGCAACTTTTAGAGGCCAGAAATGCTGCAAGTGAAAAGAAAGGGAGGTTTTCTTTTCTTTAACAAACACTTCATTTTGCTGAAATAGGTTTTTGTGCTAATTCAAGACTTTTGGTGCAAAGTTCCAACTACTAAATTAATAGTCTCTTTATAAATCCAAGGGTATTTACATATTTAGAGTATTCACCAGCTCTCCAATACCCATCCTTTCTAGCAGAACAATCCAATACTGTGGCTTCCCACTCCTTCCATGGCCAGCTGTCCTGCTGGGCTTTTACCCAGCCACTGGACCCACTCAGGTTCAGACCTTCCCATCTGTCCTTTACCTCCAGAAGTGCACTTCTTTAAGCTGCTGCCTCTGGCACTGAACAGGCTCTTCCTGTTCTGCTCCTGGGAGGTTAACCCTTTCTACCCACCCAGAGCGCTCCTCACAATTACTGCTTTTATCACCAGCAATTACTCCTTGGCTCAGCCTTAGGTTACTGGGCCTGATCAGGATACCCCATCTCCTCATGGATCCTTGCGGGAGTGAAGGCAACCAAAGCCCATATGCTCACTAATCCTATAATTTTTACAACCTTTAAACTCCACCGCAACTATGACACCCCTTGTCATTTATTCTGTCCTAATCCTCCCTCTGGGTTGGGCTCTTCACTCTCCCACTTATGCTGTTATCCCCCCCCAGTGAATCTATAGAGAGTTCTACACCATTCTAGTAATCCCCTGGGGAAATTCTCATATCTAATCTACAAGAGGATTACACACATTTAATTGCAGATTCATAATGTGCTCAAGATGATGCACTGCAAGTTATTTAACACAGTAGTATGGAAAGAGCAGATAAAAGGCAACTGCTCTTCCCTTTGCCCATCCACCTACTGACTACCATTTGGCAATGGAGAGAGGCTTTAGGTTGTGGTTTGTGGGGCAATAGAAGAGAAGCCAAAGCTGCAGCCTTAGCCACTTTCCATTACCCACCTGCCACTAGTAGCTGCAATTTTAACCCCTCTCCACTGCTAGACCCATCCACTCTCAGCAAACACAGCCACTCTTTGTTACTTACCCAGCTATACCAGCAGCAGCCTTGACTCACGTTCCCCCATCCACAGCAGTAGCTTCTGTATCTCTTCTCTACCCCCTCAAAAACAGTAGCTTCTCTAAATCCCCACTCCTTCTCCCCTCCCCCATAAAAGCAGCTTCTTAAAAATTTTTAAATGTATCCTATCAACAGGGCTGCTGGAGAACTGCCTCCTCAGCTAGAGCTCCAAGTATCCTCCTGATCGAGATGGGTCCATGTGGGCTACCTCTTCATGGTGGATACCCCAAAATGTCTCTCTCTCTCTCTCTCTCTGCCTCCCCCAGCATGCAAACACACGCACTCACAGCTTTCTCCTTGCATCACCCCAGCACACACACTCAAACATCCACCCTCCTCCCCTATAACCCTCTTTATGCCTCCCGCAGTAAACATGCACACCCCTATCTCTCTCTCTCTCTGCCTCTTTCCCAGTACACACACTAACCCATAGATTTCTGTCAATCCTCCTGTGGAATACACTCTCCCCCCCCCCCCCCCCATAGTTATCTTCCAATCATGGCCCCCTAAAACTGAATTCTCAATATTGCTCTCTAGTTTTTTTAATCTTCTCTACCTGCACATACCTCCCTAGTTCTTGTACCCCAGCACACTTACATAAGTCCACGTTCCCTCTCTCCCTGCCTCTGCCTCTCCTTCTTTCTCTCCCTCTCCCTCCAGCGTACAGACACCCAGTTGTGCATAAGGGCTTTAGGTCAGATTCTCGAAATGTCTTGGGCGCCGGAAAAAATCTGTTAACAATGCTATTTAATAAAGGGTGCTCTGGGATGATCACCCTGTATTGAATAGCACTTAGTGCGGATTTCTGTGCCCAACTTTTGGTATGAGTACTTATGCCTGCTAAAACCTGGTGTAAATCCTGGCGCTTACTTTGGATACTAATCTCTGTTATTCTATACCACTACACTTAAACTCTTGTGAATGTCTCTGTATATCCTATGGCCACATTCCCTTTTGAGTTGCAAACAATGAAATTTAGGTACCTATTGTTATAAAATAGCATGCAGCAAGATCCACATACAAATAATAAATTGTGCTAATTGTTTGTTAACTCTGATAAATAAATTATTGGAGCTCATTAACTAATTATTTTGCACGCAGATGTGGGATCCATGCCCAATTTTGGGCACCCATTACAGAATCCAAGGGATTATGCGCAAGTGAAAGGGGGCCTGGACCTTGTTGGAGAATGGGCAGGACACAAAGATACACATGTAACTTACAGAATATTGTAAGTTGTGCATGAAGTGTGCTGCACTTATGTGCCATCAGTTGTGTCATGTCAATGGCTAGCATAACTGATGACTTTGATATGTCAGGAGCTGAAATGGTGGGTTACACTAGTATTCTATAATGGCATTTTGGTGTCAAAATGCTATTGTAGAAGTGATACTTAGTGCATGCCAATGGGGCACCTAACATGTGGCATCTAGTTATAGGATTGCCACCCAAATTTCTGTTTCTTACAATTTAGCAAAACAAGAGCTCATTTAACCCTTCCCTCTTTGCATGAGGAGTTATAATTATGCTAACTAATACTCTAAAATGTCTTGTTTGTACTTTTTCTTATATAATAATTCTCACCTCCAACGTTCTGACTTGCCTGGGACTGTGGCTCATTCCGAGTTGGTCTGCTAGGCTCCGTAGATCAGGCTGACATCACCGTAGCCATTATGATGTCAACTTCAGAACCCGGGGGAAAAAGCATGCCTCACAGCTGATCCATGTCCAGAGGAGGGTCGCTGGACATAGGTGGCTGAAGGGGGGGCAGAGGAGAGAGGAGGGTCGCTGGACATGGGTGGCTGGAGGGGGGGAAGGGGAGAGAGGAGGGTCGCTCGACATGGGTGGCTGCAGGTGGGGCAGGGGGTCGCTGGACAAGGATGGCTGGAGGGGGGGCAGGGGAGAGAGGAGGGTCGCTGAACATGGGTGGCTGCAGTGGGTGCAGGGGGAGAGAGGAGGGTCGCTGGACATGGGTGGCTGCAGGGTAGCCGAGGAAAACCTTGCTAGCGCCCATTTCATTTCTGTCAGAAACGGGCCTTTTTTACTAGTTTTTAAATAAAGTTAAATTAGTTTGGCAACATTCTTGTTTAATAAGCTTTAATTAACTTGCTGATCTGGCTTAATAGTTGAATAAACTAATAGCATAAGTTTACCTTTGCTTCAATTTGCTTAGTATCTGGATTTTGAAACAAAAACTTAATTTTGCTCTTTCCATCATCTGATGAGCCTTTCAGTTGGGAAAACTTGTACCGCCAAAGTACAGCCTAAACAAAACAGAAACACAGAGACATACAAATAAGCATTGTAAGTAAAAAAAAAAAATGCACACAATACAGTAAATTGGATCAATTCTGCATAGAATTTCTGAGACTGAATTCCAATTCAAAGTACTTAAAAAAATACTCATCAACCTATCTGGTGAAGTCCTGTCAATGTCTTTGACTCTGGGAATGCATGAAGGTTTACAAATGCAGTATGACAAAAGATAAGAACATTATTTCACCCACTCTTTATCATAGCTACTTAGAACTGGGTAAAATGAAGCACAGAAAGAGGAAGACTTTTTACTTAAGGTCACAGTGACAGTGAGTGGCAAAGCATAAATTAACCATCACGAGCCAAATGATTTCTTCTGAATCATAAATAGATTTTCAAAGGGGCTCATTCATTTATTGGCTGCTGTTAAAGATATAGGTACCCTATTCATGGACTGACACCAGCATTATGAGATAATTAAATAAGTGGGTGTATGCATTTAGGCACCTTGGGGCTTCATGGTAGGAGCCTATTCTATGACTGGAACGAGGTGCTCAAGTTCCATTACAGAATAGTAGCATAACCCGGAATCAGTACTCCTAACAATTAGGAGCCCCTAGAGCTGGTGTAAGTGAGGGAACCTAAATGTTATTCTCTAAGTTCCCACATGTAAGATGGAGCCTTGCCTTTGTCCCACCTATGATTGGGCTCTGGGGATCCATTGCTGTTGTGTCCAGCATAGGGTTGGATTTGTGGGAGATTGGAATTGAATGGGGGGGGGGGGACATAAGAGGATCAGCCATAATGGGGAGTGATCAGGTGAGATGATGGATCAGTCATAATGATATCAGAGAGCAATCAGACATAATGGAAGGGATGGGGGGGGGGGGTTAGAACTCTTGGTAGAGGGTGGGATAGGGATTTGGACCCACTAGTGAGGTAGTAGGGGGAAAGAAGGGTTTGGAGGTGCACCATCATGGCTTTTGAGGATATAGGAACTCTGAATGGAGTGGGTGCAGTAAATGTCTTATGCTATAGATGCAGAGCAGATTCTGGGCATGATCTGTTTTATGTTAACATAGGGTAAGTATAAACAGTTACTGATCCTGCGAAAAAGAGCCTCCTGGACTAGATAGCTAGCCTAACTCTTGACATGAAGTTTTTTTGGGCATGGACTCCTTCTGCAATAGGGAATGAACATTTATATTTAAGCCAAGCCTAGTTCCATCCAAACACACCAGGACTATGCCCCCTTGCCAGAAGCATATTTGTCAATTTTAGATGTTTGTATCCTGGCTTTGTAAATGGATGTCAATGTGCTAATTTATGAATGACTGAAACATAAATTGTGCTTCTAAAGTAAGCAATATTAACTAATAATGGGAAAACTTTTAAACAAAGTACAAACTCTTTAATCAAACCCTAACGTACTCCCTGTTGTTCAATCAATACAACTTTACCTAAGTTTTTCAATTTCTTTAATATATAAGTATAAACAATACAAGACATACAACCCCAAAGTACCCTCAGTACTCCTAAAGATCTCCCCAAACCAATTCTAATCCCTCACACATATACATACTCCGTATCCCAGCTGTTGTTAAATACGCATAGATAAATACAAGTAAATACAGCTTTCATAGTCACTTTCTTCTCTGCTGCATATTCCAGAATCCAGAGCCAAAAAGCTCAAATGACTGTCCTTTATGACTGTCCTTTTAAATGTTCAGCATAATAACTGTATCCTTATATCTGGTATGGTACTGCGTCAGTCAAAGGACCTAATCAGTCAAACTTCAAATGCTGGCATCACTCCATGCTGTTAAGGAGCTTCATAGTTTAAGCGTCAAAATATATAATCCATTGTGTGATGTGAACGTCAGTGATTCAAGGATGCGGCTGCTGAGGGCACCTTCAGCGCGTCCTCAATCAGAACATACTCTCATTCTCGGTTCTCAACGCAAGACCGCATTTCACTCTTGGCTTCCTCAGGAAAACCACAACCAACAACCTAAAAAAACACACATAACATTCCTATGTACAATAACCTCAACAAACTTTACTACAACTCCATATAAACTCATTTAACTAGCGTTTTATATCCACTGATAGTAATTTCTCATTTGGCAGCTTACCCAGCAGGCTGTTTCCCAAATCTACGTAGTCAGGAAATGACGACGCTCACTTTCCAACCCATGCTAGCGGTCCTAAAGTATCCAAACAGGCCACACCCACTATGTACGTCAGAACCTTATATCCACTCCACCTCAAGATTTAACCCTAGAGGCGCCACGGTTCTCCATTGGAAAATGAAGCGCTGTTCAATATTGAACAGATGATCGCTCACATTACCTCCGCGATCCGACAAAGGAACCTGCACCAGCACTAGGCATTTAATATCTTCAATTGTGTGCTTATGTTCCACCCAGTGAGCGACCAAGTAAGCACCATAGTGTTGGAGGTTACAATGTTGTATGTTTAGTTCTTAATAATTCACTTTAATAATCCATCTCTATAGTTGGTTTGATGTTTATTAAATAATAATTTGATGTTATGATTTTCTGAAGGTAAATGGCACTATTGTTATGCTTCTCCCTAATTCAGCCCTTGACAGGTAAAACACAGGTATTTTGGAGTATGTGTAATATCTGGTTTGCACTGCAGTATAAGAATTGTTGCATAAGTTAAATGGAAAATTTGATATATCTTATAAACTGATAAGTAATATATGTGCAATAAGAATAATTATATGGTGTCTGGGTGTTACATAAGTACATAAGTAATGCCACACTGGGAAAAGACCAACGGTCCATCGAGTCCAGCATCCTATCCACGACAGTGGCCAATCCAGGCCAAGGGCACCTGGCAAGCTTCCCAAACGTACAAACATTCTATACATGTTATTCCTGGAATTGTGGATTTTTCCCAAGTCCATTTAGTAGCGGTTTATGGACTTGTCCTTTAGGAAACTGTCTAACCCCTTTTTAAACTCTGCCAAGCTAACCGCCTTCACCACGTTCTCCAGCAACGAATTCCAGAGTTTAATTACGCGTTGGGTGAAGAAAAATTTTCTCTGATTTGTTTTAAATTTACTACACTATAGTTTCATCGCATGCCCCCTAGTCCTAGTATTTTTGGAAAGCGTGAACAGACGCTTCACATCCACCTGTAATGATCATGTATGATTCATTACAAAATATTAACTGATGTATGAGCATGTTATATGGCTGAAAACTGATTGGTCTAGGTTCCTTTGTATATTTATTGATAACCACTTTCCTGGGATTGTGTTTTCAATATATACATCTGTACATTTGTTTTTAGTGTATAATTCCACTGTATTCTGATCTATCTCATATATACAGTATATGTATATTCATTGTGAATATAAAAAAACAGACAGGCTTTGCAATTGATGATGGAATAATATATAACACATGATCCTAACTTTCTATATACTGTTTTGTGGCAACTATACTTTGCAATAAGAAAAAAAACAACTTTTAATTAATCTGATTATATTCCACAACTTCTATTTCAACTACTCAACTTTGCTTAACCACTTGTATAGAAAATAGTATCAACTAGGAACAATGTAATGTGCAAGTAACAAACAGCTACTGATTAGGGATATGCCTTTGTTTTAAAATGAATGGGAAAATGAAACAAAGGAGTCAATTTTGCATCACTTTAAATGAGATGAATTAGCATTGGTCCTCAATGAACTGAAAATCAGTTGTCATTAATTTTCATTGCCAGTATATTTTATATGACAAAGACACAGCATTTGTTTTTGTAAACAGAGCAGTCACATTGGGAAGGGATAAGGAAGAAGCAAGAGTCACTTGATCTATCATGTTGGAACTTTTTGACAAGCAGCCTACCATGACAATTCCAGCTTCACTTTTTCCAAATCTTCAAGGCTGATGGTGCTTTGTGTTACATTTCACATAGAAAAGTTATAAAGAAGACAAATGCTTGCTTAAATTTTTTTTTTTTCTGAAGTGAGAGTTGAAAAAATAAGCAGCTAGGTCAAAGTGATGAAACATTGCTATGGCTGTGACAGGCAAGCACACACTCTGAAGGCAATTCTAGAAAGAGTCGCCTACATTTAGGTACCTACAATATACCTATTCTATAAAGTATGTATGTATTTTTCTTAAATAGAATATCAATGTAACATCTCTTTTGTGAGCATCCCTGAGTCCAGAGCCCAACCAAGAAGGCTTCCTCCTTTGGAAAACTCCATCAGTCCCTTAAGTGTTTATGGCTCCTGCTGCCTCCATCTAGGATAGAAAGGTGCTAACGGGTAAGATTTCCCTCCCTTCTTCTCAGGAAAATCCAAACAATTACCACTGTAAGTTTAGCTCCATTAGGATCTCAGCTCTCTATCATCTGTGATTTACACTGACAGTTTTTGTTGTTGTTGTTGTTCAGAGGAATCTTTCTATTTTAACTCCTTTCGAACCAAGACCAGCATATTTAGCATTTTGAGATAGAGAATGACACAGGGATGGGGACATGTGGTTAACAGCAGGGGCAGAGCAAAGACAGAGCCCACGGGTCGGGGTGGAGACCGTGACAAAATCCAGGGGGACGGTGACAAAATTTGTCCCTTTGTCATTCTGTAAAAACATAAGACTATCCTTAAATAGGCTGTTCCAACTTGATGGAACAGCATTTATAAAATGCTAGTATCAATATGTAAAAACTTAATACATCTTTGACAACTGACAACCGAATTCAATGATAAAAAAAACTGCAGAAGCTGCTTTTGAATTTAAATGAAGTACTATTAAATTACATCATTTTTGTATTGTCTGCCTTTGATGTGGCAACAAATTCTTGACTGCTCATCAGACACCTACCATCTGCCATTCCTTCCATCAAGTGCCCAGTTGCTCAAGCATCTTACTGTTACTGCAACAGATTCATCCATTGTTGCTGGCATCAAGGAGCATTTCCAACACTTAATTGACACTTACTTTTCCTGTTCATCCATTACACAGTGTTGGTTCTCTTCTACACCCACGTCTGCAAGACAATCCAATTTTCTTCCCAAATGATATAAAAACAAGGGCAACCAAAATTTTGAGAAGGCTATACAAAAATGGAAATTGATACAGCAAATGAAGTTCTACAGGAGTAGGAAACAGTTAAGATTTTGAAAATGATAACAGACCAGAAAAATTTGAACAAAATTAATATTATTACAGATGATTAATATCGAGATTGTTGTTTTCCCAGAGTTCCGGGTATGACTCCTAAAGTTTTTTCCTCTGAAATAATTCCTCTTAGTATATTAATTCTAAAGGAGTGAAGCCTGTGAAACTGGGATTACCTTAATCAGTGGGAATTGGATTAGAGATTCAAGTGTTTGTATTGTTAAATAATTTCTGGTTTTAAAAGAGAAAAAAAAATGAAATCAGGTGTATTATTTCCACTAATATTGGACAATAAGTATGTTTCCAACAAAATAAATTGACTATACACCATTTTGGGTTTGAAGAAGCCAACCAGATGATCAATGTGGAATAATGATTCGGAAAAATAATAACTGGGGATAATCAGGTTACTACCACGTTTTCTTTGTTTACTACTGTTTAATTGATCTCCTTGTCTTGTTTCACTCTCCCTATTTTGTGGTCTAAGGAAGAGTATAGAATTACCTGATTGAAATAATTCTTGTGTGTTATTTTCTCTGTATTTCTGGCAAAACAAAAAAAAAAAGAAAGAAAAAAACAAAACAAAAATGGAAGGCTTGAGTCCATCAGCATAAACAACTCAGGATCCTCCACAATCCACGTTCCCAGAAAGTGTCACATTTGTGAAAGAGCCCTCCTCCAAAAGAATGAAAATAGATGTTAGCAGTTTTATGAGCGACTTTTATGGAACAATGCCTCCTTTGAAGACTATTGTTAATGAATTGGACAGCTATTTATGTTCAAGTGACACAATGTTTTATTTTGGGGAAAAATAAGCAAATGTGCTGTCCAAAACTGGCAAAATTTGCATGGGGGATCATCTGCATTCCTGCTACTAGCATGTATTCTGAGAGGACATTTTCTATTGCGGGAAGGACTATGGAAGACAGGAAAGCTAGACTGACTCCTGAGATTGTTGATGACTTATTATTGATCCACAGGCCATGGAGGAGGGAGGTCTCCTAAAAGGAGAGTATCACCCTGCCGAAGCTGAAAGTAATCCTGTAGTCAGGACCAGCCCACCAGGGGATGTAAAATACTCTCATATCGAGGATATGTCTCCAAGAGCTTCTTGAAAGTTAAATGCTAACATATTGGATTTCCAGTATGTATGTACTTCAAATCCGATATCAAATCTGATCATATTATGATCACTGTTATCAAGTGGCCCCAGCACCATTACCTACTGCACCAGATCATGTGCTCCACTAAGAAATAGGTCTAGAATATTTCATCCTCTTGTTTTCTCCTGTGCCAGCTGCTCCATTGATTTTGTCAAGTAATTTTACCTCTGGAGCATGCCCTGTTACATTTACCCAGTCAATATCGGGGTAATTGAAATCACCATTATTTTTGTGTTCCCCAGTTTGTTAGCCTCCCTAATTTCTGATAAAATTTCTACATCTGTCTGTTCATCCTGGCTACATGGATGGTAATACACTGCTACTGCTATCTTTTTCCACAGGGATTCCAAATTGTGTTTTATTTCCTGTAGAATTTTCAATCTATTTCAAGGTCCTCCTTAACATACAATGCTACCCCTCCACTATTTCTTACTGGTTATCTTCCTTCCACTAGGTCTCAGAGATGCCTATTATATCTATTTTTTCATTTAGTGTAATATATTCTAACTCTCTCAACTTATTTCTTAGGCTTCTGGCATTCACATATAGACATTTCAAACTACGTTTGTTGTTCCTATTTACATCTTGCTCAACAGTTGACAGCGATAGTTTGCAATCTTTTGTCTGCTTTTTATTTAAAGACAATATGAGGGGCATTTTCAAAAGAAATGTCTAAGTTGGAATTTGGACGTTTTACAAAGATGTCCAAATTCGGAGGCGGGGAGAAGGTCATTTTTTAAAAAAGATGGATGTTGTAACCGGGTCACCCTTCCAGATGGGACCAAGGCTGTCCCTACTTAACTTCAGCTGATTTTCATGAGTTGAGCTCTCCTGTACACCTCCTGGATCAGACCAGCTTCCTCTCACTCAGTCTCTCCCTCCATTGGTCAGGGTCAGTATAGCCCTTAGTTTCTTTCTCCACCCGCTTCCAGAGCTCAAAGTGCTTAGAAAAATCCAAGGCTTTATTGTCCAAGCTGTTTAAACACAGTATTAGCTGTGACTTGTATCAGTTCCTCCAGCATGAATAGTTGCTGGAGGAACTGATACAAGTCACAGCTAATACTGTGTTTATAGTTCAGCTTATTATTAACAGTCCTTATTGTCATATAGTTCAATCCCTCCTCCAGCACAGATAGTTCAGCTTATCATTAACAGTCATTATTTCCAACAAAGTTCAGTCCTATTTTCCCCATGACAGTTGCTGACTCTGCTAACCCCATAGCACTATCTTTTATAAGCAGATAGTTTCCGGGTTAATTGTTTCCACCAGCCTCCTCTCCACTGACTCACTTTAGCCTCCCCCAAAATCCACAGTCTTGGCAGTACAGAGACCACAAAAACTTTTACCTTTTCTCCCCGAATCTGAGCCAAACCAGCCACTTCCATACATTCCTCCTCCTCTTCTTCCCCCACTTCCTCTTTATTGCATTCCATCTCTTCCTCCTCCCTCATTTCCCCCAGCTGTATCTCATTCTCTAGCTCAGAACTCATCTCCCAATCATTCACTTCCCCCCCCCCTCCTCCTGGGAGTCCAACTGACCCTGCAATGGCTTCTGGGGAGAGTAGCTTTTCCCCTGAACTAGAGATTTCACCGGTGGTTTGGCCACCAGAGGGCAAACTGCTCGCTTAGCAGGGCAGAATGAGGAAGGACGCTGACTTTTAAAGGAACAGTCACTCCCCTTTCTTCGTCCCCGCACTATGGATTGTTCACAACGTCCATCTTTGGTTCCAAAATACCAAGGAGGTCCTGTGATTTGGACGTCTTTGTGATTTGGACGTCCTTGTTTTTGGTCCATTTTAGAACAAAAAATGTCCAAATGCAACATGTCCAAAACAGAGGAGGAGTGGCTTAATGGTTAGTGCAGAGGGTTTTGGTTCTGGCAACATGAGTTCAATTTCCACTGCTGCTCCTTGAGACTTTGGGTAAGTCAAATGCAGAAAGGGCATTTTTGGATATGACATCTAAGTCTGAATTTGGACATTTTTTGTAAAACGTCCAAAATCAGAACAGGAAAGGTCATTTTCTACAAAAAAGTCTCTCTTTTTCTTTTGAAAATGCTGTTTGGAAAAAATGTTTTGTGATTTGGGGGAGTAAGGGGAGGTGATTCCCGAGTCCTTCCAGTGGTCATCTGGTTATTTGGGGCACCTCTTGTGTGGAGTAGAGGAGTAGCCTAGTGGTTAGCACAGCAGTTTTAGTCTTGGACGTCTTTGTTTTGTTCCATTATCGTTGAAAGACATCCATGTCTTAGGAATGCCCAAGTCCCACCTTGAACACACCCCTGGCACACCCCCTTGAAATTTGGACATCCTTCTGATGGACTGCAGTTGGAGACGTCCAAAATTGAATTTCGATTATACCAATTTGGACGTCCATGGCAGATGGACGCCCATGTCCCGATTTATGTCGGAAGATGAACTTCAATCTCTTTCGAAAATGAGCCTGCTGGTCTACCATGGTCTCTCTTGCAACCTCGCTATCAGGATGCCCTATCTTTTGGTGATATCTTTGACAGATATCTTTTTCCAAACCCATGCGGTTTTGAATGACTATCGGCCTTCCATCAGGTTCTAGAGTAAAAGCTGCTCTATCTCCTTTTTAAATGCCGATGCCAGCAGCCTGGTCCCACTCTGGTTAAGGTGGAGCCCATCACTCTGGAATAGGCTCCCCCTTCCCCAGAATGTTACCCAGTTCCTTTCAAATCTAAAACCCTCCTCCCTGCACCATCACCTCATCCATGGATTGAGACTCTGGAGCTTTGCCTGTCTCTTGGGCCCTGCACATAGAATGTGGAGCACTTCAGAACATGCTACCCTAGAGGCTCTGGATTTGAGATTTTCTACCTAAGAGCCTAAATGTGGCTTCCATCATTGGAGCCAACTCTGTGGGTGCTGTGGGTGCTTGAGCACCCCCAATATTAAGAAAATTCCTTGGATGTGTCCAGGGAGGGGGTTATTTCCATTGGGCTTAGCACCCCAAATAATTTTGAAAAGTTGGCTCCTATGGCTTCCATAACCTCTCTCACACATTTTCCTATGTCATTGGTACCCACATGTACCAAGACAGCCAGCTCCTCCCCAGCGCTATCTAAAATTCTATCTAGGTGATATGTGATGTCCACCACCTTCACACCAGGCAGGCAAGTGCCAGGCGATCCTCACATCCACCAGCCACCCAGCAATCTACATGCCTAATAATCGAATCATCAACTACAACAGCCATTCTAACCCTCACATAATTACAATGTTGCAACATCTTGAATGATCTTAAACACAACTGTGAATAATTTAAACCTGGCCCTGGTCTCAACCGGCAGCCAATGCAATCTAACAAGCAAAGGAGTGGCTGGTGTAAATCTCACTGAAAATATCAGCTATGCCACCGTATTTTGAATGAGTTGCAATTGTTTTCTAAGCATTTTTGAGCAACCGTTATAAATGATATTACAATAATCCAATCTAGATAGGGTTAGAACCTGAACTAGCAATCTAAACTTATTAGAATCAAAATAATTTTGGATTGTTCTCAGTTTCTTTATGCGTGAAATGACTTCTTGGTTAAAGATTTTACATGATTATAAAATGTTAATAAGCTATCAATCTCCATACACTTTAGAGCAAAAATCAAATGAAAAAGTATTTATTACAAGATAAAAATGCAGAGGAAATTTAGAGGAATCAAACACACTGCATCCATGATGACATACTGAAAAAAAATTAATAAAATGAATATTCCTTTATGCAATTTTATAAAGGAAAAAATGGACACCTATATGGGCAATAGAGGGCAACAGCATGAACCAGCTAAAGGGACATGTTTGGGGTGAAGAATGGGCTTGTATTGTTCATAGCAGAAAAGTACGCAATTATGACAGCACCATTACAGAAAAGTCATGGATATCGGCATATAGACATTTTAGGCAAAATGTCTAGAGCCAATGACATATTTTACAAATGCAGGACTAAACATAGAAGCCTATTATAAAATATAACCGCCCCCTCTCCAATGCATCCTAAAAGGCTTCAAAGATGTACAGCACATCGATGATGTCTAAAAATGTGGTAATATAAAGCATCCAAAAACGAGTACCCAAGGATGCCTATGAAGCTGAAAATGGCTCACATGAGCTTACACCATCGTATCTTGCTTCCATAGAACAAGTAGAAATCCATAAGGTCTCTGTAGTTTCTCTGGTGTCCATTGAGTGACTTCAGGGGGGAAACATCTAATACTGCCTGTGGCAGTGGTAAAAAATGTATAGGACTAGATTCTTTATACCATGCCTAAAAAATTGATGCTGAAAAAAAATATGCCTAGGTGCATTCTATAAAGTACACCTAGATTTCCACGCGATTTATAGAATATGCCAAGCACCCATCTACATGACTAAATTTAGTCATGGGCAGTTACACCAAGTAAACCCTGGTGTAAATGCCAATGCCTAAATTAGGTGCGGACTGGGGGTATTCTATAACAATGGGCATAGATTTGAGAAATGCACACAACCTGCCCATTCCACACCCTTGGCAATGCTCCCTTTTCAACTATGCAACTTAGAATTTGTGCACATACAGAATACTTGTAAACAGCTTGGCATGTAAATGCTAATTCATGCCAATTAGTGTTAATAATTGCTTGTTAACAAGCAATTATCAGCACTGATTGGCTTGTTAACTAATTAAGTTGCATGTGCAAATCCAGAATATGACCAAATTTGCCCATGCAATTTAAGCTGCACTACATAGAATCCAGGGGATAGTGCGTACAAACCTTTTAGCACTACTCTGGGGTGTAGAATGTTTAATGTTGCTCTGAGCTGCAAAATGTTTTGTACCCGGAGCACACTGCTAAACATTTTGTACCCTAGACATTTTGCACTGCCCTGAGATGCAAAATATTTTTATTACCTCAGTGTAGTGCTAAACATTTTGCATTTGGGAGCTGAGCAGAGGAGTAACTTAGTGGTTGGAGCCCCAGGCTTGCTAACCAGGGGTTACTGGTTAAAATCCCCTTCCAAGCAGTGCAAAACATTTAGCACCTTGCTTTTTTTAAACCTTTATTTAATCAGCACTGCAGAGAAATCGAACAATCTGCACACACATTAGGAAATGCAATATAGAGGGCATCAAATCACAAAATGCTATTGACATAAAAACAATGCTGTACCACCAAAATCTTCTATAAACAGCTCTGGCTCACATTTCTAACATTAGACTCCCTGGTGCTGGGAACAGATACTGTAAGCAGATAGCTTTGTGTAATGGCAGGCATAGATATTTTGTAGCCCTAAATGTTAAGAGCTGCCAGTAACTTCAGAAACTTGAATGTAACAAATAGCAATGTTTACAGCCCTCCCACCTAGATGTTTTTGTAAGGCCTATTTAAATGTAATTTTACAATCTGTGGGAGAAGCTGCATAGGAAGTTTTGTACTGCCTCCAAAGCAGCAGCTCTTGTCCCACAAGGGAAACCTCACCTCAAAGGAGGTGGACATATGTGTGCTTGGGGAAGGAAGTGCTGAGACACCACAAACATCTTTTGGCTGTGGCAGCTCAAAGGCTCAGCATGTACACCACACAAAATGCATGTGTTGGGATCTGCCATGGTGATGGAGGACTGTTCTAGTGCCTCAAACAATACAAGAGGCTGTGGGCAGAATGATCAACATGCTGACAGCCAGACAGGATCATAAAAGTTGCATCCCAGAGGAGGATGGGGAGGGAGAGGGAGAGGAGGTGGGTGTGGTAGCAAGTGTGGAGACAGAGGGGTTTCAGATGACAGACCTGGGTGGACAGAAATGGCAATCAGGCTCACAGGATAACATTCTCATCCTCCCTGTCTCATCAGCTCATAACCTTGGGGTCATCTTCGACTCCTCTCTCTCCTCTGCACATATTCAGCTGACTGCTAAAACCTGTAATTTCTTTCTCTATAATATCATCAAAATTCGCCCTTTCCTTTCTGAGCACACTACCAGAACCCTTATCCACACTTATCACCTCCCGCTTAGACTATTGCAACTTACTTCTCACAGGTCTCCCACTTAGCCATCTCTCTCCTCTTCAATCTGTTCAAAATTCTGCTGCAGAACTTACATTCTGACAGTGTCGCTATGCTCATATTAGCCCTCTCCTCAAGTCACTTCACTGGCTCCCTATCCGTTTCTGCATATTATTATTTATTTGTAGCATTTGTATCCCACATTGTCCCACCAATTTGCAGGCTCAATGTGGCTTACATTTGCCGTAATGGCGGCTGCCATTTCTGGGTAACAGAATTACAAATGGTATTGTGTTAAGGTATATACATACAAGGTAACATACACGGAACGTAACATACATGGAACAGGTCATGGTATATACCATGTGCATACATACATGGTAAAAAAGAAGAATACATTATGGTATTGCACGAAGGTTCCTGAATAATAAATTAGATTGTAACATACATTAGGTCATCGACTATAGAGATCATATTTGACGTAAGGATTAAAGTATTAATGGTTGTTCATAATCGCAAATAAGTTAATCAGTCAAGTGGTGGGATTTCGGTTTTGTCTAGAACGTGTTAAGTCTTATTATCTAGTGTTTAAGATGGATGTCTTTGGTATGCCTTTTTGAACAGATCAGTTTTCAGTAGTCTTCGGAAGATAGTTGGGTCTTGCGTTGTTTTTATGGCTTTCGGTAGTGCGTTCCATAGCTGCGTGCAAATGTATGAGAAACTGGTCGCGTATGTGGATTTATATTTTAGTCCTTTACAGTTAGAGTAGTGTAGATTGAGGAATGTGCGTGCTGATCTTTTTGCGTTCCTGGTAGGTAGGTCTATGAGATCCAACATATAGGTTGCATACAGTTCAAACTCCTCTTATTGACTTATAAGTGCATTCACTTTGCAGCTCCTCAGTATCTCTCCCTACACTCCTCCCCGGGAACTCCGTTCACTGGGTAAATCTCTCTTATCTGCACCCTTCTCCTCCACAGCTAACTCCAGACTCTGTTCCTTTTATCTTGCTGAACCATATGCCTGGAATAGACTTCCTGAGATGGTACGTCAAGTTCAATTTTTACCAGAGCCATTGAGAAGGGAGAGCGGGGGGGAGGAACTCCTCGGGCCTGGACCTCCAAGGGGGGCCCGGCACTGGGGTCAGGCCGCCGGCGCTGCAGTTCCTGGTCTCACCTGCCTGCCTCCTCGGCTCCGGGCCCCCTTCATTCAAACCGGCAGTCGCAGATTGCGTCTCTTCTGGTCTTCCCTCCCTGTGTCCCGCCCTCGCGGAAACCGGAAGTTACATCAGATGGGGGCGACTGCTGCTTTGAATGAAGGGGGCCTGGAGCCGAAGAGGCAGGCAGGTGAGGCCACGGACTGCAGAAGCAGGGGGAACGACCGGGGGGGGGGGGGGGAGACAGCAGCGACTGGAGGGCAGAGGCAGGGAAGCGGGGGGGGGGATGGAGGCGGAGCCCTGGGCCCGGCCTAGTCTCTCGGCGGCCCTGATTTTTACCACAGCTTTGTAAAAGAACCCCCAAATTTGTAATTTTCCTTATTGCTTCAGATTAAAAGTTGTTAACATTTCCCAAATCGTTTCAAATGAATGCATGTCCCTAATATCTTTATTAACATTGAATCCAACCTTCCTGCAGTAGCTGACTTTTTAAAGATCATTTCAACGCTGTAGGGAAACAGTGACAAGCATTACAGAATATGCTAATGCTCCTATTTTCATCCACACATGCTTACATTTTAGAAGCTAACATAATACCTTTTTTTTTAATTTCTTCCTTTTGCTTTTTATTTCCATCAGTGATAGCTTATAAGGTTAATTTGTAACAGTGTGGGGTACTGCTGGGCAGAATGAAAAGTGCAGTACAGTAAAATTGACTTCATAAATAACCTGAGGAATAATAGATGTACCGCAATTTAAAAGAAACTCTTGAACATAAAAGAATGAATAGAAAAACTCATACTAATATTAAAGAACATGCACCTTTTGCTGGAAACAATTGACCGTCCTATGCTTTGTTGCATATAACAATTACATATGCAAATTTATCACAACTTGATTAGAAATTGATTGCTACAGGCTGAAATGCAGCAAAGGAAATGAAAAGGTCCATTGTAACTAAAAGCAAAGACTGACATGCTTGTTATGGGCTGATTATTCTGGACTGCTTGAAATAGGTTTTCCCATTGTCTTTTCCTGAGTGAAATTATAGGAAATGCATTTTACAATAATTCTGGCATGCTGAAAAATGGGAAAACACTAGAAGTAATCAGCTCAGTACCTACCCTTCCAGTTTCTGTCTTGCTATTTGTATGATTTCATCATTACACTCTATCATTATCATCTGTGGTTTTTTTTGCCAGTACTTGCTAGAATGTATGCATTCTAGGTAGCAGGTGCAAAGAGCTACATAATTTCTGAAGTGTTATAGAACTGTACTGCCTTGTTGATTTCTGTAACCATGACATTTCAGACAGATTTAGGACAGACTCTAAAGAAATGATTCTATGTGTCCTCTCAGACCAATCATGCTGAGATAATGTTGTTCACTTAATAAGTCATGTTAAATTGATAAACACATGTTAATGAACATTAATGCACATTTTTATTTATTAGGATTTATTTACCGCCTTTTTCAATGAATTCACTCAAGGCAGTATACAGTAAGAATAAATCAAACATGAGCAATAGACAATTACAGCAGTAAAAATATTCAAATAACAATACAAAGTATGGCATAGTATACTACTTATAATATTAACACAATACGTAATAGAACATTTTAATTGACAGTGTAGGGTGTAAGCAAATATGGAACATATAGATAGATAAGAGAGTAAGAGGAGTTAGAAAATAAGGTGACTAATTTAAAGAAAGTTGCACAGAGGTCAGAGAGATGGTTACATATTATTTTAGCTAGGGTAAGAGTGGATAAACATGTCCTGCTACAGTATGTGCAGTCCATGTCAGTTCTTGTGTGTGTGAGTGAAACTAACTAGTTAGTTACTGCTTCAATTAAAGGCCTGGTTGAAGAGACAAGCTTTCACCTGTTTCCTGAAGTAGAGATAGTCTTGTGTTAAGTGGAGCTTTTCAGGGAATGCATTCCAGAGTGTGGGGGCTGCTCCGGAGAAGGCTCGCTTGTGGGTATCACATCATGTAATGTCTTTTTTGGAGAGGCTGTGGTTAGCGATAGTCCTTCAGAGGATCTTAGTGTCCTTTGAGGTGTGTAGAGGATCATCCTATTCTTCAGGTACTCGGGGCCATTTCCTTTAAGGGCCTTGAATATCATTGAGTTTTAAATTTAGCCTTGTATTGTACTGGTAGCCAGTGAAGTTTTTGCAAAATGGTGTGATGTGGTCACGTCACTTGCAACCTTCTATTAGTCTTTCTGAAGCATTCTGAATCAATTGGAGCTGGTGTAGGTCCTTTGTAGTCAGACCATTATACAGTGCATTACAGTAATCCAGTCTTGATGTTATCATGGCATGCACAACTGGGATAAGATTTACCTTCTCAGAGAGGCAGCGTAGCTGTCGCAAATAGCAGAAGCAGCTCTTGAAGGTTGCTTGGATTTGTGGAATCAGAGTAAGTGTTGAACCTAACTCTATTCCAAGGTTCCTGACTTGTGGTTTGAGGGGGAGTTCGTACTTCCCAAAAGAGATTTCAGGTATGTATCCACTTGTGTTAGGGACCCAGAGAAGCTCGGTTTTACTTGGATTCTGGCAAAGTTTGTTGTGTTTAGCCCATTCTTGAATTGGCGTTGGACAGATAATCAGTTTATTCAGGGCTGTAGGTAAGTAAGGTTCTATGGGTATGAGTAGCTGCACATCATCCACATAGATGTAAAACTGAGTGTCCATTGACTGAATCAGCTCAGCTAGTGGCTTAAGTTAGATATTGAACAGAATAGGTGACAGAATTGAACCTTGTGGTACCCCACATGTCAGTGCCCATGGTGGCAATGAGTTGCTGCCAAACACTAAGGATTGTTGCCTGTCTGATAGATAGGATGTGAACCAGGCAAGTATTATTCCATTGATACCTATTTTCTGTCAGTTGTGTAGCATGATAGCATGATCTATAGTGTCAAAAGCTGCTGAGAAATCTAGCAAATACTGAGGTGAATCCCCTGTCTCGGTTTCTGTGAAGGGATATGAGGATCATTTCTGTTCCATAACCTGATCTGAATCCAGATTGATATGGATCTAGAGTCCTAGTCCCACAAATCTTTTGCCCAAAACTGCATCAGCAACTAGGATACATGAGTGCAGAGGCTGAAAATTAGTCTGTTTTGCACCTCCTAACAAAAATATATATTATTGCCCCTGCATTAATCTATGTTAAAAGCATAGAATGGCTTTTTAAAAAATGATGTCCAACTCAGAATAAGGACATCCAGGTCAGTAAATGGAGGAGTAGCATAGTGGTTAGTGCAGCAGACTCTTATCCTGAGGAACAGGGTTCAATTCCCACTACAGCTCCTTGTGACTCTAGGCAAGTCACTTAACCCTCCATTGTCCCAGGTACAAATAAGCACATGTATATAATATGTAGACCACTTTGAATGTAGTTGGAAAAACCACAGAAAGGTGCTATGTAAGTTCCATTCCCATACATCAATGGTGGTGCTACTATTTTAGAACAGGATCTGCCAATGTACAGTTTGTTCTAAAATACATGAGAAATGGTAGCCCATGTGTTGGCTACATCCAGTATGAACATCCATTTTACAAACCGAAACATCCAAATTATGAATGGGGAAAAACAAGGGGCATGAGCATCATTGTAGCAGCATAAGAACATCCATGTTATAAAATGGCCACAGAGAAGCCCATGCAAAGTGAAAGGTATTAATATACAAGCAAATCTTTTCCAGAGATTGGGAAATGGAAGAACAACAGGACATGAATTGAGGTGCAGGAGGGTCAACTTAGGAGAAACTTCAGGAAATACTTGTTTTACGGAAAGAGTGGTAGATCCCTGGAATACCCTCCCTGGGGAGGTGGTGGGGGCAAAAATGATGACATAATTAAAAAGTGCATGGGATAAACACAAAGAATCCATATATAGAAAGAGGATGGAATGAAAACAAAACTTAATGGTGCTTAGATGACAACTCCAGTGGTTGGGAGGTAAGGCCAATGCTGGGCAGACTTCTGTGGTCTGTGTCTCGATTTTGGCAAACCAGATCTTGATGGGCTGGATTGGGCTTCAATGGCAACTCCAGTAGCTTGTGTTCTGAAAATGGCTAGGACAGAACTGAATCAAGAATGCAAACTTAATAACACAGTCAACACAATCAAAGCATGTGCTGCATTGTGCAGACTGGACGGACCATGCAGATCCTTATCTGCTGTCATCAACTATATTACTATATAATATTACACTCTTTGTTTTCCATTGCTCTATAGTCATATATAGAAACACAGATACATGGAAACATTGCACATAATGGCAGATAAATACCATACAGCTTATCCAATTTGCACTTCAGTACCATCTTCTAAGCTCTACAATACTCCATCTGTCTAAGATAACCTAAGTGCTTGTCCCATTTTTCTTGGTAGAAATGGTGCAGCAATACCAATCCCCCACCTTCATTTCCCCAATATCCTTAATACAACTCCCTACTCTATCACACCCATTTGATTTCCTTACCACAATGTCCCTGGCATCCTTAACACAATCCCCTGACAGCCCCTCCTAATATCCACAACTTCCCCATCCTCTCACCTCTCAACATCCTTAAAACAACTCCAACACCCCTCCACCAGCTCTTGTCAGGGGTTATATAGTTGTCTAGCAATAAGCAGAAGTAATACCCAGTTGCTTTTGCTCCATTAAGTACGGTGGCTCACAATGGTACCTCTGACCCATAGTGGTAGACTCATGGTACTATAACTAGGGTGTCAACTAAGGCATGTTTCTGAAGAGCAGACCTGTCAAGAACACCAATCAAAAACAGGAGGAAACAAGAACATATTTAGCTCAGGCTAAATACACACCCTCCAATATTCAAAACTATTTAACCGGCCAGGAACAGCTCATGGCTGGTTAAATAGTATTTAAACCCCTAGCTGCAGATATTCAAGGGGAGATAACTGGTTATCTCCGCTGGAATATCATGGTTAGTGGCTAGCCACTAACCAGCTATATTGCGTGACATGGCTTGTTAGGTGTGGATATTCAGTGCCAATCCGACTATGTTGAGTGGCCAAACCATGCCACTTAAATAACAGGCTTATCTTTGACTGCTAATACAATAACCAGTTGCACTGTATATCGGCATAGCCGGTTAACATTTTAGCAGCCGAAATAAACCTGGATATTCAATGCTGGTTGCCGAAATGGCTCGATATTGAATATCCAGATTTAACAACGGTGGCGAACAGCAAACACGCTGCCCACTATTGGCTGAATATCGGGCCCACAGACTTTATTTTCTATTTTTTCCAACTTTCAGATGTTTTTTCTTGACATATCATTGTCTTAAAAATGAGGGAGAAAAAAAAGTAACACTTTAAAATAGCTCCCCACACTTGTCAATTGCATGGAAAATGAAAGTTTACAAGCCTGGGGAACTATTTTAAAGTATTACCTTCTGGACTCACCATATTCTCATAAGTGACTTTGGTATACTCTGTAAGGTGGACATGTATACATGCTGCTCGACGATATAAGTGTTCCAGTTACCTCTGATGCAGGTATCTCAATGCTGAAACATGTTCGCCTAACGGACAACGGTTAAAAATGTTTGGACATGCACACAATCTGGAGCCACCTTTTTACTCCTCCATTGCCCCAGGAACATACTTGTATATAATATGTAAACTGTTTTGATTGTAACCCCATTCCCTTAATCACAATAAAATTGGTTGTGCCAACTGGCATTTTTACTGCTTTTTTCTACTTGATCTTTGTGCTGCAGTCAGATATTGCTTCCTGTTTGTCTGATGTTCCATTCTCTTAAAAGTGAACAAATGGGGGAAAAAAATCACAAAGAACATGTTTGGTGCTGGTGTTTGGGTGGTGGGGCTAGTTCTGGGCAAGACTTCTACGGTTTGTGTCCTGAAAATGGCAGATACAAATCAAGGTAAGGTATACACAAGAAGTAGCACATATGAATTTATCTTGTTGGGCAGACTAGATGGACCGTGCAGGTCTTTTTCTGCCGTCATCTACTATGTTACTATGTTATGTTACTATGTTGACTGAAATTCATTTTAATATATTGTTGCAGATTTATGCTTCTTACTATTTTAAAATTGTCTAGCTACTTAAAATGTTCCACAGGCTATAAAGTATAGCCCAATTGTTAATGCACTACGCAAATATTCAGAAATGACAAATAATGATTTTCTAATAGCCATAAATGATGCCCTGATTGGAAACATGAGTTGTGCGGTTTGCATTATTGTATAGCCACCACTTGATGGCTTGTATCAAGCCCATAGCATTACTGAAATAGACCATAATAGAGAATAGCTTTCACATTATAATTTGGATTCTAGAAGCACAGTAATAATCTTTCCATATATACAGAGATAGAAAGAAAGAGATGGAAATAGATAGGCAAAACGCCCTGAACCTAGTTTTTTTCTTGGCTAAGTGGTATGAAATGCCATGTTAGATTTAATTTAATATACATCTCTCTCACACACACACAACACAATTATTATTTATTTTATTTTAACCATTTATAACCCATCTATCTAAGTAATTCTAGGTGACTCACAAAATAACATGGACAATCAGGTGGAGGAGAACAGACAATAGAATGAAATTAAATATGAGTTTATGAAATAAGGCAAAATAAACTTCAAAGTACTTAAAAGAATAACTAAAAACCTTGACTGAACAGATACGCTTTCAAATGTTTCTGAAAATATAGATAAGAAATCCTGCTTTCTCTTCTTCTTTTTCTTTTTGTTTTCTATTTCTACTAATGATATGTTGTATTCTAACTCTCCCCCTCCTTCCCTTACTCCTCCGGTCCTTCTCTTCCGTCATTGTAACTGATTTATTTGTTCATTGTAAGCCGCTTAGTGGCTGCTCTGTGTGGTAATAGGCGGGGTATAAATGATATAAATAAATAAATAAATACTATGTAAGTCCTGTGGTAAAATATTCCACAAAGAGGATGGCAACAGAAGTTGAAAATGTATAATCACCTAACCTGAAAGAGACAGATAGGTAGTTAGATTAGATAGATAGATAGATAGATAGATAGATAGATAGATAGATAGATAGATAGATAGATAGATAGATAGATAGATAGATATGGGCATATGTTCAAACTGGTTCTGACAAAAAAATAAAGTTGTCCTAAATTTATCTAGATATTTATCTGGATGGCAGTTATCACTCTCTGGAGAGCTCTGGCACTGTCCGCTCTATGCTCAGAATCTCCCAAAGCTTTAAAAAAATGATCTGAATATGTCTATCCAGATGGTAAATAATTTTGTTCCTCAAAATAGATTTTATCATTATGTTCTAAATCTACATGAGGGTCACCAATTTATACTTTTCTGAATCATACCTGGAACCCTTTTTAAAACTGGTTATTATGTTGTTCACCCTCCAGTCCTCAGATAACATAGCCAATGTGAATGGGAAGTTACACATTACTAGTAATAAGTTTCTGATGTCATTTTCAGCTTGTTTAGCACTCTAAGGTGTTTGTCATTTGAATCCAGTGATATGTTGGGGTTGATATTCAAAAGAGTTTAACTGGGCAGGAAAGGCTCTGATCTGGCCTTTCCTGGATATTTAGCAGAATTCACCAGGTAATGCCACTGAATATCCCCTCTGACCACCAAAGCACTAACTGGCTAGGGGGCCCTTTTACTAAGCTGTGGTAAATGGGCCCTGTGCTAGCAGTGGGGACTATTTTGCCATGAGCTGAGGCCCTTTTTACCACAGTGGGCAAAAAGGCCAAAAAAAACCCCATGGACATGCGGTAATATTGCTCTTACTTTGTGGCCATGTGTGTGTGAGTGGGGGGGGGGGGGGGGGGAGCACAAACTGCCACCCACTGAGGTGGCAGTAACGGCTCCTGTACTAACCCGGTGGTAACCACGTAGGGCACAGCATTGCCTGATTACCGCCAAGTAAACCCTCTGTGGAAATATTTTTTTAATATTTCTGCTAGTGCCGGAAATGCTGTGCACCTGGGGTGGAACTACTGCCAGCCTGTATTGGGCTGGTGGTAGCTCCAGATTTAGTTAACTCCAACAGAAGGTAACCTCTCCACTGAAGATCAATGCCAAACGAATACGTGGAGAAAAACAATCTCTCTCAGATGGTGTTCTCAACCAGCTCTTTATTCAAAAACAGTAAGCAAAAATGTGACCCAACACAAGTCGTGTTTCGGCCCTACCGGCCTACATCAGGGGTCTAGGAATGTTGTAAAGCAGTATACTTTCCTAGAGCGGTTGGACTGTAGTCAAACCCCTATATGGTATGTATATCGCAAAGTATTTCCGTCCAAAAACAAATCACCTTAGTAAGCTGCTGTGAAGCGCTATCCGCTGACTAAGTATACTGCTTTACAACATTCCTAGAGCCCTGATGCAGGCTGGTAGGGCCAAAACAGGACTCATTGTTTTTCTCCACTTATTCGCTTGGTAGCTCCGGATTTACACATGGTAAGCCCGCAGTATTCAGTCTGCTACCTCTGTAACTATCCAGATACATTTAGGGCATCAAAAAAGCTGTAATAACTTTATCTGGATAGTTATCTTGCTGCCAGGTTGAATATCACTGGTACCCAGATAAATGCCAGTGGCCATATTATACCTAGATATTCAGCATTGGTATTCAAATTAGGCCTGGTGCAGAATATCTGGATGTACAAGAAAGCCCACAGTGGTTGGCATTTAAAATAATGCTGACTGCTGTGGGCTGAATATTTATTTACTGGGATTTATTAACTACCTTTATGAAGACATCCACCCAAAAAATACACAACAGATATATATTTCCATAAAATGTATAATTTTGTTAATAGCATAATAGTTAAATGACCAAATATAAGCACAAACATATTTAATATAATAAACATGGAGAGAAGCAACCTGAATCCTAATAACAGAAACAACATAATACAGCATCAGAAATGTATGCTATAAACAGTACAATAAAATAATCATATAACAGAAATAAGATAAATATCAGCAGGGTATATAGATGATACATCATAATTGGCAGCATCGAGGAACATACATATAACACAAATATGATATTTAAAGATGCCAGCACAACACAAATGAAAATCCTTAATAGACAATATACAAGAATATTCATATAACATACATGTCTATTCATTGGTCGTCGGAAGCTGAGAGGATAGCCCCAAGGGAAGATAAGGCTAGAAATTCTATAGAGATGTTTGTGTGTTAATGGGGCCTTTTACAAAAGCACATACAAGCCTACGCAAGTCCAATGTACATCAAATTGTCACTACCACCCACCTACCACATGCCCTGGGTGGTAATTCCATTTCTCTACTGCAGAGCCCTTACCCAGCAGTAATTGGCAGTTGGTGTGCGCTGAACGCTTACTGCCCGGTTAGCGTGTGAGACCTTACCACTAAGTTAAGTCAATGGGTGGTGTTACGATTTCAGCATTGGTGCCCTGTATAAGAGGCTTGGGGAGGCTAAGCCACCCCAGCAGCAAACATGACCTGAACAAAAGGATGGATCGATCTATCGCTTGGGGAGGAAGGGGAGGTGATCCCCGAGTTCCTCCAGTGGTCATCTGGTCATTTGGGGCACCTTTTGTGTGGAGTAGAGAAGTAGCCTAGTGCAGCAGATGTTGACCCTGGGGAAGTGGGTTCAATTCCCACTGCAGCTATTCATTATAAAAACAGGTCTAGCTCAAAACGTCTATGTTTTAGTCTTGGACGTCTTTGTTTTGTTCCATTAAGCCCAAGTCCCACCTTGAACACGCCTCCTTGAGATTTGGACGTCCTTCTGATGGACTTCAGAGAAAGACGTCCAAAAAGAGGGTTTGATAATACTGATTTGGACGCTTCTGTGAGATAAAAGTCCAAATGCTGACTTACGTCACTTCTTGGACATCTATCTCTTTTGAAAATGAGCTTCTTAGCTCTTTACTTCAGGGGGTAATTAAAATACCCTATTATTATGGAATGTATTAGTTTTCTTAATTTCTTGTAGCTTTTCATTGCCTTTGTCTCAACTTGTCTATGTGGATGGTAGTATACCCCCACCAATATATTCTTCTGCATCACTCAGAGAAGTTATTTCTGTAAAGTTTTAACATTGAATTTTTTTTTCCCTGCAGACTTCGATTCTTTTTGAGTCTATGCCATATGTAACATGCAATGCCACCACTCCACTAATTTGATCCACCTTATTCTTTTAATACAATTTATACCCTGGTATCTCAGTTTCTCATTGCTTATCCCTTTTATACCAAGTCCATGAGATAGCTTATAATTATATCTTCATGAAGGGGCCCTTTTACAAAGCCTCAGTAGGGCTACCATGCGGGTAGTGTGTGGCAAAACAGCACTACCACGAGGTGCATCCAGGGCCCTGAAGCAGTTTTATGTTTGCTGCATAGCATTTCACGCACCATAAAATATTTTTATATTTTCTAGTGTGGGGGTGCAGTGGTGGTAATCGGCCCTTATCCTTATGTGTCCTTCTGTCTGTCCTTCCCTTATCCTCTTTGGTCCTGTCTGTTTGTCCTGATTTAGATTGTAAGCTCTTTTGAGCATGGACTGTCTTCTTCATGTTCAATAGTAAAGCGCTGCGTACGACTGGTAGCGCTATAGAAGTGATTTATAGTAGAAGAAGAAGTGATTTATAGTACTAAGTAGCTAATTTATTTAGTTTTATATAACACCATTTTACTTACACCAAAGAGGTTTCTTCAGTTTATAATAATCTAAAGCCCCTTTCCCTGCACCATAATTTATTTATTTATAAAAACTATATACTACCATTTTTTTTCAGTTATAAGAAAGTGTACAAAGCAAACTTAAAACAATGAAAAATAATAGTAAAGAAACATAAACATATTAACCAGACCAAAAAAAAAACCCAAAGGATTTCTCAAGAATCCAAGCTTTTCATATTTTACTATACAAAAACAGGTTATCTAATAATTTTAAATCCAGAAGTATTTTGTTTCATACAGATGGCCCCACCTATGAAAAGACCTTCTTCACTGAAGTCATCAATCTAGAATAACTTGGTTTCTGTAGTAATGCACACTGAGATCACAAAAGGTGAGGTAGGGAGAACAGCTGAATTCAAGGAGATATTAAATGAACAACCGTATGCATCACACACAGAATCTTAACTTCTCTTTTGGACAGGGAACAAAAGAGAGAACAAAATGGAGTGAACATGTTCATAATAGCTAGTATAAGAAAATAACATGTGCTGCTGTATTTTGGCCTAATTGTAATCTTTGCAAATGGCACTAAAGAAGACCATCCATCTCATTCATGCATGAAACAATGACTACTTCTGGGGCCTTCCATTTGTAACAGAGCATTATTCCGAGAATGCTATTCTTAAGGTTCTCTAATTTTTCTAAATAAATGCCTAAATCAGGCTTCCAGAAACTCAATTTTTTACGTTAGTATGCTGTTTTTATCCAAATATCATGACAACCGGTTCCTTCCAAACAATTTCTAAAAATCCTACATAGATGAAATTTGAGGCCTACCACTTTTGCACCAGGTAAGAAAGTTATCAAGCAATGCTTATGGCCACTAATCACCCAGCTGCCTACATTCCTGATGACTGAATTACCAGCTACAATGGCCATCCTAACTCTTCCTTCCATGCACATACCCCTGGAGATACATTATTGGTGCAAGAGAATGCTGCATCAATTTCAAAGGTGAACTCCTGCAAGTTTCTTGTACAGTTTGAAAATTATCCACTTAAGGCTAGATTCTTTATAGTGCGTCGAGATTTCCATGCAGAAATATTCTATAAAGTACACTTTAATTTAGGGTACCTTATAGAATACTCTGAGCGCTGGTCCACACGACTAAGTTTAGTGGTGATCAATTACGCCAACTAAAACCTGATGCCTAAATTAGGTGCAGAGCGGGGTGTATTCTATAACAACATGCATACATTTTAGAAACACCCATGACCTACCCATTCCACACCCATAACCATGCCCATTTTTCAACTATCAGGCTTATTTTCGAAAGAGAAGGGTGCCCATCTTTTGACACAAAGCGGGAGATGGGCGTCCTCTCAGGGTCGTCCAAATTGGCATAATCGAAAGCCAATTTTGGGCGTCCCCAACTGTTTTCCGTCGCAGGGACAACCAAAGTTCCCAGGGGCGTGTTGGTGGTGTAGCGAAGGCAGGACTGGGGCGTGCCTAACAGATGGGCGTCCTCAAGCAATAATGGAAAAAAGAAGGGTGTCCCTGACAAACACTTGGCCGACTTTACTTGGTCCTTTTTTTTATGACCAAGCCACAAAAATGTGCCCTAAATGACCAGATGACCACCGGAGGGAATCGGGGATGACCTCCCGACCCCCCCAGTGGTCACTAACCACCTCCCACCCTGAAAAAAACAACTTTAAAAACTTTTGTCTTTTTTTTAGAGTATGGGTGAAGGACCTCCTTTGCTATGCCTCTGTCCCTGTGACGGCAGTTGAGGACATCCTTCGCTATTTATTTATTTAGATTTTGCTCACACCTTTTTCAGTTGTAGCTCAAGGTGACTTACATTCAGGTACACTGGATATTTCTATGCCTCCGTCCCTGCAACGGCAGTTGGGGACGTCCTTCAATATGCCTCCGTTGCATGTCCAAAATGTGAATGTTTGTGAGAAGGATGTCTGTACCTGGATGTTTCTGTGAGAGGGACATCCTTGCCTGCTATGCCTCTAACATCCCCTTTATTTATTTGGATTACAAGCAGCAGCAGTGGGATCTGAACCTGCCACCTCTGGATTGCAAGACCAGTGCTTTGGCCACTCCTCCACTCTCTTCCACTCCCTTGAAATTTGGCTATTCCTGGGGGCGGGGGCAGTATGCAGGTCCCTGGGGGAGAGGTATGTGTGTGTCAGCGGAGGCATAACGAGGGCGTGGACATCCTTCTTTCAAACATTTTAGATGTCCTCAATGCCCCCCCCCCCCACACACACACACAGAGATGGCCAAATTTCAAGGGAGTGGAGAGGAGTGGCCTAGTGGTTAGAGCACTGGTTTTGCAATCCAGAGGTGGCAGGTTCAAATCCCACTATTGCTACTCATGATCCAAAATCCAAATAAATAAAGGGGATGTTGGAGGCATAGCAAGCATGGACGTTCTTCTCACAAAAACATCCACATTTTGGACATCCTCAACTGTCATAGCAAAGGACGTCTTCAACTGAAGGATGTCTTCAACTGCCTTCGCAGGGACAGAGGCATATCAAAGGACATCCTCAACTGCTGTTGCAGGGATGGAGGCATAGAAATATCCAGTGTACCTGAATGTAACTCACCTTGAGCTACTACTGAAAAAGGTGTGAGCAAAATCTAAATAAATAAATAAATAGCGAAGGACGTCCTCAACTGCAGTCATGGAGGCATAGCAAAGGACATCCTTCACCTATACTCTAAAAAAAAAGACAAAAGTTTTTAAATATGTATTTTTCAGGGTGGGAGGTGGTTAGTGACCACTGCATGCCTTTTTCTATTCAGTTAGTGCATCAGTTAATCCACTGCAGTGCCCGGTTGGTGTCCTGGCATGTCAGGGGGACCAGTGCACTACGAATGCTGAGTCCTCCCACGACCAAATGACTTGGATTTGGTCATTGTTGAGGTGGGCGTCCTCGGTTTCCATTTTCGCTGAAAACCGGGGATGACCATCTCTAAGGTCGACCTAAATGTTGAGATTTGGGTGTCCCCGACCGTATTATCGAAACGAAAGATGGACGCCCATCTTGATTCGATAATACGGGTTTCCCCCGCCCCTTCACCGGGACGTCCTTAGAGATGGTTACCCTTAGAGATGGTCATCCCTGTTTGATTATGCCCCTCCACGTGACTTAGAATTTATGTGCACCATGTTACAGAATACACTTAGCAAGTAGTGCGTGTCAATTCTAATTAATGTCAATTTGTGCTGATAATTGCTTGTTACCATCTAATTATCAGTGCTGATTAGCTTGTTATCTAATTAAGTTATGTGCATTGTTATAGAATATGCATCGATTTCTGAGCAGAAATCTCGGCACAATATATAGAATCCTAGGGTTAGCGGCATAGTTATCAATGTGGGCTACTACTAAGACAGTTTATTTTACCACTAAGGGAGGAAATTATCAGAGTGGGCTACTGTTTAGCCGGGTTATTTTAGCACAAGTCCGTTTATTTTAGTGCAGGGTCTCACTGCATAAAATGGGATCCTGTGCTAAATTAACCCAACTTGTGATAAAATAACCTGACTTAACAGTAGTCCACTTTGATAACTAATCACTTAATTTGTGCCATTTTAGCACAGTTCCCATTTTATGCAATAAGAACAATAAAATAATAACTGGGGTTAATAGTAAAACAACATATCTAACAGTAGCCCATGTTGATCTTAAAAGGAAGAAAAAAATAAAACAGCAACATAATAGAAGGAATATGGCTTGTGTTGAAATTCTTAATAGATTCTGAAAGACAATGTTGTATTTGTAATATTTCACTTTTGGGTGATACTCTGTAGCACACCAGTCTAATATTATAAATCCAAAGGCATAAACAATAGCATCACATTGAGAATAGATTTATGAACTTTACCTTGGTTGCAGCATCAAAGCAGACAAAGCCCATGCCAAAATCAATGGTAAGACCCATAAGGTGACTCTCCACCACACAAGCATATGTTTTGCACTGAAAATATCAGACAACAAAAGATTATTCAATAGAAAAGTGAAAAGTTATTGATCCAAAACATTTCAATATGACCTTTTTACTCTGCTAAATACGTTACTAGTTCAACAAAATAAGCAGCATAAAATGTATTGTACTGTTTTGGGATCTTGCCAGGTACTTTTCATCTGAATTGGCTCCTGTTGGAAACAGGATGCTGGGCTTGATGGACCTTCGGTCTATCCCGGTATGGCAAATACTTATGTACTAAATCAGAGCAGGTTGAGTCATATTTTTTTAGCTTACAAAAAATTTGATCACTGCCTTTAGGGGTGAATCAAATGTAATTTTTCCAAATGTAGTTTTAGCTTAGTAATGAAACTTTAGCCACCTTTACTCATTAAAAAAAGGTGGAATTCAGAGGAATTGGATTTGGATAGGGAAGGTAAGAAACCTAATCTAAGGGAAAGGAGAGAGATGTGGGTACAGTCTTTAAACTGCTATGCTCTCATTTTAAGGAAATTTCTGTTGCTGCTGTGCAGAGCTTAATTCAGGCCAAACATTTATCTTGCCTAGGTCTGTTCTCTTCAAGTATGCTTGTCTCAGTTGGTAATACTGTAGTAAGTTTATTATACCTCATTATAGCTGTGCTAAGAAATGGGTTTAGCACACCCTAAGCCCATTACTAGTGTGGCTGTCAAAAAGGGCTTTTCCTATTTAATTTCTAGCCATTAGCATTAGCACAAGCATTAGCATGCTCAAGAAGACAGGAGGAGCCTCCACGGAGAGTCAAAGCAAAACAGCAAAAGTAGAGGCTGACAAATGCGCAAACCAATAGGGAGATAATATTTTAAAAAACAGTTTATTCAGAATATTCATATCAAGGACCCGACAAGGTCCGTGTTTCGGCGCCAAAGCGCCTGCCTCAGGGGTCACAAACAACTTTCTTTGAGAAGAAGCTGATTGGCTTGAATAATTCCTTTATGTATGCACGTGGTTATAAAAACAAGCTAATCCACAGAGAGAACAAAAGAGCAGCCAACCGATCAGCAAACACCATGTGGCAATATGCGAAAAAGCATATCACACAAGGAAAAGTCCCTTTGGAAATGCTTTATTCATATGAAGTCTAAGATTAAAATGCTGGCCGTGTTTTGCACACACAGAGGCTGTGTCAGGGGCTATGATGACCATGTGGTGTAAACAATTCACTTCACCTCCTTGGTGAAAATCAGTATGTGCAAAAAGATGGCATCCTCGTGCAGCAATTCAGCAGCACTGTCAGCAGCAATAGAAAGGAAAATCTTAGTGATCCAGAAGTGTATTATTCGGATCCTGGCTGAATATCGGCCGGGACTTACATAAGTGCCGATGTCCCACACTTGTCCAGTCATGACCAGATATTCAATACCAGTGCCCAGAAATTGCCTGGCATTGAATATAGAATGTAGTTCAGCCAGGGACTATCAATACTTAAAAAATACTGATCATCACTGGCTGAATATTGACCAAGAAATAATCAGGATTGTGATGGCAGCAGGAGGACATCAGCAAGCAACTGAGAGGTTCAAGGATTGGGGAAGGTAGGGGGGAAAGGGGAGAATGAATGAGAGAAGGAGTAGATGCTGGGAGGAAGGATGTTTGCGGGCTGTTCTTTCTTCTATTGATCCCAGATCCCTTTCCCTGGTATTGAATCCCCTTTTTCTCCACTTCCTCTATTTCCTGATTGTCCTATCCTCCTCTCCCTTTACTTTCTTACATGGAATCCCTTCTTCATTTGCCTCCTCTGAGATCCACTTTTCTTCGACTGAAATTCCCTCGCTTCTTCTTCTCCCAGATTCTTTCTCCTTTATGTGTTCTCTATCACCCTCCTCCCTTTTCAGTACCATTTGCTGAAATCTCCATTTCCCAATAAATAAACCAAATAAAGTAATTGCCCATATAAACCCCCAACAAATTACTTGTTTATAAAAGATACCCACAAACTTAATTTAATATGGAAATATATTCAAATATATGACAATCTGGTCATATAATTGCCCCTGAATTAGCAAATTTGGCCACCAAATCTTTGAAAATTTGCTACAGGGAATTAGGGGAATCTACATACAGGCAAAATATCCAGATATACTTAAACATTTTTTTTGATCAAGCCAGTGATACCTAAAATGACCGGGTATTATCTTTTTCCTTCTGCTTCATTTTCTTAGTTTGCAATTACATTTCCTGCTACTTGAGGATTTTCTGTCTCCAACATGTTGTACTAAATGGTTATTTGGTAGTGACACTTCTATTGGCAATGCAAACCTTTTAGTCTTCTCCTTTACCACTTTATCTAGTTTTCTTACATAAAAGCTTACTCCCAATTGAAAAGTCTGAGGTGGTCACAACTTACTCATTCTTCTCAATTCTCTTAGTATCATGGTTTTTCTGGTTCACTTATGTCTGTTTTATTTTTTGTTTTTTAAGTGGAGGAGTGGCCTAGTGGTTAGGGTGGTGGACTTTGGTCCTGAGGAACTGAGTTCAATTCTCACTTCAGGCACAGTCAGCTCCTTGTGACTCTAGGCAAGTCACTTAACTCTCCATTGCCCCATATAAGCCACATTGAGCCTGCCATGAGTGGGAAAGCACAGGGTACAAATGTAACAAAAAAAAAAAATAATAATCACACCCACAAAACCAAAATGGTTGATTCCCTAGTGTCATGAGCCCAAAGATTTAGAACCCACCAAACTCAATTTATTACCCATTCTTACTAAAACTTGACCCGAGCATAGAAAAGCTGCATCCAATTTTCATCCATCCTGACTTTCATTAGGTTTAAGCCATTTGGTGCAGAAATACCCAGAGCAAGGCTCACAAGACTGCATCAGTGTGTGCACTGCCATTTAAACCTAATGAGAGTCACAACAGATGCAAGAGAGATGCAGTCTTTCTTCAATGGTAGCAATGCACAACAATGGTAAGGTAAATAAAATTTGCTGTCTGCCTGAGGGTGTACCTAGGAGGTGATGGGTGGGGTGAGTGGTGCCTGCAAGGTAGGAGTTGGAGTAGAAGTGGAAGATGAGGAGTGTATCTAGAAGGTGAGAGGCATAGCTGCCAAGAGGGGGGCAGGGGGGACAAAATTCCCCGGGCTTGGGCCTCCAAGGAGGGCCCGGCGCCGCAGTCCCACCCACCCTCCGTCATCGACCGTCTGCCACCAGACCGGACCCCCTGCATTGAAATTACAGCACCTCACACCTCTGTGTGAAAGCTCTGCAGGCAGCAGATCGCTTCCCTTCGGGCCTCCTTCCCTCCCTGTGCCACGCCCTCGTCTGACGTAACTTCCGCGAGGGCAGGACACAAGGAGAGAAGGAGGTCCGAGGGGAGGTGATCTGCTGCCAGCAGAGCTTTCACACAGAGGTGAGAGGCACTGTGATTTCAATGCAGTAGGCCCAGCCCAGTGGCAGACGGAGGGGGGCAGGTGGAGGGGGGAGCGGCGGTGGCGACCTCGGGGGGTGGAGGGGGGAGCAGCGGTAACCTTGGGGGCAGCCTTGCCCCGGGCCCGGCCTAGTCTCTCGGCAGCCCTGATGAGAGGTATGGGTTTTCAGGCTAGCTGAAAGGGTATCTAAGAACTGGGGAAGGAGTAAAGAGGAATGTTGGAGGGACAGATAGAGTGAGAGAGAGAGAGAGAGAGAGAGAGAGAGAGAGAGAGAGAGAGCAACTGGGTAAGGGCTGGATGTGGGAGAACATGACAGTGAAAAAGAGAGACTGGGTGCAGGAGAACGATAGAGAGAGGAACCAGTGATGGATTGAATCATGGTGATATGTGAAACATAAGGTGAAAAAATCTTACCACAGGACATGCTACAGCATCTTACAGTAATTTTCCCATTTTGCTTGCGCTAACCATGCAGTATTTTATTTATTTATTTTTGGAGGGGAGATGTCAGGAAAAAGAATGGGCATGGGAGTGCTATTCAGGTAGCATGTTCACATTGTCATGCACTAACTGAATAATCCAGAGTTAACGTGGAAGCCCTTACTGCCGTCTAAATTGAGGAGGTAAGTACTCCTGTGTTAATTATTTTCAGTTGCCATGTGTATTACTCACATTAGCAAATAGCCTGAAAATAAAATGATTGAAAAAGGCCAAATTTACAGCCAAGCTAGAAATGGACTTGGGACTAGATTTTATATATCATGCCAAAATATTTGGCACCGAAATGAAATTTGCCTAAGCACATTCTATAAATTACGCCTAAATGAAGGCGTATTTTATAGAATAAGCCTAAATTTCCACATGGTTTATAGAATACATCCACGTTAATAAATTTAGTTGCAGGCAGTTACGCCCAAGTAAAGCTTGGTGTAAATACCAATGCCTAAATTAGGCATGGACTGGGCATATTCTATAACAATGCGCATAGATTTTAGAAACACCCACGACCACGGCCATGCCCCCTTTTCAATTAAGCAACTTAGAATTTATGCATAGCATGTAATAGAAAATGCCGAAATACCTCTGCACTTACATTCTAATTAATGCCAATTAGTGACAATAATTGCTTATTAATTGGCAATTACCAGCACTAATTGGCTTGTTAACCAATTAGGTTATGCGCATTGCTATAGAATGTGCTTCAATTTCTGTGCAATATATTGAATTTGGGGGTTACTGTATAATAAAGTTTTGAGTTAGGACGTGCTAAGCCCATTTACCAGAGCTTCTTAGTAAAATGGTTCCTTAGGTCATAAAGTAGCTGCCATAGACCTGGGCACCAGGGGAAGGAGTGAGAGAGGGTAAATTGTGAAAGATATCTCAGTGGCTAGTTGACTCAAATTTAATAAACAATTGCCAATGCCTGGATTAGTGTAGTCCAAGTGTGCTGTACCAAACAACTGGTATGGTGTGATATTCTCTACCAAACAGAATTGTCCTGAGAAGTTTGATCTTGATATCTGGAGACTGAGATTTTTCAGTAAACATTTCTGAAGAGATTATATAATTATGTTTCTCCCCTCTTGCATATCACATGCCTTCTATAACGTATCAAAATCAAAAACTACATTTCCTTTTATAAATGACTCACTTGAATCCTTTCCACTTCCAAGAAAGTTGCAGTTTGGAAGGCCTTTTCCCACAGTGACAGTTCACATTCTAGTTCCACAGAAAAATAGACATCTTCACCAGATTCAGATTGGACACCAAAGCAATGTTTCCGATGATCCAATAGATCACTGTCCTGATGAAAACCTGAAGTTATATAATCTGGCATACATCAATTAATATTTCTCACATGCCCTATCTTGAGTCTAGCAATCTCATTCAGTACTTATAGGCAAACATCAGACCACAAATCAGAACATTTCACTTGGATATGGTTTCTAAGCTAGATGAAGACAGCAGACAGGTTGCAAGATTAACACACTCAGCATTTTATTTATATTAAATATAACCAAGGCTAAAGCTCTTTCAATGTCACACAGCACTTTAGATTTGGGACATTTCAAGGAGGAGATATGATTTAGCTGATACATTTTGTAGTATGTTTCAGAAAGAGTTCTAGGACATGAGTTCAAGATTTACCTCTGACACTGACTCCCTATGATACTTTAGAAAAATCACTTTTTATTTGTGTGTCTCTGGGTTTGTTCATCAAAGCTTATTATTTTCACTAAAACTGCTTTGTGAGTTTTTTATGCTACAGCACTAAAGAGATCTGTATATCTATATCTAAATATCTATATTTATCTCTCTCTCTCTCTCTCTCTCTAGGTTGTTAGAAAATGTGATTTCTATTTAGATTAAGTTGTAGCCATTTCTTTGCACTCTTCTGATGGGCTCATTGCATGCTCCCAGAGCATGGTGCTCATAGCCTAGTTTCTATTCTTTGATGCTTCAATTCTTGATTGACTACAGTCCTAATCCTTTCTTTCTGTTTCCTGATTTCAACAAGTCTCCCCCATTTTCCTTTCAGCAAAGAGAGAATGAAAAAGAAACAAATGCAAAGTTAGATTTGAAATGTGTGCTGCCTCGTTAGTGTGCATTATTAATGGATCCCATTGCATTAAAATAAGGCCCTGTGCCCTAATGTGAACTTTCTAGTACAGCTCACCCATGGATTGTTAATGAAATAGTATGTATGTAGGAGCAAAGGAATTAATATTCAGAAAATATAAAAGAACAAAGATGGAGATGAACAGTAAGAAAAGCAAAGCAAAGAGGCCATTTAAATGAGAAAAAGTCCAAAAATATTGCCTAACCACTGAAGAAAGAAGGGCAACTTTCTTAGATATATAAAGAGAAAACCAAGGGAGAATAGTTAAAATTTAGTGAAAAAGGATGACTAGCAAAAAGTTATAATTCCTAACTATGTTATTTTGCTTGATATTTACATAAATCATGGAAAAAGGAATAACTACAGAGGGGGCAAGGAATAAATTCAATGCTGACACAAATAAGAATTCATAAGTCTTTTGACCTAATAGCATACTTTTTAGTTTACTGAAAAAAAATCAAAAAGTGGAGATGGAGAAGTTCTGAGAACTAGAGTAGAACATATATAATCCTACTGGGCTGTGGGAACATTGTTGATCTTTAAAGTAAGTAGAGATCCTGTCAAGCAAAATAGTTGCGTAATTTCTGACAAAAGTAGATGATGGAGGTGCAGCAGGTATTACCTACATATACTTTAGCAAGACTTTTGTCATTTGCTACACACTCAACAAACTAACTACTACTGAATTGGATCACAAATATGTTACTTGAATGAGATATTGGTTGAACAACTAAACCCAGAAAGTGATGGTCAATTGTCTAATCTATTGAAAATAAATTGATCAGTGGGATACTTGGGAATGTGATTCTATACTTCAATAAACTATAAGGAAGTATAATTTCTATAGAAAAGGAAATTCAAGAAAAAAAAATGAATCATAACATTAATTTGAAGGCAGAAAATGGAAGAACATATCTTTTTCCTGAGAAGGTGATGGATGCCTGGAATAGTCTACCAGTAGAGGTAGAGGTAGAGCTCAGTATTTTCACAGAATTAAACTATGCATGGAACAGGTTTGAAAGGTTAGGTAAACACATGCTGGAAGAGAGCTTGAGTATGATACATTAAATGTACATCTACTTAGAATGGTACAGGACCAAGAATGAAGTCTATCCCTCTGGTATTCAGCCGGTGGTGGGCAGTGCTGATAATGTCCGTAGGTGGTGTTAAACCTGGATATTCAATGGTGGGCCATATCTAGTCACTGGCAATGAATATTTTTTAAATCAGCTAGCACATGCCCAGTTAACTCAATATTCAGAGCCAACTGGCCATTCATTAGCACATAAAGATAGGACTGCTATTTTTGCAGTCTTATTAATGAGCTAACACTGGCCGATTAGCTCTGAATATCGGGAGTAAACTAGTCTCCACCCCTGAAGCATTCCTGAAACACTCCCAACATAGTCGGCTTGCACTTCGTTGCTAACCAGTCAGTGACGATAACCAGTGAAGTGTTGCTGAAAATGACTGGATAGCCGCCGATAAGCAAATTAACTGGTCAGCAGCCATTCCCAGCCAGTTAACTCACTTTGAACATCAGCTGGTAACTATATAAGGACAGTACAAAAAATGGTGCACAGAAAATTGATTTCATGTGCTTTAACATATATATCAACATGCACAAATTTGATTTGCATGTGTTGAAAATGTTTTCTTAACATGAATAAGTGAAATAAACTGGAAATATTCAAAAATTGGGAAAAAGGCTCAATGAACCAAAAATGAACTGAAAATGATTCTCTGTGCACATCCCTATTTGGAATTTGCCTATCCTAAACAAACAAACAAAAAAAGCAAACAAACTTCTAGGCAGCAAATCAATATACATATGCATAACTGTAGATATGAACCTCAAAAGCCCTTTTGAGGTACATGTAGTCACCTTCATGATGTTAATAGCATTTTGAAATGAGCCAAAAAGCATGCTAAACATGCATCTGCTATTAGGCCAGCCAGCACCAAAGGCAAAATATATTACTTGCTCATAAACCAGTCACCATCTCTACTATAATAAAACGCACCTCCAACGTTCTGAAGCTGACTCCGTGGCTTCAGTGAAGGGTTCGTAACGGTTTGTAACAGGGGCGTATCTGCGTGGGGCCTCAGGGGCCTGGGCCCCCGCAGATTTTGCCCTGGACCCCCCTACCGCCATCAACCCTCCCCCGCTGCCGTTCTTACTTTTGCTGGCGGGGGACCCCAACCCCCGACAGCCGAGGTCTGCTTCCACCTGCCGCTGCCGTAAAAACTTCTTCTTCAGCCGGCGGGGGACCCCAAACCCCCGCCAGCCGCCCCGCGGTGTTTAAAATTCATCTTCGGCCTCCGTGGCCGTGCTGCTGTGATAGGCGCTGTTGAAATCCACTTCGGAGTCTGACATCCAGGCACCTATCTGCCCCCAGCGCTATAAAATCTAATATAATAATTTGCACTCCCAACGTTCCAATGTCTTTGGCTGCGTTTGTAAAATTGGAACGTTGGAGGAGCAGCTTCAGTCCTTCGCCACCCCCCCTGAGGTCGCTGCAGCTCACCCCTCTACCCCCCCCAGGGTGCCACCGCTCCCCCCCCCGAGGTCACCGTCGCTCACGCCTCCCCCCGAGTTCGCCGCCGCTTCCCTCCTTCGTCCGACTTCAGCTGCCATTTCCGGCCACTGCTGCTTCCCCCTCCTCTCAGATCTCTGGACCCCCTCCCCTCTGGTCTCAGGACCCCCTCCCCCTCCTCCTCGAGGGGGTGTGGTGGCGAGGGCGGCAGGGGCATGTCCTGAGACCAGGGAGGGGGAGGGAGTCCTGAGACCAGAGGGGAGGGGGGCCTGAGACATGAGAGTGGAGGGGGGAGGGAGTCCTGAGACTGGAGAGGAGGGGGGAGGGGTTCCTGAGACCAGAGGGGAGGGGCGTCCAGAGACCTGAGAGGAGGAGGAGGGGTACCAGAGAGGGAGGGGGAGGGGGACCAGAGAGGGAGGGGGGGAGGTATCTCTGTCACATACACTCTCTCTCTCTCTCTCTCTCTCTCTCTCTCTCTCTCACACACAGTCAGTGTCTTTCTCTCACTCTCATACACTGTCTACCACACACTCTGTCTCACGTTGTATCACATTCACTCTCTATGTGTCATACAGTCACTCTCAAACACTCTTTCGATCTCATACACTCTCGGTCTCACAGAGAGTCTGTGTATCGCACACATACTCTCTCACACTTTTTCTGTCTCACACACATACTCTGTTTCACACACACTGTATCTGTGTGAAACACACTCTCTCACACTCACTGTGGCTCACATACGCACTCGCACACTCTCTCATTCTCACATATACACTCTCTCACAGACACACTAGCACCCACACTCACTCTCTCTCTGTCACACACACACATACACACACTCACACATTCACTCTCTCTCACACAGTCACTCTCACACGCACTCTCTCAAACATACACACTCCGAGGAAAACCTTACTAGCACCCATTTTATTTGTGTCAGAAACTGGCCTTTTTTACTAGTAAATGTAATATTTTAACACATGGGTAGCACGTGTTTAAGCAAAAATTACCACAGGAAGCCTAAGCATGCCATGCAGTACCACAGCTTAGTAAAAGGACTCCAAAGTGATATCTTTCTATTGGATTGATTTAAAGCTATTGATTGGAATTAGGATACGCGTGGAGGGTGTCACAGTCTGGTTCTTGGCAAATAGGTTGGCTTGAGAATGTTATACAAATAGGAGAAATACCTATAGCAGTTGTGAATGAAGGTCTATTGCACTATTACACAACAGTAACAGATTCTGATTGAACTGAATGTCCAAAGGTGCACAAAGAATGTTTATAGCCAAAAATATAATAAGAAAACATAGGACCTGATTTTCAATTGGAATTGCAACCCTTAACGTTGAACACCAGCTCTGGAGTTTTATTTTATGTGTTTAAAGACACTGCTGAATATACAGTACATATGAGGACTGGCCTTGCTGGTGACTATCTGTTTCATCGAGTCTTTCTATTCAACAGGTCTAAATTAAATGGATATGAATATCACCACTAAATAATTATCGTCACCTCAGTCTCCTTCTCCACCCCCTCCCCTCCCCAAACCTGGTCTCTTATTATCTGGATAAAATGTGGCTGTTTAGAATTTACATGGTCTGATTCTATCCTGAAAATGGGTTTAAATTTGAAAAGAATATTATCCATCGGTAATAGTACACCCTTCTTAAATTTTTTTTGTTTCCTATGAATGTTGTTAATAGCACGCCCTCATTGCACACAGTGTGCACTTTTCACTCTAGAGAGCATGTGCAACCCTAGGTACATCCTATCAGGAAAAAGTGCACACTATCCCCCGGATTCTATATATGGTGCATACATTTGGGCACTAAACTTTGTGCGTGGATCAAAAACGCATATGCAAATTAATTAGCTAATACGCCATTAACTAGCAACAAATTGACATCAGCAATCAATTATTGCAGTTAATTCACACATATCTTCCTGTGCCCTATTCTATAGCCTCATGTGCCTAAATCCCTTAGCATGAAATTCAAAAGGGGTGTGGCCAGGGGTGGGGTAGGGGAATTCCAGAAAATTATGCACAGAGTTATAGAATACCACCATTCCAGTGTCCAAATGTCAAGTGTTGGGTGCCGGCATTTACACCAGTGCTCAAACTGGGCATGTGAAAGGACTCTAAGTGCTATTCTATGAAGAGCGCTCAACTCAGGGTGATCTTTATAAAATAGCACTTGAAACTAACCAAAACTTAGGCAAGTCACTTAGGAGTCCTTTTACTAAGGTGCGCTGAAAAATGGCCTGCGGTACTATAGGCGTGGGTTTTGGGCGTGCGCATAATCATTTTTCAGTGCAACTGTAAAAAATGCTTTTAAGACTTTTTGCCGAAAATGGACATGCAGCAAAATCAAAATTGCCTCACGCCCATTTTGGGTCTGAGACCTTACTGCTAGCCATTGACCTAGCGGTAAAGTTTCATGCGGTAACCGGATGGTAATGGCCTATGCGCGCCAAATGCCACTTGGCACGTGTCGGATACGAGCAGCAGAAAATAAAAATTATTTTTCATCTGCGAGTATTGGACGCATGGCAAAAATGAAATTATCGCAAGAGCCACACAGTAGCTGTGCGGTAACTCTATTTTTGCGCACATTGGGGGGGCCCGCGTAGATGCTTACGCAGCTTAGTAAAAGGGCCCCTTAACCCTCCATTGCCCAGGTAAAAAAAACTTAGATTGTGAGCACTCTAGGGACAAAGTACCTGTATATAATGTGTACAGCACTGTGTAAGTCTAGTAACGCTATAGAAATGATTAGTAGTAGTAGCAGTAATATTATAAATAAAATAATAAAATAGTTACATCAGCTATGTTAAGACCAGAGTGAAGGCTGAGTTAAATAATAATTTGGGTTGGCAAGCAAATACATATAGGTGAGAGTTACAAAATCTGTTAATCTCTTTAAGGAAAACTGTTAAAAGAAATGTTCTCTCTCTCTTCCATAAATATATAGATATAGATAGATATTTGCCTTCATTGTCAGGAGTTGGCCTGTTCTGGTGCCTGAAGGGTGGCAAATAGAATGCAAATGAGCATATAATGAAAGGAAATCATAACTAGTTCATTCCAAGCATGAGTCTCATTATTACTTTTATGATAATTAAGTCACTTGCCTGACCTATCTCCTATAAAAAAAAAATTAAGGAATACAAATAAAAGAAAATGCCTTCCAAAACTTGAAAGACTGTAGCTACTTGTTTACCATTTGATTGTGTTCTGTGCCCAGTTCTGCAGATATCAATGGGGCAAAAAAAATAGCACAGTTGTCAAACAGACCACAAATTTATTTTAGTTGCATTTGTACCCCATGCTTTCCCACTCATGGCAGGCTCAATGCGGCTTACATATACAGGTACTTATTTTGAACCTGGGGCAATGGAGGGTTAAGTGACTTGCCCAGAGTCACAAGGAGCTGTGCCTGAAGTGGGAATGAACTCAGTTCCTCAGGACCAGAGTCCACCACCCTAACCATTACGCCACTCCTCCACTCATGTCAGGGAAAGTCAGCATTTACAGAAAAGATTACAAAATCACATTTGTGTGCGATCTTAAAATCTTTATCTGGAATGCTTCCACCATCGCATCACATACCCACATACACTCATCCCTGCATACAGGAAGAAACTGCCTTCATCCATCCCCTCCTCCAACAACCCTCACACTTTGTATAATCTTGCAGGTATAAAGATTGACTTAAAAAGGTAGCCAACTAAGGATGCTCTACATGCTTCCAGCATAAAAATACTCAAGAAATTGCCCATGCCATGCATTAACAAATGGCCATATATGTATCCTCAACAAAGAATGTTGACATTCCATCTTTCTGACCTCTTTCTCAAGCCTGCTACTTACAGTCCTCCAGGAGCACAGCATGACTGCAAGTTGTGCCTAGTTAATACAAATAAATGAGATCCACATAATTTCTGAGAAGTTGTGGCCTTTCAAAAACACTGGGAAAAAAAGAGCAAAACTGAAAGTAGGGGAGGACCGATACAATTACAAGCCTACCCAAAAGACCCAGATTAATCACTTGAACCCATCTACCTTACATATTACTGAAGAGAAAACGACATTGACCCAGACTCTATCTCCCACCTTACCTTTCTCTCTCTATCACCTGTCTCTTCCTACCTATCCATGCTATTACTACCCATCCATCTTATTATTATGCTACTAGTATAAAAGGCCCGTTTCGGTAGGCAATGAAATGGGCACTAGCAAGGTAATCCCCCCCCTGCAGCGTCCTTCCTGTCTCCCCTGCCCCCCCTGCAGCCACCCATCTGGTCTCAGGACCCCCTCCCCACCAACCTTCCTCTGCCCCTGCAGCCACGCATGTGCAGCGGCCCTCCTCTCTCCCCTGCTCCCCCTGCAGCCACCCATGTCCAGCGACTCTCCTCTCCCCCTGCAGCTACCCATGTCCAGCGACCCTCCTCTCCCCTGCCCCCCTGCAGCCACCCATGTCCAGCGACCCTCCTCTCCTTTCCCCTTGCCCCCCCTGTAGCCACCTATGTCCAGCGACCCATCTCTCTCCCTTGCCCCCCCCTGCAGCCACCCATGTCCAGTGACCCTCCTCTCCCCCTGCCCCCCCTGCAGCATCCCTTCTGTCTCCCCTGCCCTCCCCTGCAGCCACCCATCTGGTCTCAGGGCCCCCTCCCCACCTCCCTCTTCCCTGCCCCCCCTGCAGCCATCCATGTCCAGTGACCCTCCTTTCCCCCTGCAGCCACCCATGTCCAGCGACCCTCCCCCCCCCCTGCCCCCTCCAGCCACCCATGTCCAGCGACCCTCCCCTCCCCCCTCAGCGCATCACCCAAACCCCTACCCCCCCCGTGCATCACCCAAGCTCCTACCCCCCTCTTGGGCACATCAATCCCCTCGCCACCCGCAGCCGCCAATACTAACGCTGTCCTGCCGCTGCTGTGTTTCCTGTTGAGCAGCAGCGGCCGGTACAAAAAGAAAAAAGCCCCAAAAAAGATTTTAAACCTGAAACACGGCTCCGTAGACAGCCATCTGGCATTGGCTGTCATCTCTGCATCCGCTCCTCCTCTCCCCTCTGACGTTGCTGCGCTCCTCCGGGGTCTTCCTGCAGGGGCAGTGACGTGGAGGGGACAGGAGGAGCAGCTGCAGTGACGACAGCCAATGCCAGATGGCTGTCTACGGAGCCGCGTTTCAGGTTAAAAATCTTTTTTTGGCTTTTTTCTTTTTGTACCAGCCACTGCTGCTCCACAGGAGAAGCAGCAGCGGCCGGACAGCGTTAATATTGGTGGCTGCAGGTGGCAAGGGAGTTGATGTGCCCGAGAGGGGGGGGGGGGGGGGGGGTAGGGGCTTTGTTGATGCGCTGGTGGGAGGGTCTTGGGTGATGCATCGAGGGGGGGGGGTAGGGGACTGGGTGCTGCGCCGGGGCGGAGGGGCTTGAGTGTTGCGCCGAGGGGGGGGGCACTGAGAGCTGATTGGTAGGCAGGGGGAGGAGTAGGGAAACATGCTCCATGTGTTTCCCTACTCCTCCCCCTGCCTGGCTCGCGGTTTTGCAGGGCAGGGGCTTGGGTGTTGCGCCGAGGGGGGGCACTGACAGCTGTTTCCCAGGCAGGGGGTGGAGTAGGGAAACACACTCCGCGTGTTTCCCTACTCCTCCCCTTGCCTTAGAATCAGCTGTCAGTGACATCACTGATGTCAGTGCATTCTAAACTGCCTAGCAGACCACCTCCGAGGGAGCCACGGTACCAGGCACATTAGAACGTTGGAGGTGAGAATTATTATATAGGATACTTAATTTCCTACTTTACATAACAAAATTCTGTGTTACCTATTACTATGTAAGCCGCATTGAGCCTGCTTTTAGTGGGAAAGTGCGGGATACAAATATAATAAATAAATAAATTAATAAATTAATAAATAAATTAATAAATACAACTCAAGGGTGAAAAAAAACAATTTTATTTGTCAGACTAGATGCAGATCTGGGTTTTGGTGTGGGGGAGCATGCCTCAGGAGTCAAATCAGTTCAGATGGGTGTAGATATCAGTGTACCTAAACTCATCCAGACACTTTGCAAGGTATGTGGAAAAAAAACCAACCCAAAAATCGGTGACCTTTGTAATGCAAATGCCAACAGAGTAAAATATTGTGTGCTGTGACTAAACTTCAGGTTTCAAAAAACGTAGGCTGTGTTAGCATTAGTGCACTGCCAGCTGCTAGCGCAGCTTAGTAAACAGAGGGTAATTGTTTTATATTAAGGGTCCCTTTTTATTAATGCTTAGTGCGCAATAACAGTCATTAGCACGTGTTAAATGATGGGTGTCCTATTTTATACCTATGGGCCACATGACACCCCTGGATTCTATATAACGTGCCTAGCGTTCTGCACTAAAATCCAAGCATATTCTATAATAACGTGAGTAACTTCATTGACTAACAAGCCAATCAGCATTGTTAACTGCACTTAACAAACAATAATGAGCATTAATTGGCAATAATTAGAATTTACGCACACAAATCGTTAAGCATATTCTATAATGCAGTGTGTCTAAATTCTTTTTTTAAAATATATCTTTATTATCTCAGAATAGAGTGAACAATCCACAGAAGAGTAAAGAACATCTGAATAATAACCCTCAATACAACAATAAATTCCAGATATGGTTATACTAGCATATAAGTTTTCTTTACGCCCCAATCATTTTAATGTACAAAGCTATCTCTACTCCACTCTGATCTAAAGAGTTTTCCATTATTACACCCCAAATAATAATAATGATAAGAAAGAAAGAAAAAACAGAAAGAAAGAAAGAAAGAAAAAGGAACCTACGTCATAGTGAGTTCGGGTGGATCTACGCTTCCCTCCGAATCTCCCCCCCCCCCTGGATAGGAAGGACAACGTATCACTGCCATAAATCCTGGTACTATCTCTTATGCAAGGATGTTGCCTCTTTAAACTGACGAGAGATCCACTCTGCCATTTCTTTCACAGCAAAATGCCATACCCTAAGAGAGGGTCCCTCCACTTCCACCCAAGATTGCAGTATACACTTTTTAACCAGTAAGGCGGACAGTAGGACAAATCTATACTGTGCCTCAGTGAAACCCCCCTGAATCAGAGGAAACCCATCTCCCAGCAACAACACCCGGTACGTCAAATTAAATGAACACTGCGAGGTCTGTTCAATAACCTGTAAGGCATGGGTCCACAGTTGGGAAAGGGTCATGCGCTCCATAAATGAGTGTATATATGTGCCTGGGGATGTTTTACATTTGTTACATGTGTCATCTCCCAGAGATCCATACGCCACCCCTTCCTATGTGTTATATATACCTATGTGTTATATATATCCTGTGCTCTATTTTATACTGAATATCTAGAAGGGCAGCATTTGGGGTGACCCTAGGAAGCTCCTGAAATACCAACTGCAACTGTGAACTCGAGAAATCTTCGACCAGCTCTCTCTGCCACTGTTGTGCTAGGGTTTCCAAATAAGACATCTTCCTAATATCTCTGGCCAACTGATACGACCGTGACAGCCTATTCAGTTTGGGTGAGAGGGACATGAAGATTTTGTCATTTGGGATAAATTGTGTCGACTGTAACGACTGCCGCTCAAGAGATGGACATTCCAAAATTTAAGCACACTTACAGAATATGGCCCTCTGAGCCTAAATGTGTACGCCAGGATTTACACCATATTTCCATAGGTGTCAATGGAGGCAAGTAGATTTAGGCGCAGGGATATCAACTAAGCATATTCTATATACTGTGCTAAAATCTAGGTGCCACTTATAGAATGTGCTTAGGGGGAAATGTTTTCTGCGTGGATTTTTCAGGCACCATATATAGAATCTGGCCCTTATTTCTCACTAATGTTGTTAGTGTGTGCTATGCTTTTACTAAAAGGGCCCCTTAATACAGAATAATTAGTTATAATCCTGTCAATTGAATGCAACATGGAACAATACATTTTAAACTTTTTCTGGTTATCAATAGAAATCAAACAAAATAAAACATGGAAAAGAAAATAAGATGATATCTTTATTTATTGGACATAACTTAATACATTTCTTGATTAGCTTTCGAAGGTTGACCTTCTTCGTCAGATCGGAAATAAGCAAATGTGGTAGCAGATAGTATATATAAGAGAAACATCAAAGCATTACTTTGACAGTCTGACAGAGTGGGAGGGTGGGGGTATGCATGGGGACATCAAAGCATTACATTGATATTCTAATAGGATGGGTGTGGGTAGGTGAGAGGAGGGTGATAAACAGAGAAATAAACAGAGAAATACAACTTTATGGTTTATAATGGGCTACAAAACCCAGATTCTTATTAAGTCCTGTCTGTTGGGTGTCAAAATATTCAATCATTCTGACTTCAAAGATTGAATATTTTGACATCCAACAGACAGGACTTAATAAGGATCTGGGTTTTCTAGCCCATTATAAACCATAAAGTTGTATTTCTCTGTTTATCACCCTCCTCTCACCTACCCACACCCATCCTATTAGAATATCAATGTAATGCTTTGATGTCCCCATGCATACCCCCACCCTCCCACTCTGTCAGACTGTCAAAGTAATGCTTTGATGTTTCTCTTATATATACTATCTGCTACCACATTTGCTTATTTCCGATCTGACAAAGAAGGGCAACCTTCGAAAGCTAATCAAGAAATGTATTAAGTTATGTCCAATAAAAAAGGTATCATCTTATTTTCTTTTCCATGTTTTATTTTGTTTGATTTCTATTGATAACCTTTAAGAGTGGACTAACACGGCTACCACACCTCTTTACTTAACTTTTTCTGAAAACATATGTGAAGCCTGAGTAAACAAAATAGTGAAGATAAAGGGCATAGAGAGCACATACTATCAATTTATATAAGAATAACCTTAATAACCTTGCTAAAAAGTTTGCAAGCAAGTAGGTCTTTGGCTGATGCCCAGATTCAGTGCAACACAATCCAGCATCAGCATTCTGTGAGCCAGTGGGCAACATGAATCTTGTTTCCCTAATTACTAATGATACTTATGTTAACTAAAAGTAATAAATTTATTGTAATGGATGTATTAAGGATCATTACCCAAATTATTTTAAATGAATGCTTAAGGCTTCTCTATCATTAAGTTGACTTAGCACATTCTTTTGTTCATACTGGAAATTTGATCTTGTGTTATGGAGGGTAAGATTGAAAGATTTTGTCATGGACCAACCTATATTTTACACATGGACACATCTGTTTCTAAAATTGCCAAGAGTATTTGAACAGTGTTGTAAGCATATATAGGCTGTATACACATAAGTTTATATAACTTAGAGGAAAGCATTCATGAGGGTATGCTTGCAGTTTGAAATTATGTGTATATTTTATAAATTATTCACATATGGGTGCAAAATAAACTGGCAAATTTACACATTTCTAATAGCAGGTATAAATGTGTATGTGCATTTTCCATCAGGTATGTGCATACCATCCCAAGGAAAAAATATTGTAACTTACACACACACACACTTGTCACATAAGTTAGGTAGTGTGTTATACTCAGTGTGTTTTTTCTAGCAAAAAAGGTGCTGGTACTCAAATGCTACCCTTCAGGGGCGGGGTGATCACTGAGGGACCCACCCAACAATAGCCAGGTTCCCTGTAACCAGTCACAGAATCTATGACAAGGCAGAATTGGTGTGTAGAGCCTGAGATCTTTCATTAAAACTTGGGGACCCTGGGTCAATTTTAGCAGACAATAGTAGACAATAGAAAAGGTGCCGGTACTCAGTACCCCTAAGTACCCCCTCAAAAAAAGCCCTGGTCATACTATAACCCTCCCACAGGGCAATTTTCAAGGAATTTCTGTGGATAAACAAAGGTTAAACCCTGGAAAACATTCTTTTCAAACTATTGCCTATTCTCTTTTCCTCATAGCAAAAAATGGGTGGTGCTAGATGGTAGTGCTGGGGCAGGATGCCAGCAGTACACACAGTTATTTCATTTTGAAATTTCATGTGCTTCTTTTTTATTTTTTCTTCATAGTTTTACACCTGCAAAATCATCCCTCCCCATGGTAGTAGCCAGAACAATTTTAAAAAGAACACTCTGCAGCAAATTTCCCTCTCAGATTCCATTTATGGGCCTACTGGATGTTCACCCATGGAAAAGGATGCTTTGAGAATTGTGCCCCATGAAGTATGAAAATAGGCAATGCTGAAGGTGAAGCCTGGACACTGACAGGGCTGTTTCAGAAAAGTATACATGGGGAATTTATATTTCACTCCCACACATACCCACTGTAGGCTGAACAATCCATGGACTTGTTATTCATCCTATTAAGATTTATTTACCCCCTTTAAAAACAAATATTCACCCAATGTGGTAGCAATAATAATCCAGACATAGACAACAGACAATTACAGCACTAAAATATTCAACTAACAGTACACGTAATGGCACAATATGCTATTTGCAATGTTAACACAATACAAATAAGCAGACAATTCTATAAATGTAGGTGCTAAAATGTAGAGCACTGACTGCAAAAATGGCATAAGATGGCATTTGCAAAGTAACATTTAGGCACTATCACTTGCATGGCTCCTATACCAAAATGGCTGTCACAACCTCTAGTCTTGCAGTGCTACTGCTAGTACCACGAGACTGCTACTAGAGGTTGTGGCAGCCATTTTGATGGAGGAGTGTAATGGGCCGTTAAAGGACCCCTAGGTGTGGGTGTGATGTTCTAGGTTAGGTGAAATGACAAAGCTTCAACAGGCAGCTAAAACATTCCCAAGTAAAAACTTTACCAGTAGATTCTTAATTCTTAATCCAATTCTTCTTTAATGTAGCAATCATAGCAAACAAAGAAAAGCAATTTACAGTTCAGTTGCTTGGAAGAATTACAGCCTTCTGCAAATAGTCTGTGTTTAGCCACTGCGGAGGCAAGGAGATTGCCAGAACCTCAGCCCAGCTGAGAGGAAAAACTGTAATAGTCAAAGGGAAAGTGTGGATAAACTTGGGAAAATAACCTGGGAAAATGCCTTGGGAAAAAGGTGAAGAATGTTGATGGAATCACAGTACAATAAGGAAGGATCAGCCCTTAGAAGAGCTGCTGATCATAAAGGCATGTTAGGAAGACTGGGGCTCTCTCACACAGCCCCCAGGGGCACAGAGGGAGGGCTGGCCCTAGCTCAGAGCTAACAGCCAATAGGGAAAGCTCACAATACACACAGAGAGCAAGGATATGCTCTCAGAAGGAGTCAATCACAGGAATTGCAAACTATAGGGTTAGCAGCCCTAGTACACAGTGCTAACTATACACAGACAAAGCAATTGAAAACAAATAATATTCATACTAAATATACACAACAATGCCTCCTACAGGAAGAGTATGAGACTCTGTTATTAGGTAGTAGTAGTCCTGGTTCCATTCAAAGTCCATGAATATGGGGGCAGGACACTCCCTGCCTGGTATCAGTAAACACCACTATTTAACTTCTTAAACTATAAACATTATAAGCATACAAAAGTTCATTTATATCTGTATCTCAAACATGACAGCGTCTTGCTTGTCTCCAGTTCACTGTTGCTCTGGTGACTTCTCTCTTGCAGTCTCAAAGGAGCTGAAACAAGAGACAGACAACACAAACAACACAAAAGAGAGAGAAAAGTCTTTGAGTCTCTGGAGTGGACAACAATTTACAGTGTCCTCATCTATTTGTGGTGTGGGTCATTGGCTCAGTGATGGCTCTGCTGAAGAAGTTCCTTGTCTTCCAGGGAAGTCTTGTATGAAAGTTCCCAGGTGGTGCCAAGTTGTCACTGATGATCTGTAGTTCTGTATCTCTGATGGCACTTTGGTAGTAGGTGTCTGGTCTTTTATCATCTGGTTGATAAGATGAAGATGCTATCTCTTTGTGACACTTACATCCCTGCGGTAAATGCTGCAGGAATGTAAGTGCCTGGATGTAATGCTGCAGGGATGTAAGTGCAGCTGCCCAAGAATCTTTAGAGATTGTTTTTTATTTATCAATAGAAATCAAACAAAATAAAACATGGAAAAGAAAATAAGATGATACCTTTTTTATTGGACATAACTTAATACATTTCTTGATTAGCTTTCGAAGGTTTTTTTATTTATAAAATTGATAGACCACATAATCTACAATTCTTAGTAGTTTACAAAGATCATTCACAATATTCAAACACACATAACTTCAGTATACAATAAAACATAACTAACAGTCTATTACTTATATTTTCTCCATTCAATGTAACTGATCAGGCCATCACATTAAAAGCACAATGATACAAGTGAGTCTTTAAAGACTTTTTAAACTTATTTATTTATTTGTTACATTTGTATCCCACATTTTCCCATCTTTTTGCAGGCTCAATGTGGCTTACATATTGCCGTTAATGGCGTTAGCCAATTCCGGTCTGAACAAATACATGGTATGAATGAATACAAAAGTGATATTGTGGTAGAATGAGGTACATGTATGGTAGGTACAATTGGGGGGAACTTAGAGAGGGAAAGGGGGAATAAGAGTCAGGTAATGTCCGTTACAGTCTTTGGTCGCAAGTGTCCAGGTATTTTTATGTTGGGTCGGTGGGGTATGCTCTTCTGAACAGGTCTCTCTTGTCATGTATCCCGGTGCCTCGCCGTAAATAATTTTATGAACAATCGTGCAGATTTTGAAAGTGATACATTCATTGATTGGTAGCCAATGCAATTTTTCTCGGAGTGGTTTGGCGCTGTCAAAACGCGTTTTTCCAAATATAAGCCTAGCTGCTGTGTTTTGGGCGGTCTGAAGATTCTTTATGATTTGATCCTTGCATCCTGCATAGATTCCATTACAGTAATCTGCGTGGCTTAGTACCATTGACTGTATCAGGTTACAAAATATTTCCCTCGGGAAGAATGGTTTCACGCGTTTGAGTTTCCACATTGAGAAAAACATTTTCTTTATGGTGGATTTCGCTTGGGTCTCTAGTGATAGATTATGGTCGATTGTTACTCCGAGAATTTTCAGGCTCTCTGAGATAGGGAGGGTGTATCCTGGGGTGTTAATGTTTGTGGGTTTGTATGTATTGTATTGGGATGAGATGATGAGACAGTGTGTTTTTTTCTGTATTGAGTTTTAGTTGGAATGCCTTTGCCTATGAGTTCATAATGTTTAAGCTTAGCTTGATTTCGTTGGTGATTTCTGCCAGATCATGTTTGTAGGGGATGTATAATGTAATGTCATCAGCATAGATAAATGGGTTAAGGCCTTGGATGGATAAGGTCTTGACTAGTGTAGTCATCATGAGGTTGAAAAGGATCGGTGATAGTGGTGATCCTTGCGGTACTCCGCAGCCTGGTTTTCACGGTGACAATATGTTTGTTTTTTATTTCACTTGATATGTTCTTGTGGTTAGAAAACCCTTTATCCAATTGAGAGTGCCACCACTGATTCCGAAGTATTCTAGGAGTTTTAGCAGTATGTTATGGTTAATCATATTGAATGCACTTGGCATGTCAAACTGGAGGAGGAGAATGTTCTTGCCTATTGCTATTTCCTGCTTGAATTTGGTGAGGAGAGTGAGTAGTACTGTTTCGGTTCTGTGTAGGGGTCGAAATCCTGATTGTGACTCATGTAGTATAGTGAATTTGTTTATGTAGTCATTGAGTTGTTTGGTCACCAGTCCTTCCATTAGTTTAACTGCTAATGGGATAGATGCTACTGGGCGGTAGTTGGTAATGTCGTTTTATTTTTTTTCTTGGTGTCTTTTGGTATTGGGGTGAGCAGGATGTTGCCTTTTTCTTTAGGGTAGATACCCTGCTGAAGTATGAAGTTTAAGTGGGATGTGACATGTGTTATGAAGCGGTGGGGGGCAGATTGTATTAGGTAGCTGGGGCAGGTGTCCAGTTTTCTATGTCCATGTTGTTCTAAGGTAGGGTTTTGCGTAAGTTTACGATTTTTTCATTGAAATATTTAGCAAGGTTGTCTGCAGATGGGATGTCAGTATTGGTTGTGTCTAGTAGTTTGTTCACGAGATGATATAGTTTCTTCATGTTTTTGTAGTCCGGCCCAATTTTAGTTTTGTAGAACGACCTTTTGGTCTGTCTTATTGCGTATTTGTATTTCCTTTGTAGTTGTTTCCATGCGTTGAGTGTGTTTTCGTCTTTTTTTTTCCATGCGCGTTCCAGTTTCCTAGATTGTGTTTTTAGTTTTTTCAATTCCTCATTGAACCACAGTATTGAGTTGTGTCTACGTGATGTTCTTATTTGTAAGGGTGCTATTTCATCTAGTATGTGTCTGCATCTTTTGTCCCATTCTGAGAGATAATATATGGATTCCGTTTGTGCTGTCCAATCGTTGTTGTATAGCTGATCAAGCTTATCAGTTAGTCTTAACAACATAGGAAGATCATTGCACAAGATGGGTCCAATCAAATAAAAAATTGATGACCTATGTTCTTCTAATCAAACCATTTTGAATGTTGGTGCATCAAAATTTTAAGTGATACTGATCTGAAAGACCTTATTGGTTTATGTAAATGAAATATTGTGGAAATTACTGGAGGCATTAAATTCATTAAAATTAAAAAAATAATAATAAAAGTATCTTACATATATATATAAATCTACATTCTACTGGCAACTAATGTTTGCTTGACCTGTGGGCTGAGCAGAGGACTCTGAGCTGGTTTGGTTTGTTTGTTGGCAGAAGCTGCCAAGTGATCTAAAATCTTTTATGAATCTGTAATTCATCTATCTAAACTTTCACAAAAAAGAAAAAAAAAACGCTGTTGTTATACTAGGGTGTGTCCTCTTTAAAACTTTCTGTCTGTTAAAAACTGCAATCTGTGCTCTATTTCTACTGGGAACTTTTTTCTTTTTTTCTTTTGCTCTAATAACTGTGATTCCTGTGTTTGGGGGCTGGGCTGACTGGAAGGAGTTCTCTGAGTAACCTACCTTAACAGGATTCCAGGAGGGATCTTAGCACCACGTGGGAGGAGGGGCTAATTGTATGCAGTCGGGTAGTTTAAAGACTACATAAACATGAGAAAGGGGGAGGGCTTGCTTGACCTGTGGGCTGTGGGTACCAATGACGTAGGAAAATGTGGGAGAGAGGTTCTGGAAGCCAAATTTAGGCTTTTAGGAAGGAAGCTCAAATCCAGATCTTCTAGGGTAGCATTTTCTGAAATACTACATGTTCCACGCGCAAGGCCCAAGCGACAGGCAGAGATCCAGAGTCTTAATGCGTGGATGAGACAATGGTGCGGGGATGAGGGGTTTGGATTTGTCAGGAACTGGGCAGCATTCTGGGGAAGGGAGAGCCTATTCCGATCTGATGGGCTTCATCTTAACCAGAGTGGGACCAGGCTGCTGGCGTCAACATTTAAAAAGGAACTAGAACAGCTTTTAAACTAGAAATGTGGGAAGGCAGACAGTCGCTCAAAAGCGCATTGGTTCAGGATAGGGTATCTTTTGAGGATATCACCCAAACAGGGAAGAATAAGTTCCTTGTAAGTAAGGATGTCAAAGAAACCATAGTGGATCAGATGGCCTTAAGTAAAATTAATAATAACCAGACACAGGATAACATATTAATAATGCCATGTATTAAACAGGATATAAAACTAAGCAACAAGCATGCATTGAAATGTCTATACGCAAATGCAAGGAGCCTGAGAGATAAGATGGGAGATCTGGAATACATTGCACACAATGAAAAACTGGATAATATATGGCATCACGGAGACCTAGTGGAAGGAACATAACCAGTGGGACACAGTCATACCGGGCTACAAATTATATCGTAGTGATAGGGTAGACAGGATTGGTGGAGGCGTAGCACTGTATGTTAATGAGAACCTGGACTCAGATAGGCTGCAAATATTGCAGGATACAAAACCCCTATTGGAATCTTTGTGGATCGAAATTCCACATGAAAAGGGGAAACAAATAGTGATAGCAGTGTACTACCGTCCGCCTGGCCAGGACAAGCGGACGGACGCAGCAATGTCAAAGGAAATTAGGGAAGCGAATAAAATGGGCAATGTAATAATAATGGGTGATTTCAATTATCCAGATATAGACTGGGTTAATGTAACATTGGTACACACCAGGGAGATAAAATTTCTTGATGAAATCAAGGACAGCTTCAAAAACACCATCCTAGAGGTACAGAACAAATATATTCCGCGTATTAGAAAAAGAGGAAAAAAGACCAAACGTTAGCCGGCGTGGCTAAGCAGTAAGGTAAAGGAAGCCATTAAAGCCAAAAAACAATCCTTCATGGGCTGATGAGACAAAGTCAGCACGGATTTAGTGAAGGGAAGTCTTGCCTCACCAATCTACTGCATTTTTTTGAGGGGGTGAACAAACATGTGGACAATGGGGACCCAGTGGATATTGTGTATCTGGATTTTCAAAAGGCATTTCACAAAGTGTCTCATGAAAGACTCCAGAGGAAACTGGAGAGTCATGGGATCGGAGGTAGGGTATTACTATGGATTAAGAACTGGTTGAAAGATAGGAAGCAGAGAGTAGGACTGAATGGTCAGTATTCTCAGTGGAGAAGGGTAGTTAGTGGGGTCCTGCAGGGGTCTGTGCTGGGACCCCTGCTTCTTAACATATTTATAAATGATCTAGAGATGGGAGTAATTAGTAAGGTAATTAAATTCGCAGATGACACAAAACTATTCAGGGTCGTCAAGTCGCAGGAGGAGTGTGAAAGAGTACAGGAGGACCTCACAAGACTGGGAGATTGGGCGTGCAAGTGGCAGATGAAGTTCAATGTTGACAAGTGCAAAGTGATGCATGTGGGTAAAGGGAACCCGAATTACAGCTATGTCATGCAAGGTTCCGCGTTAGGAGTCACAGACTTAGAAAGGGATCTGGGAGTCATCGTTCATAAGACGTTAAAAGCTTCTTCTCAATGTGCAGTTAAGAAAGCGCACAGAATATTGAGTATTATTAGGAAAGGGATGGAAAACAAACATGAGGACGTTATAATGTCGTTGTATCGCTCCATGGTGCAATCGCACCTAGAATATTGTGTCCAATTCTGGTCGCCGCATCTCAAAAAAGATATAAAGGAATTAGAGAAGGTGCAGAGAAGGGCGACGAAAATGATAAAGGGAATGGAACGAATTCCCTATGAGGAAAGGCTGAGAAAGTTAGGGCTCTTCAGCTTGGAGAAAAGGCGGCTGAGGGGTGATATGATAGAAGTCTACAAGATAAAAAGCGGAATAGAGCGGACAGATGTGAAGCGTTTGTTTACACTTTCAAACAACAACAAAACCAGGGGACACAAGATGAAGCTAGAATATGGTAGATTTAAAACAAATAGGAGAAAGTTTTTCTTTACTTAGCGTGTAGTTAGATTCTGGAACTCATTGCCGGAAAATGTAGTGACAGCAGCTGGCCTTACGGAATTTAAAGGGGGTTTGGACAGATTCCTGAGGGAAAAGTCCATTGAACATTATTAAGAATTAAGTTTTTTTTTGGGGGGGGGGGGAGGTAGGGGGTTGCAAGGTTCTTGAGGCTTGGATTGGCCACTGTCGGGGATGGGATGCTTCTTCCCTCCATCTTTTACCATTTCCCTCCCATTCTCCTTCCCTTCCACCTATCATATCCTTGTCTACCTTCCCTATTATAGTTCATTATGTTCTTTTCACATGTCCTTTGTAATGCCCTTCATAATGTAAGTAGTTATGATCATCACAATTTATAATACTGTTCCTACATTTCCTTGTTTTTACTGTATTCTTTACCATGTAAGATGGTTTCTTTTACTATGTAAGCCGCACTGGACCTGCTGTATGTGGGAAAGAGCGGGGTACAAATGTAACAATAAATAAATAAATAAATAAATGGTGAGACTGCACCTCGAATACTGTATGCAATTCTGGTCACCACTTCTCAAAAAAGATATAGTGGAATTAGAAAAGGTATATAGAAGGGTGACAAAAATGATAAAGAGGATGGGATGACTTCCCCATGAGGAAAGGTTAAAGTGGCTATGGCTCTTCAGCTTGGAGAAGAAATGGCTAAGGAGAGATATGACAGAGGTCTATAAAATAATGAGTGGAATAGAATGGGTGGACGTGAATCACTTATTTACTCTTTCCAAAAATATTAGGACTAGGGGGCACGCAATGAAGCTATTCAGTAGTAAATTTAAAACAAATTGGAGAAAATATTTCTTCACTCAATGTGTAATTAAACTCTGGAATTCGTTGCCAGAGAATGTGGTAAAAGCAGTTAGCTTAGCAGGGTTTAAAAAAGGTCTGGCTAATTTCCTAAAAGATGGACTTGGGAAAATCCACTGCTTATTTCTAGGATACACAATGGTTGGCAGACAAAACTAATGTATTACAACACAACTATGTTGACTATAGAGGTTATCTCATATCAATCAAAACAACTGTGTCCGCCAATTTTTGGTATGGCTCACAGATTTGTATAGGTTTGTAATCATAGAACACCTCCAGCCAACCAGTAGTATCGAAAAAATGTTCATATATTTATATTTATGTAAAGTTCAAAATATACTACTGTTCAAAAAGTAAACATTATTGCAATACGGGGGCAAATAATGCACAAGTTTAACTTAGCTTAAGGGCTCCAGGCTCAGTGTGCTGTCTTCTAGAGCTGGAGCTCATCGGGGTTCAACTGAACATAGTGAAACCTTCCCGTAACTCCGTTATCATTGTAAGCCCGACAGGACCCTGTTTCGCGGTCTCTTGCTTTGTCAAGGGCATAAACCTTTATAATACGGAGAAAAAATTATGTTAATATAAACCAAACTAATTGCAATTTACTTGTTATAGATACCTAGCGTCTGGACTCACAGCAATAACGACACATGTTGATGAATCGCCAATCCAAAATGGCGTTGGCGTCTTAGTTATAGTTGTTATAGGCTCCGCCTCTTTAGGTCACGTCATAAACAACTAACAATTCACATGTATCAAATTAAAAGAAACAGTTCCAATGGAGATAAGTGTTCAAGCCTTGAGGTTCAACTGTATTCAGGCGGAAAATCCAACGAGTTTCTTTTTGAAGCAATAGCCTGTCGATGTTACCTCCACGGGCATTTGGCACTATACAGTCAATTACCATACATTTTAGAGACTCACAAGAATGTTGTTTCGAAATGCAATGTTGAACTAAAGGGGCTCCTATAATTCGAGCCGAAATTCTAGATCTGTGTTCAACCATTCTTGCATTTAAAGATCTGTTTGATTTACCAATGTATACCTTATTACATGGACATCTGACATAATAAATGATGTGAGTGGTACGGCAAGTTGTTTGATGCTTGAGTTGAATGGTCTGGCCATTATGGTAGAATTTAGCTGTCTCTATAGTCATAGGGCAGGTCTTACATCCATTCTTGTTGCATTTTTTATGGCTGCCATATATATTGAACCCAGTAGCTGTAGAAGTTGATAAATCAGCTGGACTTAAAATCTCTTTGAGATTGCGTGCTCGGGAGAATGCCATCCTTAGGCGGCAACTCTCAAAAATGGGATGAGCACGTATAATGTCCCAATGTTGTTTGATGATGTGTGCAGCCGCTTCTCCTCCTTGTACATATTTCATAATAAACGTCATAACAGGATCTTCTTGTGGGTCAAATGTCTTGTTTTGTAATAGCAAGTCCCGATTCAGATGTTTAGCCCTTGTATAGGCTTTATTTAAAACTGGTTTGGGGTATTTACGTTGTAATAACTTGGAGCCAAATACATTAGCTTGCTGACGGAAGTCCAGTTCTTCTGAACAAATCCGTTTAAACCGCACAAATTGCGAAAAAGGTAAGCTTTGTCGGAGAGTTTTAGGATGACAGCTGCTATATTCTAAGATGGAATTCCTATCAGTGGATTTGGTGTATACCTTAGTTTGTAAGCAGCTACCATTTAATGTGATTTCAACATCGAGAAAATGGATATGATTATCTGAGAAAGACAAAGTAAACTGGATCCGAGGATGGCAATTATTTAACCATAGTTGAAAATCAGTTAGCTCATTGACAGTGCCCTTCCATAGGACAAAGATGTCATCGATATATCTGCGCCAGATCACAATGTTGTGACAGTAGGGAGAAGTATGTAACCACTTAGTTTCAAACGCGGCCATGTACAAGTTAGCTAATGTCGGAGCAAAAGTGGCACCCATGGCCACACCAGAAATCTGGAGATATAAACTGTTCCCAAATTTGAAGAAATTCTTGCATAAGGCCACCCTCAGCAACGACATCAAAAATTTAGTCGGAACCTCATGTGGTCTCTGTCTTCCCTCCAATAACATGAGCACTACTTCCATTAGCTCATCCTGTGGGATCATTGTGTAGAGAGATTTAATGTCAAAAGTTGCCATTATACACTGAGACTGCGGAATACGTGTGTCTCTCAAAATCTGTAGGAAATGATTAGTGTCCTTGATATATGAAGGGCATCGTGGAACCATGTCTTTCAGGAATGAATCCAAATAAATAGATAGAGGCTCAAGAAGAGAACCTCTCGAGGAGATAATTGGCCTACCAGGGGGCTTTTGAAGATCTTTATGAATTTTTGGTAATAGGTACATAACCGGTGTAATAGGAGTTTTGTTGTTCAAAAAAACAAACTCTTTATTGGTTAAAAAGCCCATCCCAAGACCTTCCTTAGTAATATCCTGGATCAAAAGTTGTATCTGTGTAGTACAATCATGTTGTAATTCTACATATGATGTCCGGTCGGAGAGTTGTGTAGCTGCTTCAGACAAATATTGCGCTTTGTTTAATACAACGACCGCTCCACCTTTATCGGCCATTTTGGATTGGCGATTCATCAACATGTGTCGTTATTGCTGTGAGTCCAGACGCTAGGTATCTATAGCAAGTAAATTGCAATTAGTTTGGTTTATATTAACATAATTTTTTCTCCGTATTATAAAGGTTTATGCCCTTGACAAAGCAAGAGACCGCAAAACAGGGTCCTGTCGGGCTTACAATGATAACGGAGTTACGGGAAGGTTTCACTATGTTCAGTTGAACCCCGATGAGCTCCAGCTCTAGAAGACAGCACACTGAGCCTGGAGCCCTTAAGCTAAGTTAAACTTGTGCATTATTTGCCCCCGTATTGCAATAATGTTTACTTTTTGAACAGTAGTATATTTTGAACTTTACATAAATATAAATATATGAACATTTTTTCGATACTACTGGTTGGCTGGAGGTGTTCTATGATTACAAACCTATACAAATCTGTGAGCCATACCAAAAATTGGCGGACACAGTTGTTTTGATTGATATGAGATAACCTCTATAGTCAACATAGTTGTGTTGTAATACATTAGTTTTGTCTGCCAACCGTTGTGTATGTATACAAAATATTTTTGGACAAAACTGAGCCATTAAGTATATATTTGGATATTTCTAGGATAAGCAGCATAAAATTTATTTTACTGTTTTGGGATCTTGCCAGGAACTTGTAACCTGGATTGGCCACTATTGGAAACAGATTACTGGTTTTAATGGACCTTCAGTCTGTCCCAGTATGGCAGCTCTTATGTTCTTATCCTTGCAAGTGATGGGTATTTCTCCACATGCAGAACTATAGATGGACGTGTTGCACATGGAGGGAACATCCTGCCATTGCCACACACATTTGTTTTTGGACATGGGGACATGTACTAATGGACATTTTGTGTAGTGTATTTTTAAACAGCAGAGAAGTTTTTCACTGCTGTTTTGGGGACATATTATTTCAAGACATATATTTGGTGCATTTTTGAATCTCTGGAAATGTTTATATATTTTTTCCAATTATAACTCTTTGACTTTGGATGTTTTGCAATAAAAGTCCTTGGTACCATTTAGATGTTATATTGAAATTGTCCTTCATGGTTTCACAGTAAAATCTACAACAGAGTAAATGAAGCACACATTTGAATCAGTAAAAGGCAGCCAACTAAGGATAGAGATGTGGTAGCATGGGGAGTGGGGCATGCTAGAAAAGTCATGCAGACCATGCCCCATGGAATAAGTTTATATATATATATTTTTTTTGTTTGTTTGTTTTTGTTTTTAATTTAACTTGTATGTTTGTATGTCTGCATCTGTGTTTTGTTTGTGCTTGATCTGTCTCATTTTTCAAACCCATTGTGTCTTTTAACTCATTTTCCCCATGACAATATTGGTACTTTGCCACTAAATTTTCAGACAGTTATTTTGCCCCCCAAATGGACTGACAGACTTTTGAACTTTTGTGTATTATTTCCTTTCAATATTTGTGGGTTGGAAAGAATAAGCTCATCAATCTTCTGACTTGGATTTCCAAAGCTGCCAACACGTGGACATGGAATCCCCAATTAGGGACCCTTTGACTGGGAGACCATAGCTTGGATCATTTATTCAAAGGGGATTTGCCCTAGGAACTCAAATTTAGAAAAAGCTCAGCTTTAAGAGTTCATTACACACCTACCTACCCACACCTCAACTACCTATGTCTAACCACTCATTAAACCAACCATTCCCTCATAGGCGGTCGGTGGCCCAACTGTTTGGGGAGGCTAAAGGGGGCAGGGTCAGGGGTGGAGCCTACATCCATAATTGTCTGACAACACACAGAAAAAAAGTAAAAATAAAAGTCACAATTAATACCTTTTATTACATTTAGATATTAGATATGTATCATATGTCAAAGAATAAAGTGGTTGCTCAAAGCATATTCTAAGCACAATCGCTCAACTTCAAAACACTATGCACAACTTTGTGCAAAAACACACTCAGAACCTTATTGTACCATAAATATTACACTGGGCAGAACCTAATACACCAATATACCACCCAAATGGACAACATCACAGACCATCAACAATATGAAGAAAGGGGTCATATCACAATTCACAAGTACAGCCACAAAATATCCTTTTAGGGTGGATAGTGTTCACAATGAGCTCCTTTTATTAATGACCAGATAGAGATAACAGTTTTCAATTTTCAATTTTGGCACAGTATAAGTCATCACAAACAAAATATAAGAAAACCAAAAGCCCATTTAGTTATGTTTAAACAAAAGAGATCTGCACGAAACAAAATATTTATTTTTTTATTTTGACTTATAATATAAAACCTGCCGCAGAGTCAGCACCTCTCCTGAAATCCAATGTGCAGCATGCCACAATTTAGGTCTGGGAACACTAGTATTCAAGCTCAACAGCCACACTGGGTGGATTAATATTCACAACAATGAGCTCCTTCCTTGTATTAACGACCAGTTAGAGATCATAGATTGATTCAAATTTCAATTTTGGCACAGCAGTAAGTCATCACAAACAAAATATAAGAAAACCAATGAACTGCATTAGGGGCTTATAGTTATAGTCCATTAGTTATGTAAGACTAAGAGATTCAAATGGGCTGAGATCTGCATTCTGCATGAAACAAGATATTTATTTTTTTATTTTGACTTAAAACCTGCCTCAGAGTCAGCGCACCTACCTCTCCTGAAATCCAACGTGCACTGTGTGCTACAATTTCCTTTTCTGGTCTGGGAAGGAAGTGGGAACACCTCAGACAGCCACTCTTAGCCAGCCTTGAGCCTTCCCTACTCAGTAATGGCCCCACCCACGCGTTCCCGCCTTTGCAGGAAGTTGCATCATGATGGGTCGGGAGCCCTTGTAGGGAAGGCTGACTCTGACTGGCTGAGCCTGAGGCGAAGCAGATGACAACGATCGCTATTCACTACAGTACCGCTAGCGATTAAGGCGGGACTCGGGAGCACTCAGCAGGACTCGATCATGCAGCGCAGCCCTGAAGACTGAAGTGACTGTGAGAGTTGCACGTTGGTGCGGGGGAGGGAAAGAGGAGAAACCGCGGCGGGGCGCAGGCAGCAGGAACGGAAAAGAACAAAGATGGCGACGGAGAATGAGAAACTGCGGATCCAAGAGCCATCCTGCTGCTGTTTGTAACTTGTGGCTGGGGAGGCTTAGCCTCCCCAAGCCTCTTATACCGGGCGCCTATGCAGTCCCTACTTTCTTTCCACAGCCTATGAAACATCAGCTCATATATAGTAGATCCCCATTTTACATGGAATGCATAGATCAGAAGTGGGTCTGGATCTGCTTAATTCTGGTAGTATTTTAATGGTAGGATAGGTAAGGGTCGTGGTTTACTTATTATATGCATATTTAAAAAAGGATCTGCCAACACAGAGCCTTTTTAAAACACCTGCAGGAGTGCCTGTGTATTTGCCAGCATGTGCAATGGGCGCATCTTTTTTACCAAAATACACATAGGGAAATATCAATGGAGGAGACATGGCAATTTACATATGTAAGTACCAACAAGATGAAGCAGTTGCAAAATCTTATATGGAAATGTTAGGTCATACATGTGCATTCCATTTATGAAATGGAGAAAACACATGTAGGTTTTTGACCATCCCAGGCCATGCCCAAACTACACCCCAACACACTCTCTTGCAGTTTTACGTATTATGGACATGCATATGTAAAATGAGCCCTTTCTAAAATTACCATTTACACCTGGATGCTAACCTAAAATAACCCTCATTATTTACATGCATCTCATTATATCGATCCTATTGAAAGGGAAACTGACTAGCAAATTTCTTTGAAAACTGGCTGGCAGCAAGCAATATAGGAGAAGGGAAAGTCTGAAAATGTCTCTCCTTGCACTTCGCTTGGTAGAACTTTGATTATAAAAGGGCAATTTTACAACTGCATGCCCACACTTATGTGTGCTTTACATATATAAATGTAGGGTTAATTAGCACTTACGCACCAAAGTGCCCTAGGGTACTATTCTATAAGGGTGTGTGTTAAGTGTTATAGTGCATACATGTGGACAGAGTATGGAGGACATGGGTATGTCTCCCACATGCATGCTCAAGTTTCAGAATTTAGCGGTATTTGTTGCTTGCTGCATCTAAATGTGCCGATTTTATTTATTTATTTACTTCTATACAGTGCTTGGTATACCGCAATGGAGTCATCAATGGCAACTATGCTGTTAACAACTTGAAAAAAAATAAAAGAGTAGCTAGAAGGTAAAGGAGGGAGGAGAAGAAAGGTGGAGAGGATAAAGGGGAACTAAGAGGGCCAATAACTTCAGAGAAAGGAAAGATTTTGAGAAGTACCTTGGAGGTTTGTAAGGAGATAACAGTACTAAGAGAGGGGGGAGGGAGTTCCAAAGCTTGAGGCCAAGGTAACTGAAAGTTGTTTCACAGGAAATGGTAAAGTGAAGCAAGGAAGGTGGGGGAAGGGTCAGAAGGTTGTTAGAGGAGGAAGTATACGGGATGAGTAGTTTAGTAATATAGGCTAGGGTGGTAGGGAAACAACCTTTAAACATGAAGACCAGAAACTTTAATGTGAAAGGAGATAGGAAGCCAGTGCTCGGAGTGAAAGAGAGGGATGATATGATTGAGGTGATGGGCCCGATGAAGCAATTTCACATCAGAAGATTGGATAAGTAGAAGGAGCTTGAGAGAACAGGGGGGGAACCTATATAAAGAGAACTGAAGTATTCAAGACGAGTAATTACCAGTGCAAGAAGAAGTGCGTGAGTCAGATGGGAAGAGAGGAAGGAGTGGACTGATTGAATATGGTGCATGGGAAAGAAGGGGAAGCAACAACACTGTCAATTTGTGCTTTGAAGGTTAACTATCTGTCAAAAATTATGCCTAGAATTTTAACTGAGTTTCAGAAGGGGAGGGGTTGGTTGTTCATAGCAAGGTGAGGGGGAGGGGCAGAGAACAGTATAAGGCTTGGGAAAGATGCCTGCCACTGGCGTACATGGGTGACTAGATTTAAGTTTACTGATGCTGGTTTATGCTAGTATTGTAAAACAGAATCTGGGTGTTCAGATGCCATTATAGAATAGATGGTCATCATCCCCCCACACTGATTCAAGGCACCCACATTTAGACACCCCTCTACAGAATTGCCATCTAATCCGTTTTCTGCTGTCACATTCTCTACATGTTTCAAGGTAAATTCATATTAAAAAAACAACTTATAAATCTTCTTCCTCTACTAGAGCACATTAAAAAAAACATCTATTTTCCTGTAGGGATTATTTTTACAGTACGTTGCCACTGTACACATAGAAAGAATCTGTAATCATTTGTAGATACATATTTTATTAAGAAGACATTTATCACTTGCCTGCAATGTTTTGTTTAAAGTTTGATTATGTGTAGTCTAAATTATTTAAGGATCTGAATCCTAAAGAACTGCTATAATTGTCTTTGAACAGTCATTTTTTAGACACGATTAAATTCAGATCCTCTGTGTAAAGTTCCAAGAATATACATTTAAGACCTGAGGATCAACCTATTTTTCATAGGAGAAGGGAGGGAGGGAGACAAAAGCAAGCACTGGGAAAGGGAAGAGTCAGGAAGCAGGCTCTGGAGGATGGAGATAAATAGGAATAAACACTGGGAAGTGAAAGAAGCAGGGTAAATACCCTGGGGAAAGGAAAGAGACAGGTACAGACCCTTGAGGAAGGAGAGAAGCAGAAAGCAAACCCTGAAGGATTGAGATAGGCATGGCAAGATTGTATTGGATGGGGTTGGGTGATAATAGGGTTGCCAGCTTTCAAGAAATACAGGGATATTATTACTAAACTAGTAAAAGAGGCCCATTTCTGATACAAATGAAACGGGCGCTAGCAAGGTTCCATGCCCCCCTACCTCCCTCCCTCCACTCCGAGTCCCAGGACCCCCTCCCCTTTGAGTTCCAGGACCCCCTCCTCTTCCCTTCGAGTTCCAGGACCCCTTCCCCTCCCCTTCGAGTTCCAGGATCACCCCCTCCCTCCCTCCCCATTCCATGCCCCCCCTCTCATCCGAGTTCCAGACCCCCGTGCCTCCCTCCCTCCCTCTCTCTCTCCTCCGAGTGCAAGCACAACCTGTCCACCTGCCCCTCTCCTTCCTAAATGCCAGCTGTAATTTAAAACTTGTTACCTCGTGGTCCGGCAGCAAGAGTTAAGTGGAGCAGGAACGGCGCTTCAGACTGCCTTCCCTTCTGTTTCAGCTCTGCCTCTGGTCCCGCCCTCATTTCCTGTTTCCGGAAGGGTGGGACCAGAGGCAGAGCTGAGACAGAAGGGAACGCAGGCTGAAGTGCCGCTCACCTTCACTGCTGACGCCGGACCCAGAGGTAAGAATTTTAAAATTCTGGCCGGCACGCAGGAAGGCGAGGGGCAGACAGAGGACAGGTAGTGCTTGCACTCGGAGGGGAGAGAGAAAGAGGGAGGGAGACGCGGGGGTCTGGAACTCTGAGGAGAGGGGGGGGCATGGAATTCAGAGGGGAGGAGAGGGAGGGAGGGGGGCGAGCTGTCCTGGAACTCGAAGGGGAGGGAGGTAGGGGCATGGAACTCGGAGGAGAGGGAGGTAGGGGGCATGGAACTCAGAGGGAGGACGGGGGGGGGAGAGATAGGGACGATTGTCCTGCGATTCTCTGCTCACCTCCAACGTTCTGTGGCTGGCTAGTGCTGGCTTCCCTTTCACTGATCCACCCTCTGACATCAACGCGAGGGCGCACCAATGGGAAGTGTGTTACGAACCCAGGCATCCAGACGTAGATCGTTGGAGGTGCAAATTATTATATAGGATCTGACAACACGGTAGAGCCCAGTAACCCTCCCCACTTTAACAGAATCTTCCCCCTTCCTCTTCCTTTCAAATTGCCAAGGGGCTCCTCCGTCCACACTGAAGTATCTCTCTGACAGGGACCCTCATTGAGCAACAAATTCTTCCCCCCTCCTCCAGTCTCTGTGATTTCAAATGTTCAATTTGACCCTTTGCCAAAGGTTTGGGGGCACAAGTTCAAGAGGAATCCATTTACCAATTCACATTGCTAGTTCAGTTCAAGCATATCTGACTACTGATTAGATATTTTCATGAATTAGAGACATTAGGTCAATTGCCTTATAATGTTTTTAAAATAAGAAGAAGCAAATATTATAAAAGAATCCTTGCTCTAATCTAATTTGAATAAGCTATATTGTAAATATACTATAACACATTAGCATTGATGTTTCTCCCTAACATGTAAAATTATTTCAATGACTACAGAATCCTAAATTCTTCATTACAATAAATAAAACCAGGGAGCTTGGCATTTGTGAAGCATTTAAGTGAATTTGCATAAATCATACAAAGCTTAACTTATAATATTTCAAAAATGAAAGATTTGCAGAAATATAGTTTCCCTGCTAATACCATATTTTTAAGAGCTCATGAACTGAACGTGATCTCTTGCACAGCAATAAAGTCCTTGCTCCATGAAAGATTGTATGAGTGAGATTTATGATACACACTATTAAATTCTTACAACAAAGAGAAAGGACAACTGCAGGGATGTTTTGGAAAGTGTTCAAAAATGATATACTAAATAAATGATAACAATTGAAAAAAAACCCCTCTTATACAAGATTCTAAAACAATATTAAAAGGGTACCTAAACCTTGAGAACTAAGAGTCACCCATTGGGAAGTTTATATTATAAAAGGGTAACTGTTTCTGAATGAAAGAGGTAGCACTGGAATTCTTTCCATAGCAGAGGAATAACACTTTTACAAAGGTGCGCTAGCGTGTTTAGCACACGCTATCTATGTAGATGCCCACAGGAATATTATGAGTGCCTACATGGTTAGCACACACTAAAAACGCTAGTGCACCTTTGTAAAGGACTCCCATAGGCTAAGATTGCATCTGAAGCAGATGTGTGTGAATGAGCTCTGAGTCTTTTTGAGCTTTACCTAGTTTTCATGTATTTTCATGGGGAAACAAAAGATGAAGTCCAAGGGGGCTCTCTCCTTGAACCCCGGAGCTAGCCTTTCCTCAAAACAGGTGACCCTTGAAAGTTTTGGGGGTTTACTGCTAGAATAGGGAGCAGCTGCTTCAGCCGGGTCTGGGGAAAGATCGTTGGACTGCAGCATGGAGGGTGTTTCGTTGAGCCCTCCTCTTTGTATACAATCAGAAGTAGTCTTACAGCAGCAGGAATTCCAGAGTGTAGAATGCCCGAAGTGGTGTCACTTTTTCCTGCATTTAGAGGGGGACCTATTTCTGCATCTTCTCCACTTGTTTCTACATCTCTAGGAGGACGACGTGGAGTAGAGTCATCTCCTAGTGAGCGAGCTGCTTCTTTGGGCGTCAGAGATATGAAAAAAAAAATAGCTGTTGTGACTATAGAGTCCATGTGGGATGCTATTCAAGGTTTCAATTCTTCCCTTTAGTCTTTTTCAAACTCTTTTATAGGTAAAGTGTCATTATTGAAAGCAACTTTTAAGACTGTCAGTAGATCTTGGTCATCAGTCTACTAAGGTGGGTGCTTTGGAAGGGGAAGTCAAGAAGTTGCAGAACTTTTCAATAGTGACCGTGGGAGACAGGGATACTTTGGCTCATAAGCTAGAGTATCTGGACAATCAGTGTAGGAGGAACAACTTGAAAAATTTTAATTTTCCTAAGTCGTCATTAATTCTGACATTGGATTTGCTGAAAAAGTATTCCTAGAGATTTTGGAACTTCCAGCTGAGGGCTGTCCATCTATAGTTAGAGCCCAATATCTAACAGGAGTCTGAAGAAGTTTCACCGGGAGATCTCAATCTCAATTGAATCTCGCTGAATTTTTGGAAAGTTCCTTGGAGGTTATTACTGAACGCACCACACTATTAATGACTTTTACTCTGGAACCAGACAGAAATAGTAGTTTCATTTATATTTTCAGCATATGAAAGCAACAGTGACGTTCCTAGGGTGGCTGACACCCGGGGTGGATCGCCAATGCGACCCCCCACCCCCGGCGAAAGGACACCCCCTCCCCCCTGGCAAAAGGACACCCCCAGTGCATTTTTACCTGCTGGGGGGAGGGTGCCGCGCGCCTGTCGGCTTTGCTCGTTCCATGCTCCCTCTGCCCCGGAACAGGAAGTAACCCCCCAGCGGCGTGCACCCAGGGTGGACCACCCCCATTGCCCCCCCCCCTTGGTACGCCACTGGAAAGCAACATTTTTGGGTTCAAAAGTTTACAAATTTCCTGATTTGGCTAAGCCTCCCCAGCCGGGCGAGTGGCGCCGTAAGTGTCCCCTTCCCTCCCTTTCCGTTAATTACTATCTGCCCCGCGCCATTTTTAATTTACCTCCGCTCCGTCCCCAGCGTTGGCCGCATCATTTCAAAGCCCGTCCTGCTGCCCGTCTCTATTCTCCCCTCGCTCCATTCACGACGTGATTCGTTCTGCAGACAGAGTCCCTCCCTCGAGGAAATGATGTCAGAAGGCGGGACTCTGTCTGCGGCACGAATCACGTCACGAAGGGAGCGAAGGGAGAATAGAGATAGGTAGCAGGGCAGGTTTTTAAATGATGCGGCCGAGTCGATGCTGGGGACGGAGCGGAGGTAAATTAAAGATGGCGCGGGGCAGATAGTAAGCAAGGGGAGGGAAAGGGGAGACCCAGGGCGCCGCTGGCCCAGATGGATGGAGGCAGGGGAGAGGAGAATCGGGCTGGGTATGGATGGAGGGGGGCAGGGGACAGAAGGGAATTGCTGGATGTGCATGGAGGGCAGGGGAGAGGAGGGTTGCTGGAATGGGTGGGTGGATAGAGGGGATGGCAGGGGACAGAGGAGAGTTGCTGGAATGGGTGGCTAGAGGGGATGGCAGGGGACAGAGGAGGGTTGCTGGAATGGGTGGATAGAGGGGATGGCAGGGGACAGAGGAGGGTTGCTGGACATGGGTGGGTGGCTAGAGGGGAGAGCAGGGTTGCTGGACATGGGTGGATGGAGGGCAGGGGAGAGAACAGGGTTGCTGGTCATGGATGGAGGGGATAGCAGGGGACAGAGGAGGGTTGCTGGACATGGGTGGAGAGGAGGTCAGGTGAGAGAAGATTTGCTGGACATGGGTGGGTGGCTAGAGGGGAGAGGAGGGTTGCTGGACATGGGTGGATGGAGGGGAGGCAGGGGAGAGAGAGGAGGGTTGCTGGACATGGGTGGCTAGAGGGGAGAAGAGGGTTGGTGGACTTGGATGGATGGAGGACAGAGGAGAGAGTAGGGTTGCTGGACATGGATGGAGGGAAGGGAAGACAGGAAGGAGATGCACATGAATGAAGGGGAGAAATTCTGGACATGCATGGAGAGGAGGGAAGACAGAGGAAGGAGATGCACATGGATGGAGGGGAAGGGAGAGAGAAAAAATGCTGGGCATGGATGGAGGGGAGGGAAGAGATAGGAAGGAGATAAGATGAGGGAAAAGGGAGAAAACCTGCACATCGATGGAGAAAATAGGCAGAAGCTGGATCCACTGGACAGTCAAGTCTGCAGAAGACCCAGCTTTTACTTACGGATGTAAGGCAAGAAATGAAGAAGAAAGGCGGAAAGTAAAGAAATAAATGGAAAGGAAGCCCTGGAAACGGAGTTAAGAGGACAGATAGCAGCAGAATCGGATACTTGGCCAGCATAATCAGAAAAACAGTCACCAGACAACAAAGGTAGAAAAGATCATTTTATTTTCATTATAGTGTTTGGAATGTGTCCACTTTGAGAATCAGGTGCTCAACATTAAAAGTTTATATTTTTTACTTATTTATGGCATTTTATCCCGCATTAAACATGAATTAGGTTGTTTTGTGGCTCTACATGAGAATTGTGATATTATGATCCCTTGTTTCATATTGTTGACGGTCTGCATTTTCCGTATGGGTGGTATATTGGTGTATTAGGTTCTGCCCAGTGTAATATTTATGGTACAGTAAGGTTCTGAGTGTGTTTTTGCACAAAGTTGTGCATAGTGTTTTGCAGTTGAGCGATTGTGGTTAGTATATGCTTTGAGCAACCGCTTTATTCTTTGACATATGATACATAGCTAATATCTAAATTTAATAAAAGATATTAATTGTGACTTTTATTTTTTTTTTTCTGTGTGTTATCAGACAATTATGGATTTAAGCTCCACCCATGGCCCCACCCCTAACCCCGCCCCCTTTAGCCTCCCCAAACAGTTGGGCCACCGACCGCCTATGGACACAGTATTATTTATTTATTTTATTTTTTTGTTACATTTGTATCCCACATTTTCCCACCTATTTACAGGCTCAATGTGGCTTACATAATACCGTAAAGGCGATCGCCAATTCCGGTATGAACAAATACAAAGTGATGTTGTGAAAGAGTAAAGTTCATGTGTAACATTCAGATCATTTATGCAGTTTTTCTCCAGTTTGAACAGTTTTCAGCTCTTAGATCCTTTCCTTTTGTTTCTTTACAACATCTCCCTGAGGTATATATCTGTGTTTGAAGAGAGTCAAGACGTTCGAAAATCCTATCAAACCTAGGGGCTCTTTTATTAATCCACAGTAGCATTTTTAGCTCATGGTAGAAATCAGCTGGCAGTAAATGCCGAGATGCCCATTATATTACTATGGGCATCTTGGCATTTAACACCAGCTGATTTCTATCTTGAGCTAAAAAGCTACTGAGGCTTAGTAAAAGATCCCCTTAGCATAGTGCATTCCGAAGACCCTATTGCAGCTAGCACCTCTCTCAAACCTGTGGCTCCATTCACAGCAACATGCCTCAGGTGTGAAAGATAATCAAACTCATTCTCACCCCGCAGAACTTCCAGGTCACTTCTATTGGGGGCTGCTGCTTCTTCCAGAGAAATCAACTGGAGAGAGAGAATACACCAACTGCTATTCCATCAAGTGGGTCCGCTGTGGGTACACTTCTGGCTTCAGCAGTACATAAGTACATAAGTAGTGCCATACTGGGAAAGACCAAAGGTCCATCTAGCCCAGCATCCTGTCACCGACAGTGGCCAATCCAGGTCAAGGGCACCTGGCACGCTCCCCAAACGTAACAACATTCCAGACAAGTTATACCTAAAAATGCGGAATTTTTCCAAGTCCATTTAATAGCGGTCTATGGACTTGTCCTTTAGGAATCTATCTAACCCCTTTTTAAACTCCGTCAAGCTAACCGCCCGTACCACGTTCTCCGGCAACGAATTCCAGAGTCTAATTACACGTTGGGTGAAGAAAAATTTTCTCCGATTCGTTTTAAATTTACCACACTGTAGCTTCAACTCATGCCCTCTAGTCCTAGTATTTTTGGATAGCGTGAACAGTCGCTTCACATCCACCCGATCCATTCCACTCATTATTTTATACACTTCTATCATATCTCCCCTCAGCCGTCTCTTCTCCAAGCTGAAAAGCCCTAGCCTTCTCAGCCTCTCTTCATAGGAAAGTCGTCCCATCCCCACTATCATTTTCGTCGCCCTTCGCTGTACCTTTTCCAATTCTACTATATGTGTTCCCCTGTGGCTCTTACAACAGGGTATGGGAGGAGTCTTCGAAGAGCCCTGACTCAGCGTGGTGTCAAGCGCTGTAGGAAAGGGCCCTCCACCACCCAGCTCCTAATCACAGCTCAAAGTTGTAACTGGTGTTACAAAGCCCGTGAGCATCTGTTGTACCGGGTTCAGCAAAGGTGAGTCTGCAAATAGAAATATTCACACCTTGCCCCTGCGCTGATCCCGCAGTGAGCCATTCCAAAATACAGATGCTGAGGAGTGATGTTAACAAGCCTCTGCTCTGTCAGCCATCTTGCCCCCTTAGCCTGCATATTTATGGACAGTTTGTGAAGGAAATATAGTAATGCATCTCAACAACAGAATGCCTGTCTTTAACTAAATGATACATTTACTTATTTATTAACATTTGATATACCATCAGTCGTAATAATACGTTTACAATTAATAAAATACAAAATTACCACAAAAGAAGAGAAATTCACCTATTCAGAGAAAGTACATGAGAATAACCAAGTTTTGAGAAGTGTTTTGAATCATGTATAAGATGGTTCTGACCTAATATCAAATGGTAGTCTATTCCAAAGATTTCGGGCTACATAACCGAAAGCTGTTTCACAGATGACATCAAGGCTGATCTGTGTTGGGGAAGGTAGATGGAGTTATAGATTTTGAGAAGAATATAAAGCATGAGATGGAACATATGGAATCTGAGAGTTTAATAGACAGGCAGGTACTGATGGGGTTAATCCTTTATGTACTAATACTAATCATTTCTATTGTATTCATGCTGATACAGGGAGCCAATGTTCTCTTTTGAGTAAGAATGTTACATGGTCAAATTTATTGCTCCATATAATAGTTTAATAGCTGTAGATTGCACCAGTTGTAGTGACTTAAGCAAAGAAATTGGAAGATCAGAATATGTAATCAGGAAAAAATGAGTGAATGCAAACAAGATGAAGATAAATAATATTTAACCTATGTGATTCACTCTAATGCATGAAAGGAAGAACGTAGAACTTTATCAATTTGCGGCTTGAATGCATGCAAATATATCTAATGCATATTCATTGGGGAAATCCTGAAAACTCAACTGGGTTGTGGCCCTCAAAGACTGAGGTTGCCCACCCCTGATCTAGATAGTACCATTGAATACTTCTTCTGATCACTGTGGCACAAACTTCTTCATTATATAACAGGTCACCTAAAGTTAGGCGCCATTTCCCTAATTCTATAAAAGTTATTAAAAATTGTGTGTGTAAATTTAGACATGTGCCCAATTTGCATGTGCAATTTATTTGAATAACAAGGTAATTAGCATAAATATTTGGCTTTTTAACAAGCAATTAGTGCACTAATTAGATTTAATTGAGATAAACGTGCCAATAAGGTTTACAAAGATAATGCCACGGTGGATGTGAATGAGGATGTGAATGAGGAAAAGAATTTGATTGTCCCTTAAATTTGTGAGAAGAAGAAGAAAGTTTTACAGCCTTTACTTATTGGGTAACAAGAGTAAGATCAACAGAGACCCTACTTGATGGAATTTCTAGGATATAACTCATTGGGAAGAGTAAATCAGGAATTTCCAGTAATAATACTATGATGAGAAAATCCATAGTTGGCAAACATCGGTGATCTTCAGGATTTAACAGAGCAGATTGTAGTTGACTAGACAAGCAACTAGAAAAAAGACTTCAGTATCACTATCAGGAGTCTAAGGAATTATGAGCTTTCCCAATAAATTGGGTGATAGGAAATGTATTCAGTGAATACTTAAAAAAAAAACATCTGTAAATAAAATGTAGGTATTTGTAAACATTTTCTTCTAGTCACTGGCTGAAGCTGAAAGATCAGTCTTGGGAACAATCAACATGGTGTGGTGTGTTTTATTTGAAGCGAATCAGAAGATGCATTTCACAAGTGCTCAGCAGAATAACCTTGAAGAACAAGCTTCCTTCTATAAATAATAACCCCTTGGTCCCTTTCAAGACCTATAGAAAGCCGTGACTATATTAATGTTTAGCAATTTTTAAATAATTTACGTGCTAATTTTCTAATATGTTTTGGATGGGGGAGGGGATCCAGCTTTTACTTAATGTTATAGTGCTACATAGTGCTCTAAACATTTTTGGAAAATGAAATAGCAGCATATGTGCATTTTAAATAAACTAATAAATTGGTCATTTGAAAATTTACTAGGGCTGTGTACCTAAACTAAATGTTATTTTCACTAGGCACCTGAATATAGGGCAAGTCAAAGTAAATATGGGGCCCATTTACTAAAGTGTGCTGGATTTTGCAGTTTCCTTGGTTTAATGCAGAAAAGTAGCATGCGGTAGCTGCAAATCTAGGGCTCTGTTTACTAAGCCACGGTGTAGGCGTGCAAACCTTTTAGCTTGTGCTAAAAATCAGCACACGCTAATGCTAAAGACACACCTAGGAATAAAATGGGTCTCTCTAACATTAGCGAACGCTAATTTTTAGCATGCACTAAAAAGTTAGCGCCTACAGCACGGCTTAGTAAACAGGGCCCCTAATGCGGCAACTATAGGGGATGTGCCCAGTATCTTCCTTTGCAGGTCCCACATTAACACTTCCATTAGCATATGCTACTTAGGTTACAGTTACTGCAGAAGCACTTAGGCGGGATTATATATATGGCACCTAAAAAACTGACGCAGAAATCAGTGACGAGTAAGCGTATTCTATAATTGATGCCTAGATTTAGGTGCCGATTACAGAATACGCTTAGTTGATATGTCAGTGCCTAAATCTGCATGCATCCATTTATACCGATGAAAACATGGTATAAATCCCAGCATATAGATTTATACTAACACTAGTCAATGATGGGCTAACAAATCTTTAAAATAACTGCACCATATATAATTAATATAAAAAACTAAACCAGTTATATTTCATGCTCATTTATTTCTTAATACAAAAAAAATTTGGTTCATGCTTATTTTAAATGAAATTTTTGCAGTTTTGGCCATTTTTTTGTTATCGGTTTTATCTATTGTTTCTTTGTGTGCACAGTATGGGCTAGATTCTATATGGTGCCACAAAACTGGTACCATAAAAGTGCCATAAAAAGTGCTAATCTATAAGCCATGCTTAAAGTTAGGTGCATTTTATAGAATAGCACTTACGCCCAGGAATCACGCCTAACGTTAGGCATGGCTATTTGCACCAAATGAAACGTGGTGCAAATCTATGTGCCTACATAGGTACATATCAACATCATTCTATCAGAATGTGCGTTAATTTTAGGAATGCCTCTGTTATGTCCATGACCCTCCCATTTCTGTCCCCCTTTTTCAGATCGCATGTAAATTTTAAGCATGGATCCTGTGCCTAAATTTACACGTGTAAATGCCAATTAAATGTCATTAGTGCTAATAATTACTTGTTTAAAAGCCAATTATTTGTTCTAATTAGCTTGTTATGCAACTAGATTGCATATGAGAATTGGATGTGCACCCAAATTTACAAGCACAATTTTGGCAACTTTTATAGAACTAGGGGGTATATGTGTTCAGGAGCTTTTTTAAACCAAGAAATCATTGGTATGTGTACTAACTCATAGGTATACTTATACACAAGTGATTTGCATGAACTTACATTGTTATGTGCCCACATGAAGCAAATATGTGCTCATGAATGCACCCCCCCCATTATGCTTTTACTCCCAAATTCTATAAATGGTGCCTTAAGTTGTGCGCAATAATTTGGCCGCATGGCCCAACTGCGTGCACAACTTAATTGACTAACAAGTCAACCAATTACCAGCACTAATTGGCTTTAATTAGAATTTATATGCACAGTGTTCTAGGCGTATTCTAATGTGGTGCAAGTAAATTCTAATGTGCACAGCCGAAAAGGAGACATGGCCATCGGGGTGGAATAGGCGGGATGTGGGCATTTCAAAAAATTATGAACACTATTATGTAATACACCCGATCTGCACCTAACTTAGGTGCAGGTATTTAGGCCTGGTTTTAGGTTGCCTGAATGGGTGCACCTTAGGCATAGTTTATAGAATCATGCTAAGCATGTGGGTTTTTTAATGCTGATTTTAAAGACGCCTTTTATAGAATCTGGCCTGTAGCCTCTGTAACTACACTGTACCAAAAGAGACTATTTTTATTTTCATGAGCTAATGAACTATAACATATTTTTTTCAAGCATGAGACACAAGAAGTTTGCATATCTAGCTGCAGTTGTTCATCATACCTTGAATATTTTGCACATAATTTCGTACACTGTAAATGTTTTTTCTGCTCTGGTCCAGTCCCAGGTAGTTACCTTAAAAACAAATAAACAAAAACTATTTACCTAAATAATATTTTTAAAGCAAAGCCTCTTCTTGAACATTATAATATGATTGATATTCAGTGTCTATCTTAAATTTACTACTTAGTAGCTTTATTGCATGCACCCTAGTCCTAGTATTTTTGGAAAGAGAAAACAAGCAATTCACATCTACCCATTTCAATCCACTCAGTATTTTATAGACTTCTTTTATATCTCCCCTCAGCTGTCTCTTCTCCAAGCTAAAAAGCTCTAGCCACTATAGCCTTTCCTCACAGGGAAGGCATCTGATGAAGTTCTTATGTTGGCTTCTTACCCTCTGTCTTTCTGTTTTTCTTTTAACCCAACTACAATAATACTCCATTGAAATTTACTTTATATATTTAACAAAGTTCTGATCTTTAACAATTTTTACATTTAGGGTGTCTGAATTTAGGTCTCAACCTATAAACTGATAAAACATCCTTGGTGCAAAACAAGAGGTTTCTACTGGATAAATATAGAAAAAAATAATATTTCCTATAGTATTTTATTACTCATCCCCTTGTCTGCCTTGGATCCCGCAAAACTCCTCAGATACACAAATGCATGAATTTTATTCGAACGGAAAAGATATCCAAGGACAGTATATATGCCACAAAGTGTCAACAAATATTGAATTTTCTTACTTTCAAAGAACTCTTATTTAGTTGGAAAATAAGCAAATTAAAACAGGTTTACACAACATTTCAGTATCTGCCTACAATTGTGAGTGGCTGGGAGGGAAGACAGATGAAGGCAGCATCACATTTCTTATAATTCAACAATTTCTCTATTTGCAGTGGAGTTATGAAAACAGGACTGAGCATTCTATTGCTTATGACTGGAGATTGGTTTTAGTAGTTTTGGTATTGGCATAATTACAGCTAGCCAATATTGCACCAAATATAAACTAAAAATGTTTCAAAAACAGAGAAAAATTAAGGCAGATAAAGACCATATGGCTTATCCAGTCTATCCATCCATACCATCAACTATCCCTTCCTCTCTCTTAGAGATCCTATGTGCTTATCCCAAGTTTTCTTGAATTCAGATACTGTCTTCGTCTCCACCACTTCCACTGGGAGGCTATTGCACAAAGTAAACACCCTTTCTATGAAGAAGTATTTCCTTAATTTACTCCTGAGTCTATCCCCTTTCATCTTCATCCTATGATCCCTCATTTCAGATCTTCCTTTTAACTGAAAGAGAATTGCCTCATGTGAATTTATGTCACAGAGGTAGTTAAACATCTCTATCAGATTTCCCCTCTCCTGCTTGTCTTCCAAAGTATACATACTGAGATCTTTAAGTCTGTCCCCTTATACTTTATGATGAAGGACACTGACCATTTTAGTAGTTGCCCTCTGGAATGACTCTGTCCTGTTTATGTCTTTTTGAAGGTGCAGCAGTCCTCAGAATTGTACACAGTACTGTAAATTAGGTCTCACCAGAGATTTATACAGACGCATTATCACCTCCGTGTTTCTACTGACCATTCTTCTCCTTCTGGCTTTTGCAGTCACCTTTATAGCCTGTTTGGCCACTTTAAGGTCACCCAAGTCCTACTCCGCTTTCATGCACAGAAGTATTTCACCACCTGAACAAGGAGTGGGCATCCACAGTCCTTGAGGTCCACAATGGATATGCATGAGATTGAATTGCATATACCGCTTCCATTGTATGCAAATAAATTTTATATATATTCATTGCAGAAATCTTGAAAAGCCAACTGAGTAATGGCCTTCGAAAACCATGGTTTCCCATCCCGACCTAAACTGTATCACCCTCTTGGGTTTTTGTAGCCCAAATGCATGACTCTGCATTTTTAAAGATGAAATCTTAATTCCAAATTCTGGACCAAGCTTCAATAGGTCCCTTCATACGTTATCCCCCCCATCAGGGGTATATATCCTACTGCTGATTTTGATATCATCCACAAAAAGGCAAACTTTCCTCATGTTATCTACACTATCAGGGAGGTCTACCCCATTCAGAATTTGGTATTATTCGCAAAGAGGCAAACCTTACCAGAATCAAACCAAGAATCAATTCTCGAGTAACATCCTTTTCCTCAGAGTAATCTCCATTTACAACTATCCTTTGTCATCTTTCACTCTACCAGTTCCTAGTCCAGTCACTTTAGGGCCTATATCAAGGGATAAAGTAGCTAAAAAGTACACAAAGGTATCAACTAATCAACCAATCAGTATTGTACTACTTTTAAATTATCATTTGAATGTATTTATTGTTCTTGGCATTTGTTAAAGGGAAGTTATTTCAAACTTTTATGAAGTGAAAAATAAAATGTGCAAACTAACTGTATCTATGAATCCTTCTCTGTGACATGATGAGAGTAATATTTCCATAAATAGATAGTCCACTCATTCTAATTCCTGTTTTTAATATCAATACTTCAGTGTTTAAAATAAAGTCTTTTTAAATGTGCTGAATGAATTACGGTCTTTAGCACTTGCTGTTTGGCTCCAAAATCTTGCTTTGATCTGTATCTGAACAATCTTCTTTTCTAGAATCAGCATTTTGATGTGTTAATACTCCACATAAGGATGCACATTAATTTAAATGACAGGAGACATGCCAGTTGCATTTCCCATGTTGTTTCATATCCTTTTAAATCCAAAATGATAGGAACTCCCCCCCCAAAAAAAACATTTTGGGAGGGGGATTTGTTCTTGTATTATCAATAGTATGTTCATTGAATACCTTGTAAACCATTGTGAATGATATTCTTCAAGTAGTTGATATTTAAAAAAAACGTTTTAAATAAATAAATATTGCACGATAGTGCATATTTACTGCCAGATTCTATTTATCGTGCCTTAATTTTTGTGCGGAAATTGAAGTATATTCTATAACAATGCACGTAACTTGATTAGTTAACTAGCTAATCAGCACTGTCAATTGGATATTAACAAGCAATTATCAGCACTAATGGGCTGATAATTGCTTGTTAATTGGCATTAAGATTTATATGCAGAACTCGCTAAGCATATTCTGTAACTTGGTGCACGTAAATTCTATGTTATATAGTTGAAAGGGGCATGAACATGGACAGGACATGGGTGTTTGTAAAATCTATGCACTTTGTTATAGAATACACCCGCTCTGCACCTAATTTAGATGTCAGGATTTACCCCAAGTAAAATATGGCATAAATGGCCATGACTAAACTTGGTCGCATGGAGAGGCACTTGGGGTATTCAAAAAAACGTGTGGAAATTTAAGCCTCTTCTATAAAAATTAGGCATATTTTAGAGAATACGCCTAGGCATACTTTTTTTCTCTGCACATTTTTCAGCCTTAATATATAGCATCTAGCCCTTATTGCTCAAAAAAGCAACAATCTGGGCTTTTTTTCTGGCTGAGAGCACTGGGCTGTAAAGTCACTACTGCCCAATCACTCCTGCCCCTGTCAATGTTGGGTTCAAAATGGCATAGGCAACGTCAAGCAATAGTTTTGCACTACTAGTACTAGAAGTCAAGCTGTTGTATAAGGGCATAAGGTCCACATTCTGCAGCTTGACCTCTCACGGTAGTACCACGAGACTACCACTAGGTGTAACTGGTGCCATATTGAACTTGCAGCACAAGAAGTGACTGGGAATTGCTCCTCTCCTGTACCCACTGAACACCAAGAATTAGTAAAGGTAGGTCTGGGGGAGCCTACAGGAGGCTTGGAAGGAGAAAGGAGCCCTTCAGAAGGGGGATTTCATATTGGAGGATCCAGTGTTGGTGGACATTAGAAGGGGGTTCGCATATTGGGGAGGGGGCATTGAGGGTAGGGTCCAGAGTAATACCTGGTCCCTTTAAGGTACAGCTCAGCAGCATCAGGACACAGATTTGCTGCATGGGCAATATGATTAGCACAGCTTGCTAGGTTGTTCGGAAGCTGTGTTTTTTCAATGTAACACTTGAGTAACTAACCTGCGGTACTGAGATAATGCAGGCTAGTCACTCCCACAGGAAATCAAAGTGCAGTGAAAGCTCTACTTTTACCATATATTAATACATAACCCCCTGATTCTTATTTAAGCTAAACAACTGACAAAATATAGCACAAAAAGTTTGATCTTTACAATCTTTTTTTCCAAAGTCTTGATTATTATTATAAAACAGAACCAAAGAAAAAGAATCTGACCCCCTCCGAAGGGACACCACCTTGTTAGTGGTGGAGGGGCTTCCGTGTTTCAATGACTCAGAGGGCTATGCTGAAGGGTTACCCATATCAGACAGGCCTCTGAGGAGAAACCAGACACAGAGTGTCCCAATTAGGGAGAGTGAAAAGATGGCAACCTGAATCTCGTACACTCAACGGCCCAGCTGACCTCTGAAGTTTTGTCTTTGTTTACTTGAAATTTCTTCTCTGCAATTGCAGTTACCTTAACTGAGAGGAAGGGGACAATCGGGGGGTCAGCCGCCGATGGCCAGCGTTTTGTCCCCTGTGCAGCAAGTGTGGGACCGCTGCGTGACGAGCTGCCCACAGATGAATGGGTTGGTGAGTCCTTTGATTAATGCCGGCAAAGGAGCGTCAACGCTTTTGGACCTGGAAACAGCTTCATCGCTCCCAAATCATTTAACCACCATGTTCAAAGGAGTGGAGGAGTGAGTTAGGAGTGCATGCTGAAACGGAAGTCGTTTACAGCTGAACTCGTGTCGGCGGTGCCACTCCTAAACCCGCAGGAGCTATCAGCTTGGAGTTTTTGGCTCCCGTGGAGGTTACATTGAATATCATCTGGAAGGCACTCCAGGACCTAACAGTGGTAGTAAATAAGTTTGCTTCCGATATAATCTTATTAGTGAGCCACATGGATAATCTAATTGAATCCTTTGAGAATGAAAAATTGATACGGCAAATTAAGTTCTACAGGAATAGGAAATGGTTAAGATTTTGAAGATGATAATAGACCAGAAAAATTTGAACAAAATGAATATTATTACAGATGATTATTATCGAGATTGTTGTTTTCCCAGAGTTCCGGGTAAGACTCCTAAAGTTTTTTCCTCTGAAATGATTCCTCTTAGTATATTTAATCAAAAGGAGTGAAGCCTGTGAAACAGGGATTACCTTAATCAGTGGGAATTGGATTAGAGACTCAAGTGTTTGTATTGTTAAATAATTTCTGGTTTTAAAAGAGAAAAAATGAAATCAGTTGTATTATTTCCACTAATATTGGACAATAAGTATGTTTCCAATGAAATAAATTGACTATACACCGTTTTGGGTTTGAAGAAGTCAACCAGATGATCAATGTGGAATAATGATTCAGATAATAAATAATTGGGGATAATCAGGTTAATACCACGTTTTCTTTGTTTACTGTTGTTTAATTGATCTCCTTGTCTTGTTTCACTCTCCCTATTTTGTGGTCTAAGGAAGAGTTTATAATTACTTGATTGAAATAATTCTTGCATTATTTTGTCTGTATTTCTGGCAAGTTATTTTAGTGCTTGTAAAATTAAATTCTTACAAATAAAATAAAAAAAAAAGAAGAAAAAGAAACTGACATTAACTTCAATACAGCTGTGTCACAATTTACACACACAGCAAGAATATCTTCAAGAAACAAACTGCATCATTAGGGCCCATTTCCATGCAAACATTTTTTAAATTGAACTTTAAAGTGAATTCTGGCTACATCAAAGAGCACTATACAAAATTCCCCTTTTGTGTTTTATCAGCTAGAATTCTTTTAGCATATTGTATCTATAAAAAAAAATATATATATATATATATATATATTGGTTGTTTTATAATGCAGAATTATATTTTGTCAATTCATATATAAATCATTCAAAAGCTCAGTAAGAAGGCCTGCATTTGTTGAATATTTTACTTGGAATTTAAAGATAAAATCCTTTCTTGTTATGATGTTTCCTGTACTGACATGTTTTACACATTTCATAACAGTCTAAATATGCTTTATATAACAAATGTATACATTATACCCTGCATTCTATAACAGGTTGCCTAAATGTAAATGCCTTTTGTGCACTTAAATTTATAGAACATTGCCATCCAGGCGGCTAATTGTACATTTACACTCATATATGACAGTAGCACGCTTAAGTGTACTTCTGTAATTACATGCTAAAATGGCTTAGCATGTAATTGCTGGATGGTCACTCACAGAGGAGTAGTATGGGTGGAGCATAGACAGGGGTAACACTTATTGTACTTTTTTTTATTGAGGACTAGTATAGAGTACAAGAAACTGGAATGAATCATCAGGTCTAGTTCCTCTTGAAAGGTGAGCTGATGTTGCCTGACTGTTCTAGACAAATCGGCTTACATTCAGCCAGTGGTGGTCAGCGTTTTTTTAAAATGCTAACTGTCACTGGCTAGATTAGTCCCTGATATTGGCCAGGACCCACATAATTGTTTTAAAATAGAAACTGTGATCTTCCTCCCTGCCCCCCCCCCAACAGCCCCCTCCCTCAGCCCACACCATGAAGAAGATTCTGATCCCCATGCCCAACTACCCCGGAGTGTCACCCCCAACTCCAACTCCACCCAGAAGTCTAGGTACCCCCCAGACCTACTTTTGTTCCCTGGAGGTTCAGTGGAGTGTTGGGGGCATGAGTGAAGCAAACTCACTCCTGTCCCTTGTGGCTGGCTTTCCAAAATGGATCAAAACCAAAAAAAATCTCTGTCTATATGGATTGGGAAAGAGGACCCTATTTCAATAAATTTTAAACTTTGAATAAATGAGCCTCAGCTGCTTGGGACTGGACATAAGCATTAAACCTGCATAAATGTTTTACAACCTCAATTGGGCTTCTCTCATCAGCATAATCAAGCGAAGTGCAAAAACAACAGTGAGAAACAACTGTCGAACATTCTTAATAGGAGAGAAACACTCACTGTTGAAAGAAGCGACGTCACTGATTTAAATTGAAAATGTTGCAAAGATGGCTGCCATGACCTCTTGCAGCAGTCTCATGGTATTATGCAAGTATCACGAGCTGCTGTGAGAGCCAGACACAAGGAGCAGAAGCAGCAGGGCTTAGCTAACCCGCATAACTGTCAGCTCCTCGCCAATGCTGCCCCCTGTACCGCCCCTGACCTGCCCATTTTTTTAAAGGTGGTCAGAACCAATATTCGGTAGCACTGGCCAGTTTAGTGCTGCTGAATATCAAGGGTTAGGTGGTCCCAGGCAATTTAATCGGGTAGAAGCCTCTTTCCTGCTTAATTTGCTTTGAATATCAGGTCCAAAGAGTTTTCTGGGATGTATCAATCAGTCCTAATGCTTTGTGTAAGCTTAATAATTTAAGGTACACTGACAGTTTGACAAGGAGCGCTATACATGGAAATCAAGGGAGAAGATTATTCAGAGAGTGCATCAGGAAGCATCAGGGAGCAGAGTGATGCATCACAGATTCCTAGTCAGATCAATTTTCTTTGCTGTGGATTATGATGCATGATTATTTTTTTTTATTAATCAAGTGTTGTGAGCTATGAACTTTAAACAACATTGGGGCAATTGTATAACTGGAAATTCTACCTTGCTACCTTCTTTCCTTTCTAGAATATTAATATAACAAGAAAAATACACACCTGTGTTAGGCTTGAGCTCTTACACCAGTCATAGTGCTGGTAAGTGCATGCCTAAATGCCAGAGATATGCTAGTAAATTATAGTATTCTATAAATTACACACTTATATGTGTAACTGTTAGCACATTCTTTACAGAATTGCCCTGCATAAGTCAATCGGAATTTCAGGATAACAGAAATATGCAAATGTATCACTCATGAATGAAAGTTAAAACAAGCACAATGGACAGTTACAGTTTGAAAAGCAGGTTATCTAAAATCCTATAAATATATCTTTAAGAAATACTTACTGGAGGAGCGAGGAACTTGTAAAGAGATGACCCTTGCAATGCCAGAAACTTTGGTGTGTACATGCGGTCCTGTAAAGGATCTTGCTCTCGCTCTTCTACCCATCCCATGTAGACTAGCTGACAAAGAAAAGAATAATGGTGACCAATCCCAAATGCTATACATCATTTTAAATTTGTATTTATTGCATTTTATAATTAACTTCAAGAATAGTTTTGAAGAGGAAGCAGCATGTTATATATACACAATTCATTACTTGAGGAGAACAAAAACAATAACTAAAATCTAGAAAACATGTTTGCAATAGCTACATAAAGTTGATCCAAGACTCCAGAAAACTAAAGATAAGAACACTCAGAAGAAGAAAAAATGGATGACTTAAGTTATTTCTTTCACAGCCATATTAAAATATAACTTTCATAAAATGAATTATTTCTTTTTTTTAACTCAGTTTTGACTCTGAATGCCATTGCTTGAGGAATAGTTTTTTAATCTAAAAAGTTCTGCAGCTGAGTTGATTCAAAGAAGAAATATTTATTGTATTCATATTTAATAAGACCCAAATATAGAAATCACAACACAAATATTGCTACTTAGGAAAAAAATGCCTGTTGCTTAGACAAATTTTATTTTATACCACTATTGAGATGTTAATTAAAAAAAGAGGCTGGTTATCCAAAGAAACGAGAACTGAATGAGATTAAAAAAACAAAATAAAACAAAAACAAGAAGAAACACAAATCATACAGTTATTGTGATATGCTTTAATGATATATATACATACATATATAAAACACTTTCTTTAAATAAATGTTGAAATTTCTGATAATACAACCAAGATGCTTCTTGTACAGAAGCATAGGAAAAAAAGCAGAAAAGCAAAAGAAAATATTTTTACACTATAATTAAAAAAGAAAAAGCATCATGTAGCACTTGATGCTAACTGAATTCAGCTAAACTATATAGACTTCAAACTTCCACTCTCTCCAGCGAGCTAGAATGACTCTCCTGCTGTTAATAAAAGTCAAAAACTATAAAGGATCAATGAAAATATATTTCTACTACTACTACTTATCATTTCTATAGCACTACTAGACACACGCAGCATTGTACTCTGAACATGTAAGAGACGGTCCCTGCTTGAAAGAGCTTACAATATGTAGGAGCAAAGCTACTGAAGCACTACTGTAGCACTATGGGCAGTATGCACAGTCATCCATGAAATTATATGGACCTACATGACATACATGATCCTTTATAAATGGCACTATTCAGCATTCAGAACCTGATTATAATGTGCAAATTCAGACATTCTCTCTTTAAAAGACTCTAGACATTGTGGAGACATCCAGTCTCACAGAAGATTAAGAACCCGTGACCTTATCAGCAGGTGCCATGTACAGTAAATAAGGATTCTTATTCTTTGGTGAGACTGTTACCAGCACTGATGCAAGTTGTTATCATAAATGGACATCAATGCAGCAAGCTGCTACCAGAATTGAAGTTAATACCAGACACTTGGAGCTACTTGTTTATGTTCAATAAGAACACCATGGGCGTAGTTGGGGGGGGGGGGCGATGGGGGGCATTGCCCCCCAAACGCAGGGCCGGCGCAACACTGCAGGCAGCTCTCCCTCCGTCCTGCCCTCAGCTCTTCCTTTGTCCCACCCTAAGTTCTCAGTTCCTCGACCGACAGCCCTCCCCTCCGTTCTTCCCCCCCCCCCGGGGGATTTAACCTACTATTTTTAGTGGCAGCAATGGCAGTGAAGAAGAAAACACTGCGGGCTCACCTCCAGCTCCTCCCTTCCCTCACACAGTGTCCCGCCCTCGCGGAAACAGGAAATGCATCATCGCAGAAGGCGGGACACTATGTGAGGGAAGGGAGAAGCTGGAGGTGAGCCTGAAGTGCTTTCTTCTTCACTGCAGTTGATGCCACTGAAAATAAAAAGGTTAAACGTGCCGAGGGGATGGGGGAAAGGAATGGAAAGGAGGGCTGTCGGAGAGCTGAGGGGGGCAGGGAAAATCGCTGGACATGGAGAGGAGAGGAGGGCAGGGGGAGAGAAGAGATCACTGGACATGGAGAGGAAGGGAGGGCAGGGAGAGAAGAGATCACTGGACATGGAGAGGAGGAGAGGGCAGGGAGAGATCACTGGACACGGAGGATAGGAGGGGAGGGCAGGAGAGAGAAGAGATTGCTGGACATGGAGGGGAGGGCAGGGGGAGAGAAGAGATCGCTGGACATGGAGAGGAGGGCAGGGGTAGAGAAGAGATTGCTGGATATGGAGAGGATGGGAGGGCAGGGGGAGAGGAGGGCAGGGAGAGAGGGCAGGGTAGGGAGAGAGAAGAGATTGCTGGACATGGAGAGGAGAGGAGGGCAGGGGGAGAGAAGAGATCGCTGGACATGGAGAGGATGGGAGGGCAGGGGGAGAGGAGGGCAGGGCACGGGGAGAGAAGAGATCTCTGGACAGGAGAGGAGGGGAGGGCAGGGGAGAGAGGAGACTTGCTGGACATGGATGGATAAATTGGGGCAGTGGAGAGGAATTTTGCTGGATATGGGTGGATGGAGGGGAGGGCTGAGAAGAATGGAGAGTTCCTGGACATGGATGGATAGAGGGGAGGTGAAGGGAGAGAGGAGAATTGCTGGACATGGATGGATGGAGGGGGCAAGGGAGAGCAGAAATTTGCTGGATATGGATGGATGGAGGAGAGGGCAGGGAAGAATGGAGAGCTGCTGGACATGGATAGATGGAGGGGAGGGCAGGGGAGAGGAGAATTGCTGGACATGGATGGATGAATTGGGGCAGGGGAGAGAGGAGAATTTCTGGACATGGATGGATGGATGGAGGGGGCAGGGGAGAGGAAATTTGCTGGATATGGGTGGATGGAGGAGAGGGCAGGGGAGAATGGGGAGTTGCTGGACATGGATGGATGGAGGGGAGGGAAGTCAGAAAGGAGATGCACATGGATGGAGGGGAGGGAAGAGAGGAGAAATGCTGGACATGGATGGAGTGGATGGCAGTTAAAAGAGGAGAAATGTTGGACATGAATGGAGGGAAGGAAAGACAAAGGAAAGAGATGCACATGGATGGAGGGGAAGGGAGAGAGGAGAAAAGCTGGACATGGATTGAGGGGAAGGAAGACAGAGGAAGTAGATGCACATGGATGGATGGAGGGGAGGGAAGTGAGGAGAAATGCTGGATATGGATGGAGGGAGAACTGCTGAATTTAAGGGCTGGATCGGAACACTTTGAGGACAGATACTGAAACTGGAGGAAGGATAGGGACAGGGCTACAGATGGTAGACAGGATACTTAAGGACACAGGAGGATGGTGGACATGGCGAGTGAAAGAAGACACTGCATAAAACAGAAGACACTGGGACCAAAGTGAATAGAAAAACTAAATGCTCAGACAACAAAGGTAGAAAAAAGTATTTTATTCAGAATGTATTAATTGGAATATGTCAGCTTTTGGAAATTTGCATCTGTGATATTTTGCATGTAAGTTTCAATTTTTCTAGTATTGCTGCATGCCGAGTCTAACTTCTTGAGGTAACTTTCCAGTTCAGTATTTTGCCTTCATATCTTTTTATTTCTAGTTCCTTGTGTCATATCTGTTGTCATGTGTTTTTCATGTGTGATCAAGGTGCAATATTGTGCTAGTGTGTAGTATTTGCAGCCCTTTTTGTTTTTTTTTTCACTAGGTAGTGTACTGGTGTTTTAGAGCCTGGTGTAATTACAGTGCTGCCTTTCCACGCATAAGGTTGTAGCTCGCCCTGTCCTTGGAATTAGTGCAGTTATGGTTTGGTAAGGTTATGAGTGGGTTTTTGCACAAGTTTGTGTATAGTGTTTTGCAGTGGAGAGATTGTGTGTTGGCCTTACTGAGGTGGCACCAAAACATCAGAAAGGGTATAGAGCCTAAATCATGACACACTACCTCTTGAAGAATCTACATATAGAGCTTATGAATTTCTAAGGTCTACATTGGCAAGGTATGGGAAAGGAGGGGTGGGGAAATACTACTGGAGAGGAAGAGGAAGTGCTGGGTAAGGAGGAAAGAAGGAAGGAAGGAAGGGAGGGAGAAAGAGCTGGCTTTTTTGGGAATAACCACAATGTATATGTATAACCACAATTCTACTACAGGTTCACTCTCAGTTATTGGTTGTAATCAATATAATATACAAGTTCTTCAACAACCGTTATATCATTGATACTCAATCTTTATTAAATACTTTTATATATTTTCTTCTTTTATTCACATTGTTGTTCCTATCTATTAAAACTCTTACTACCAACATACACACCCACTCATCACTCATTCAAATGACTAACACAATTAACAACTACCTATATGTTAAAATTACAGCATTATTCCTAAAGTACTCCAATTATGCAAAGATACTAGTTCTACTTCCTCAAGATCTCTTACAGATCATACAATAATAGTCAATTCACTCTAAGGGACTATTTTGTTCAAACTTATATTCATGTTCCTATTCCAGTCAAGTCTTTCGTTCCACACTCCCAGGTAGAACAGTACTGAGGCCTGTTGTTTTCAAACTCGTATTCCTCCCGATCTTTTTACTCAGCACTCCTTGGTGGTCTCCTTGTTCAAAAAGATGTACCGATCCTAGCACCCATTAAGAGCTCCAGCACAATCACTATCGATCAAAAGGGTATAGTCTCTGGTCTTCAGCAATCTGTATAATAGCTGTTCACTTCATAGTGGTTTCTACCCACACTTGGACCCTACATGCAAGTGTTTCACTTTTGAAGCATCTTCATGGGTCATGCGCATGTGTGGGTGTCCTTTTTGGATGGTTCCACCAGCATATTATTTTCGGTCAAGTACCCAACGACCTATTACAGCCGAACACAAGATCACAGATTTTCAAGAATCTTGTCTAACATAGATGTCCATATTTCTTGTTTTCGTATCTCCTCCTCAGTATCAGCCAGAAATGGGTCTCTATTTAGGTTTTTTCACATTTAGACCTCTGTCTTAGTATCGGCCAGATAAAGGTTTTTTCACACTCACACAGGCTCTCTTCATTGTGAAGCTCTGTTTTGATCACAAATTACATACAGTGGTGGAAATAAGTATTTGATCCCTTGCTGATTTTGTAAGTGTGCCCACTGACAAAGACATGAGCAGCCCATAATTGAAGGGTAGGTTATTGGTAACAGTGAGAGATAGCACATCACAAATTAAATCCGGAAAATCACATTGTGGAAAGTATATGAATTTATTTGCATTCTGCAGAGGGAAATAAGTATTTAATCCCTCTGGCAAACAAGACCTAATACTTGGTGGCAAAACCCTTGTTGGCAAGCACAGCGGTCAGACGTCTTCTGTAGTTGATGATGAGGTTTGCACACATGTCAGGAGGAATTTTGGTCCACTCCTCTTTGCAGATCATCTCTAAATCATTAAGAGTTCTGGGCTGTCGCTTGGCAACTCGCAGCTTCAGCTCCCTCCATAAGTTTTCAATGGGATTAAGGTCTGGTGACTGGCTAGGCCACTCCATGACCCTAATGTGCTTCTTCCTGAGCCACTCCTTTGTTGCCTTGGCTGTATGTTTTGGGTCATTGTCGTGCTGGAAGACCCAGCCACGACCCATTTTTAAGGCCCTGGCGGAGGGAAGGAGGTTGTCACTCAGAATTATACGGTACATGGCCCCATCCATTCTCCCATTGATGCGGTGAAGTAGTCCTGTGCCCTTAGCAGAGAAACACCCCCAAAACATAACATTTCCACCTCCATGCTTGACAGTGGGGACGGTGTTCTTTGGGTCATAGGCAGCATTTCTCTTCCTCCAAACACGGCGAGTTGAGTTCATGCCAAAGAGCTCAATTTTTGCCTCATCTGACCACAGCACCTTCTCCCAATCACTCTCGGCATCATCCAGGTGTTCATTGGCAAACTTCAGACGGGCCGTCACATGTGCCTTCCGGAGCAGGGGGACCTTGCGGGCACTGCAGGATTGCAATCCGTTATGTCGTAATGTGTTACCAATGGTTTTCGTGGTGACAGTGGTCCCAGCTGCCTTTAGATCATTGACAAGTTCCCCCCTTGTAGTTGTAGGCTGATTTCTAACCTTCCTCATGATCAAGGATACCCCACGAGGTGAGATTTTGCGTGGAGCCCCAGATCTTTGTCGATTGACAGTCATTTTGTACTTCTTCCATTTTCTTACTATGGCACCAACAGTTGTCTCCTTCTCGCCCAGCGTCTTACTGATGGTTTTGTAGCCCATTCCAGCCTTGTGCAGGTGTATGATCTTGTCCCTGACATCCTTAGACAGCTCCTTGCTCTTGGCCATTTTGTAGAGGTTAGAGTCTGACTGATTCACTGAGTCTGTGGACAGGTGTCTTTCATACAGGTGACCATTGCCGACAGCTGTCTGTCATGCAGGTAACGAGTTGATTTGGAGCATCTACCTGGTCTGTAGGGGCCAGATCTCTTACTGGTTGGTGGGGGATCAAATACTTATTTCCCTCTGCAGAATGCAAATAAATTCATATACTTTCCACAATGTGATTTTCCGGATTTAATTTGTGATGTGCTATCTCTCACTGTTACCAATAACCTACCCTTCAATTATGGGCTGCTCATGTCTTTGTCAGTGGGCACACTTACAAAATCAGCAAGGGATCAAATACTTATTTCCACCACTGTATATCAACGTTAGCACCCTTACAGTGATCCAGTCAGTCATTCAGTATACAGAAGAGACACAGTCTCTCATATCTCAATAATAATTTTATTAATTCATGTATGTAATAATGTTGTCTTTGAAGGGAGAAAGATTTTTTAATCATATATATATATATAATTTTTTTTTAGAAGAAAAAAAGTATTTCACAATCTTATTTGTTTAGGATTTTTAACTATAAGGGAGCTAGCTCACTATTCACATTTTATTTCACCCCTAGCATTACTTTAAGAAAACCACTGTCCCATAAAGATGCATTTTATACATTTGATTTTCACCAGACGTCTCCTCCGGTTTTTGAGAAGAGCCTACCCTTCCTATTTCTTGCTTCTCCAAAGCCCAGCTCACCCAACAATTGCAGTGGGGCAGCTTACATATCTGTGTGTGTGAAGGTAATTGGATGGGTTCAGGAGAATCCGCCCCACGGAAAAACATAAAAGCGTGAAGAGAATGAGTGTGAGGTTGACCACGGATACCAAAGACTGGAGAGATGAACACTTTAATGAAACATTTATTGATAAACAAGACACAAACGTTGTGCTTCGGCTACTAGGCCTGCATCAGGAGTCTACAAGAGAATATGCATATATATAAAAAAATATATAAAATTAACAGTAAAGGAATAATGGCAAATAAAATATGCTAATGTGTAGAAAAACAACATACATCATCACATCATTTAAATACATTATTGAGAATGATTTAATAAATGATAATAAAATATACTAATTTGTAAAAAGATAAAAGTATACATAAAAATAGTATGATTTATCTTGATATAGTATACTTATATCACATTGAGCCTGCAAATAGGTGGGAAAATGTGGAGTACAAATGCAACAAATAAATAAATAAACAACAAAGTGACATTGATGGTTGCACCTATCTTAAGTGTCAATTGTGAAATTATATTGGAGCAATATAATAAGGGTACATAAAAATGAATTAAAAATAGCAACAGAACAGATGGGATTATAATTATCATGCTGTAAGAGAGAGTGGTAGAAAACTTTTGGAATTCAAAGAAAATAAAGTATTTGCTAAAATGTTTGCATAATGCAAATTTTTGTATATGGTCAAACATAATATTATATACAAAAACCAGTGAATTAGCACCAAGCATACAGATCCATAATGAATGTTAAAACTTGGGAACACAAAATAGATGAATGACATATCAAAACTTGCAAAATTATATAAAGTAAAATATATTATGGTATTGATAGCGTAAGCGATATAAAATGCAGATAGTAACTGTACATGGGCACACTGGAAAGGACACTAACTTGTATAAACAGAAAACATCTGATACACTGATGTTGTAAAATGCAGGATTGTCCGTGTACGTGTAGTAATGTCCAATCTTTTGTTATGAGGTGTTGGATAGTGGTCTGCATTAGAATATAAGCATCTTGATCGAGAAAAAAATGTCACAGAAATGGAAACGGAGATAAAGTGTATAAGAGAGATGATTAAAAAATGGAATGTATGTGGACCTTGGGGAGCAAACTAAAGAATAAACAAAAAAACAGAAAAAGAACAAAAGAAAAAATGATAGCATCAGAACAAAAGAAAAAATGATAGCATCTGTAGTTGAAATGAAATGCTAAATCTACTCTGAAAAAATCTAAAGAAAATGTCTCGTTGAGCGATGTGCAATACTAGTTACTAGTGCTGTGGCGTCAAAAAGCTGCAGACAGTATATGTCGAAACAAAACTTACCTTTAAAAAGACCCTTGATTGAAAAGACATGCTTGCCAGTAAAGTTGGTTCCTAGCGTAAGCCAAAAGAGAGGCGGTTAGACAGATGATCCGTTATAAAGGTAAAAAGGCGCCAAAATTTGAGGATATGACGTGTGGTGACGTATGTGGCAAAAAAAGGTTAAAAAACAAAAAGGATACCTAATTAGATATAACTTTGGATTAGAAAAATGTTTTCTAAAAATGTTTGCTTTAAATTATTGAAAAGACTTGTAAGTTGTTTAAAGATGGATGCACCAGTTGACGGTGTGACGTGGCTCGAAGGATGGAGTGACGTGGCAATGGTGGTCAAAAAAGGAAAGGGACTACTAAAAAGAGCTACCTAAAAAAATCTGCAGATAAACGGAAAAATGATGATAAAATCGCAGCTTCCAATTTGTGCAAGAATGAAATGATATGCCTTAATGCTGAAGATCACGAATTGCTCGATAATAGAAATTATATAGGAAGCAGGTGTACTAGCACAGGGTGCATGCAGGGTGATAGTAAAAACTGATGTGACTGCGGGAATTGTGAATGGCTAAAAAATGAAAAAAGAAAACAAAACAAAAGAACCGCTTAAAAGGTGTATGTACCAGTGTGTGAGAAGAGTTTCTATTGATATGGTGTTTGCATTAATCCTTCAAACCATTTTTGTAAAGATTGCAAATGTGAGTGTATAGTGAATGATGATATGCCGACAGTGGTATGAATGGAAAAACTTGCTATATGTGTGAGATGTATTGAAGGGTAGTTCTATAGTTTTAAATGAGGAATTACATCATTTCATAAATATGAATGTCTCAGAGATGTGTTAAAAGGTTGGAAATCAGATGGACAAAAAAGTTTGAATTATGGTCACATTACTCTGATTATATTTGGAGAGATATGTAAAAAGGCAAAGTTAGTATTGGGTGAATACCAATAAAGCAGAAAAGAAGGGAAAACGAGTATAATAAAACAAACTTGAATTTGGAATGCAAGTGAGGGATTTGATGATGTGGGGTAGTGTATGTATGCTCTAAGAAAGATGGTATGGTGCATATAACAACTTGTACTTATAATGGGGAACAAAATATAAATGACATTGAATGCATATTTTCATGCCTTTACCTAAGATATAACTAATTATGCAAAAAAGGTGTTATACGTATACCATAAACTTGGTAATAAATACACCATAGTAATAAAAACATGAAAACTGTTGTAAATTGCATTTAAAGATCATGATTTAACATATCAACAGAACAGACTGAAATATTAAGATGAAATATGAAGAATTGAGTATGCTGAAAAATATAATGCTTATAAGAAAGGATGAAAGTTGATTTTGTTGTTTAATCCATTAGGGATCAAAGTCTGTAGCTCAAAGATGAGTTTCTGTTCCTCCTGGAGTAGTTGATTGTCCAAATCGCCTCCTCTCTATTTTTTGGTGAAAGTTTTAAAGACCAAATATTTAATGTCAGTAAAAGAATGATTCGCTGAATACCAGTGAGCAACTAAAGGTGCAAATTCCACTTTCCTATTGATACAACTTCTGTGTTCGATGATTCTTGTTTTAATTGCCCTTGTGGTTTTGCCAACATACAGCACTGGACACGGACATAAGATTATGTAGATTACGGATGATGTAGTACAGTCTGAAGTATGTTGCAGATTGTATGATTTCTTGGTAATCGGATGAGTGAAAATCGTTGCCTCTAAGCTATGGATGCACACACTACAGTGGCCACATTTACAGTGTCCCAATGTTGGGAATGCTGATCTTACGTCTGGTAATGTTGAGTGGACCAAGTGTTCCTTAAGATTCTTGTTTCTAGAATATGCGACCACCAGCTCTTTATTCTTAAAGCATTCCAAGCCTTCCAAGATATGCCAATGTCTCTGGATGGATCGTGAGATGTGTTTGGCCAAAATAGAGTGTAGACAACATCTGGTGTCTTCTTGGTATGGGTAGGTTGTAGTAAATTGACACGATTCTTTTCTAAGGCTTTGGTGAATCTGCCGGAAATGTGTTTGTATGGGTATCCTCTTTCTAAAAATCTATCACTCATGATGCGTGCTTGATGGTTAAAGTCATCATAGTCTGAGCAAAGACGGCATAGGCGAAGAATTTGACTCAATGGGAGGTTGCTTTTAAGATTGGGGTTATGGTAACTGGAATAGTGTAAGAAGGTATTACAGTCTGTGGGTTTCCTATAAATGTTAGTTTTGAAAAAAATAATCATTTTTGGTAACTAAGAGATCCAAGAAATGGATTTCATCCGTTTTGTGTTCCATTGTGAATTTAAGATTAGGATCCCTAGTGTTTAACCACTGGTGGAAAGATATTAGTGTTTCCACGTCTCCTTGCCAAAGGATGAAGACATCATCTATATATCATCGATAAATCTTGATGTAATGTGAAAAAGGATGGGTTGTAAGGTGTTCCTTTTCAAAATTTCCGACATATAGGTCTCCAACTATGCTCCACCTCCCCCACTCATCAAAATGGTCACTGTCTTGATCTCATCTTCTCCTCCAACTGTTCACCTTCTAGTTTCCTTGCCTCTGATCATCCCTCCTCTGATCACCATCTTATAACTTTCACACTTAAATCTCCTCCCTCCCAGTCCCGTCCTATCCTATCTAATTTATCTAGGAATCTTCACGATATTGACCCTTCATCTCTATCCTCCCATGTTTCAAACCTCCTCTCTACTGTGGCACCATCCACGTCTGTCAACGAGGCTGTTTCTTCTTACAACAATACTCTATCCTCTGCCTTAGACACTCTTGCACCTTTGATGACCCGCCCTGTAAGGCGTACAAAACCCCAACCTTGGCTGACTTCTAATATCCGCTACCTACGTTCCTGTACCCGCTCCGCCGAACGCCTCTGGCGGAAATCTCGGGCCCTTGCTGATTTCTTACACTTTAAGTTCATGCTGACCTCCTTCCAATCTGCTCTTTTACGTGCCAAACAGGATTATTATATCCAACTGACCAACTCTCTTGGCTCTAATCCTCGACTTCTCTTCACCACATTGAACTCTCTCCTCAAGGTGCCCCCTCCCCCAACTCCCCCTTCATTATCTCCTCAGACCCTTGCTGAATTCTTTCACAACAAGGTTCAAAAGATAAACCTTGCTTTCTCTACCTCACCACCTCTCCCTCCACTAGTCCGTTCCCCTCTCTCTTCTTCCCCTCATTCCCTTTCCTCCTTTCCTGAAGTTACTATTGAGGAAACTACACTTCTCCTTTCTTCCTCAAAATGTACCACCTGTTCCTCTGATCCCATTCCCACCCACCTTCTTAATGCCATCTCTCCTACTCTTATTCCTTTTATCTGTCACATTCTCAACCTCTCACTTTCCACTGCGACTGTCCCTGCTGCCTTTAAACATCCTGTGGTCACACCTCTCCTTAAGAAGCCTTCACTTGACCCTACTTGTCCCTCTAATTACCGACCCATCTCCCTCCTTCCTTTTCTCTCCAAATTACTTGAGCGTGCTGTTCACCGCCGCTGCCTTGATTTTCTCTCCTCACATGCTATTCTTGACCCATTACAATCTGGTTTTCACCCTCTCCACTCAACCGAAACTGTGCTTACTAGTCTCCAATGACCTATTACTGGCTAAATCCAGAGGTCAATATTCCATCCTCATTCTTCTTGATCTTTCCGCTGCTTTTGACACTGTCGATCACAGCATACTTCTCGATACCCTGTCCTCACTTGGATTCCAGGGCTCTGTCCTTTCCTGGTTCTCTTCCTACCTCTCCCTCCGCACCTTTAGTGTTCACTCTGGTGGATCCTCTTCTACTTCTATCCCTCTGCCTGTCGGCGTACCTCAGGGTTCTGTTCTTGGTCCCCTCCTCTTTTCTATCTACACTTCTTCCCTTGGTTCATTAATCTCATCCCATGGCTTTTCCTACCATCTCTATGCTGATGACTCCCAAATTTACCTTTCTACCCCTGATATCTCACCTTGCATCCAAACCAAAGTTTCAGCGTGCTTGTCTGACATTGCTGCCTGGATGTCTCAACGCCACCTGAAATTAAATATGACCAAAACCGAGCTTCTCATTTTTCCCCCCAAACCCACCTCCCCGCTCCCCCCGTTTTCTATTTCTGTTGATGGCTCTCTCATTCTCCCTGTCTCCTCAGCTCGAAACCTTGGGGTCATCTTTGACTCTTCTCTCTCCTTCTCTGCTCATATCCAGCAGTCCGCCAAGACCTGTCGTTTCTTTCTTTACAACATCCGTAAAATCCGCCCCTTTCTTTCCGAGCACTCTACCAAAACCCTCATCCACACCCTTGTCACCTCTCGTTTAGACTACTGCAATCTGCTTCTTGCTGGCCTCCCACTTAGTCACCTCTCCCCTCTCCAGTCGGTTCAAAACTCTGCTGCCCATCTCATCTTCCACCAGGGTCGCTTTACTCATACTACCCCTCTCCTCAAGACCCTTCACTGGCTCATTATCCGTTTTCGCATCCTGTTCAAACTTCTTCTACTAACCTATAAATGTATTCACTCTGGTGCTCCCCAGTATCTCTCCACACTCGTCCTTCCCTACACCCCTTCCCGTGCACTCCGCTCCATGGATAAATCCTTCTTATCTGTTCCCTTCTCCACTACTGCCAACTCCAGACTTAGCGCCTTCTGTCTCGCTGCACCCTACGCCTGGAATAAACTTCCTGAGCCCCTACGTCTTGCCCCATCCTTGGCCACCTTTAAATCTAGACTGAAAGCCCACCTCTTTAACATTGCTTTTGACTCGTAACCACTTGTAACCACTTGCCTCCACCTACCCTCCTCTCTTCCTTCCCGTTCACATTAATTGATTTGATTTGCTTACTTTATTTATTTTTTGTCTATTAGATTGTAAGCTCTTTGAGCAGGGACTGTCTTTCTTCTATGTTTGTGCAGCGCTGCGTATGCCTTGTAGCGCTATAGAAATGCTAAATAGTAGTAGTAGTAGTAGTCAAATCTGGAACCATACTTGCACTCATGGCGGTGCCTTTTATCTGTTGGTAGTATGTATTTTCAAAGCCAAAATAATTTTTTGTAAGCGCAATGGTGGCACAAGTCAGGATCAGGTGATTAGGTATCCGTTTGTGGGTATTTCTTAAGTGTTTTCAATTATGTGAATTCAGGCTTTTAGCTGTGGGATATTGGTGTATAATGATTCTATGTCCATAGTAACCATGATGGCATCTGTCAATGGACCATCATAGTTCTGTAAAATGTTAATCATGTGGGTGGTATCTTGCACATATGATGGGATAAGTGGAAGAAAAAGACGCAGGAAAAAATCAACGAATATGGACAGAGGTTCCAAAATAGATCCATTTCCAGAAATGATTGGTCTGCCAGGTGGATTCTCAAGAGATCTGAGGATTTTTGGAAGTATATATATTGTTGGGATAACTGGATGCATAACTTGTAACAATTGTTTTTCTTTGTGTGTTAGGAAACCCATTTTTGAAGCAATATCGACTAGTTCAGTAAAATCTTTTTTATTTCATCTGTTGGATCCTTTTCTAGAGGAATATAAAATTCTCGGTCTTCTAATTGTCTCTTTACTTCTTTCACATAGTTAGAAACGATCCATAATAACTATTCCCCGCCTTTGTCAGCGGGTTTAATTACGATGTCTGTGTTATGAGCCAAGTCTTTGATAGCGTTGCATTCCAGGGTGGTAATGTTGTAATATCTCTGATTTTTATTTTTCTTAACCTTCTTTAGGTCATTCTCCACGCATGAATTAAAAGCAGTTATTAATGGACAGATGGGACTGGGAGGAATCCAGGTTTATGATTTCTTAACTACAGAAATCTTTTGATGTGGGACATCATTCCTAGAAAAAGCATGTATGATCTGAAGCTTACGGTTGAATTTAAAAAGGTCTACTCTTGTCTGAAATGCATTATAGCCAGTGGTCGTAACAAAGGCTAGACCCTTTTTGAGAATGCAGAGTTCAGTTTCTGTTGGTGTATAATTGGAGGGACTGAAGATGGGGATGGATTCTTTTACTGTTGATTTGGATATTGGTGGTAACCTCTGTTCTGGAATAACCGTGGTGATATGCTGTGCCCTCTGCCCCTTCCTCTGCTTCAACCTCTCTGTGTATATCTGTCCTGGGGATGGGGTTGACAACATTGTGGTATATCTATTGTATCTTTTTTCCAAAGTTCTTTAAAAAAGAATCAGTCTGGGCAACCTGGCCGGCCACTGGTGAGGTGTCACGTTCTCTAGAGTGTCTTGAGGTCCTTGGGAGATTATGACGTATAATTGGGTTTCCCATGGGGGAAGTGTACAGATCGCTTGAGTCGCTTCTCACGCTCTTCCTTCTTTGTTCAACAATGGTATTGTCATTGCTGGCTTTAGTAGGAAAGGATCTAATGTTGCCATATGTGTTATAATTAGTGGTTTTCTTATGTAGAAAATACGGTCTTGCTTTAGAGAATGGATAAATTGATCCTCTTTTATAGTCGGCCTCATTCCTTTTGAATTAGCAATTTTTAATTTCTTTTGTTTTGTTTTGTAATTGGGATCTTGGGTGTGTAAAGATGTTAGTTTTGGTTCTAAAGTTTCTTGTAATGTTTTGCTTTTAGATCTAGAGGTTTCAGCTATCAGGATCATAAGATCGAGACTGCATTTATTGAGAATAGCACACCATTTCTCCAAAATTATCTGGTTGTCCAGAAACATTGTTAGTGCCTTAGAAATTCTAAGGCCCCTAGGGATTCATTTTAATCTTCAATAAAGCATGGTACAGAAATGCATCCCCATTCTTCCCTTCCTTTACTTCATCTACCTCTGACAATCATCCTTCAGTTTCATCTTATTTTCTCATTGTTTTATACACCTATAATTCGATTTTATTCCTCTTCTTCCAGTCTTTAGACGTCTTCTTTTCACCTTTTACCTAATAATCAGCTTTTCATTTCCTACACTTACTATACTAGTCCCCCAATGGGTTGTGGGTCCCCATCATTAAGATGTGTTATAATTTGCAGTGGCACAGTGAGCATTTTTTAAAAGGCATTGTGAGATTGTTAGTAAAGATTTTGAACCAATGATTAGATAAGTGAGACACATTTGTGGTACACCTTGAGATGTACATGAACCCAAATGGATGGTGGACATCTACTCCAATTTAATAAACAGAAATAAATAAAAACATACAAAAGAAAATAAGATGATACTTTTTTTACTGGACTAACTTAATACATCTTTTGATTAGCTTCCAAAGGTAACCCTTCCTCTTCAGGTCGGAAATAAGCAAATGTTGACAAATACCAGAATATAAAGTGAAACAGAGAGGCATTCCAATGACAGTAATTTAGAAAGCCATCCATCATAGGAACTCTGATTGGCATTAAAGGCATTCAAGCAGTCACATCATATGGCATAGCTACAATGCAATTGGACTACCATACCCATGCCTATGGGAATGTCCTTTTTATAATTATAACAAATAACTACCTTCACCCATGAGAAATGTCATATTGGAAACCTGATGACTGTTTAGAAGTGATGTCTTTCCATATTACTTTATTCCCTATGATCCTGTGTAATCTGGAAAGACATTGCTTCTAAACAATCATTGCCACTTAACAACCAATATTGACACTAATTGGCATTAATTAGAATTTACATGCAGAACTATTAAGCATATTCTATAACGTGATGTGGGTAAACTCTAAGCCACATAGTTGAAAAGAGGACATGGCCATGGGCGGGTCATGGGCATTTCTAAAATCAAATTAATTTTCAACAATTTATGAAATCTGAAATAAGAGGACATCATTCTTAACTCCAAAGGAAGATATTTCCAACATTTTACTGAAAAGTATACAAGACTGGAACTATAAGATTTATACCACACATTTTTTACAGATGGAAATTGTAATAAACTCCACATGAGAAGCACTCCTGAGCGAACACGGGATGTGCGACCACCGAGACCACTATCAAAGGAGTTCAAACCATCCTCACACCACTTTTTCACACTTCCCCTTTACTGGATTGAGAGCAGCGGGACGAGCTCAGAGTGAACAGCAGCAGAAGCCGTTAATGAGGAGGACCCGTTGACCTCACTCTTGCAGCACCACAGAACAAACAGCAACCGACCCCAGCATCAATGCAGACCAATGATCAAGCATCTGCAGGACATACGACAAACAAAGAGGTAGGAGCTAACTGGAAATAATATAGAAACCACTGAGTGTATACGACAACCAGAAACCATCACCCCAAATTCGGCACTACCAACAACACAGAAGGCAGCAGGCAAACAAGGTAGGCAAAACACTGCAGCCAGAGAAACAGATCTAATCTTTAACCTAAACAGTGCTACAAACAAAAAACAAAAAAACAAAAAGGCAAGTAAAAAGTGCTGCAAGCAAACAAGGCAGACAAGATACTGCAGCCAGAGAAACAGATCAAATCTTTAAACTTAAACAGTACTGCAAATAAAAAAGGAGCCGGAGATTATCCTACCTCTCTCCACAACCTCAGTGTCACAGACCGGAACCGGCCATAAATCAGAATTCATGTAAAAAAAAAAAAAGAATGAACCACACAAAACTAATCCTAGGATTACACATCCTGTCCCTAGTACATACAATAGATGCCCTATCCCAAGAAGAACAGATTATCATCCCCATAATGCACTCCCAACATAGGACAAACAGATTAAACTACTGTCATCAGATCGAAACCAGACCTTACCATGGAAAATCATCATCACACAAACAAAAACAGGAAAAAAGAACCCATACATACCCAGCACATCGATCACATGTCAACTAATAAATATTCCATTAATACCCGCCATAGATGAAACTTTTAAACAGATCCAAATAGGGTATATAAACGCTAGATCAGTAATAAAACGGAAACCTTAACAGACTGGATTACTCAGGACCACCTAGACCTAATATTCATCAGTGAAACTTGGATTCATAAATAAAATGACCCCATAATCCTTAACATCTGCCCTCCAGGATACAAAATCAACCACTGGATCAGAACAGGTAAAAGAGGAGGAGGCATAGCCCTAATCTACAAAGACAAATTCATTTCAGAACCCATTGCGTAATCCATTAATACACAACTTGAAATCGCCACAATCAGGTTACAAAACAAATTCCTCCCAGCTCACCTGACTTGCATCATATTATACCGACCACCAGGAAATTGGAAAGATGCCCAACCAACTCTCATGGACTTTATATCAAACACATGCCTCACAAATCCTAACACAATAACAATAGAAGATATAAACCTTCATCTAGAGGACACAACCTCAAATGACACACTAGAATGCAAAGAGTTCTTACAAATATGGGACTTCCACTGGGCACAAGTCAACCCCACACACATAAAAGGCCATGCACTGGATCTATTAACATACAAACTATCGAGTGACCTTTTAGCAATGGAAAAGCATACCTTGGTCTGACCACTTTAAATTAACTATGGCCTTATGCTGGAAGGTCTTCCCCAAATGCATCAAAAGGCCTTATATAAAACAAGAGGTAAAGTAGACCCCAAAACATTTGAGCAAGAAATATATGATAACAACTGGGCACCAAAAACCGATTCAACTGACTTCCTCACTGTTTGGGACTAATGATGCAACAAAATAGCGCCCATATATACAAAATCAGCACAAAAACGCAATAAAATACTCTGGTTTAACGTCGAACTAAAAATTCTAAAAACACAAACTAGAAAATTAGAACAAAACTAGAAAAAAAAAAACCCAAACAAACAATCTTTAAAGGCCTGGAAAGAAAGTCAAACAAAATACAAATATAAAATAAGACAATCCAAAAGAAACTTCTACAGAGAACAAATAGGCACAAATTACACAGACACAAAGAAATTATACAAACTAATAAACAACTTACTTAACACCAAAACGGTAACTACACCGAATACAAAACTCCCACATGCAGACAATCTTGCCAAATACTTTGAAGAAAAAATTACCAATCTATGCAAGAATCTACATCAGGGAAATATTAATCCAGAAACCTTCATAAACGAACTAGATCCAAACCCAAGGGAATACCCGGCACACCGTATTTGGAATAACTTCACTCATCTAAGAACCAAAGTAATAGCTCACGTTTAGAAAATTCTCCGCCCACTGCCAACTAGACATCTGCCCCAACTATATAATGAAAAAAAACACTAATCAATATGTCACAGAACTCACAGAGCACCTTAATTTTCTATTCAAAAAAGGCCTATTCCCACAGGAAAGAGGAAATATCCTACTAACTCCCATCCCAAAAGACACACAAAAAAGCAGAAGAGACCTTGAATTACAGACCGATAGCATCCATATCCCTAACAACCAAATTGACAGAAAGCATAGCCACCAAACAACTAACAGAATACCTCACTGATTTCAACATACTGCACGAATCTCAATCTAGCTTCAGACCTCACCACAGTACAGGAAACAATACTAAGCACACTCCTGATCAGATTCAAGCAGGAAATAGCAAGGGGTAAAAACATCCTCCTACTCCAATTTGGCCTATCAAGCGCATTTGATATGGTCGACCACCACATACTACTGAGAATCCTCGACAAGATAGGAATTACAGGAAAAGTACTCTCCTGGATCAAGGGATTTCTGACATCCAGAACATACCAAGTCAAATCAAACTCAGATATATCTCCATCTTGGAAAGCGGAATGTGGAGTACCACAAGGATCACTGCTCTCACCTATATTATTCAACCTAGTGATGACATCACTGGCTAAATCTCTATCCAAACAAGCCTCATTCCATTTCTCTGCGCAGATGGCATCACCATCTATATTTTCTTCAAACAGAACCCCACAGAAATCACCAAGGAAATAATAAACAGCATGACCATCATGGAATCCTGGGCATTGGCATTCAAGTTAAAACTCAATAGAGATAAAACCCAATGTCTCATTCTCTCATCCCAACACAATAATGTCTCCTCCCCCCTTTGGCAATTAACGTACAGGGTTCATCCCTCCCAAATCTCAGACCACTTGAAAATCTTAGGCATAACAATTGACCGCAACCTAACGATAGAAAGCCAAGCTAAGAACACGACCAAGAAAATGTTCCACACTATGTAGAAGCTCAAACATATAAAACCTTACTTTCCCAGGGATTCATTCCGCAACATGATCCAAACCATGGTGCTAACCCATGTAGACTACTGCAATAGTATTTATGTAGGCTGCAAAGATCCAATCATAAGAAAACTACAGACAGCACAAAACATGGCTGCCAGACTCATCTTCGGAAAAACACGCTTTGAAAGTGTGAAACCCCTCATAAGAAGCTTACATTGGCTTCCTATTAATGCTCACATAACTTTCAAAATATGCATAGTAGTCCACAGAATCATCTATGGACTCGCACCAGATTACATGAGGGAACTTATTGATCTACCAATAAGAAACATGACGAGAACAGCAGGAACCTACCCAACAATACGCTACTCCAACTGCAAAGGTATAAAATACAAATCATCACATGCCGCCAGCCTCTCGTTTATAGACACACAACTTTGGAACTCAATACCCAAAGACCTGAAACTCACAGAAAACTACCTACAATTCAGAAAAAAACTGAAAACACATTTTTTTCAAGAAGTCTTTCCCCCCTGAATCTGCCTAATCCCACACCACCATACATCACGAAAAGTTCAGAAATGGGAAAAACAATAATATTAACCTCTCTCTCACAGTATGCTAATATATCAACCTAAGTGTTTATTGTACTTCTGTATTATGTACTAGACTTCTACAAATCTAAATTTTGTAACCACCTTTTTAGCAACATGTAAGCCACATTGAACCTGCCATACAGTGGGACAATGTGGGATACAAATGCAATAAAAAACTAAATAAACAACTATCCTTCGATCTTAATGAGCGGATTGGTGTTCCTAATGTAAATATTTAAATAATCTGGAATAAAGCCATAAACAGTTTGTGAATAAAGATACAGAGCTTAAATTTGCATTGTGCCTGAATAGGAAGTCAATGCAAAGATCGGAACAAAGGAGTGGCATCATCAAACTTATGTTATCCACAAATCAGTTTTGCAGCCGCATTCTGCAAAATCTGTACACATCTCAAAGATAAATGAGAACACCCAATGTAAAGTGTATTACAATAATCTATTTGAGAAAGCACAAGTGCCCTGAATTACTACCTGAAAATTTGATGTATTAATCAGACATTAATACTTTGTAGCTGTCACAACCTAAAAAAACACCTTCTTAACCAGCTGTAAAATCTGATATTCCATAGTCAAATTGGAATCTTAATAAATTCCCAATATCCTTAATGAAGTTTCCTGAGAAAAGTTTGAATCTTGAATGCTCAAAATTAAAGTTGATAGAACCTTAGATGAGGGAGTTAAGCATAACGTTTTGGTTTTAGCTATATTCAATTTAATCTTATAATTTAAGACCCATAGTTCCATAGTATCCAAATTTCATTAATACTATCTTCAATCACTTTTTTAATGGAAATATAATTATGTCATCTGCATACAAATAGATTGTATTTTTTGAAAAATCAAAAAATATACCCAATGTTGTCATGAAAACATGAAACAAAATGGGGGACAGGGAAGAACCCTGTGGAACCCCCACTATAGACCTCCATGATTGTGACATAATTTGTTCTTTGGAAACCCTATAAATTCTGATTTCCAAGAAGCCCTTAATAGGAGAGAACATGAACTCTTGAGAACTCCTATGGTGAAAACAGGAGGCAATTTCCAAGCCCACATTACCCTTTGTGTCCTCTCGAAAAGAATTAATCCAATCTGCAATATCTAGAATGCCTATCCTATTTAAAGAAGAAAAAAGATGTTCATGGTGCAGTGTCAAAATCTACTGACTGGAAACTCAGAGTGAAAGCACGGAGTTGGGAAATAGCAAGTATGGTACGTGTCAGATGTGTGCAATTATGTTAGAAGCACGGGAGTTGGAAGATCCTCGAACAAAAGAAAAATTTGTACTTCGATCAAAAACTACCTGCAAATTGGACTTTGTAGTATACAGTATCACCTGTCCATGTAGGAAAATATACATAGGACAAATATCAAGGCCGCTCACAACGCGGCTAATAGAGCACAAGAGTAATGTACATATCCAGAAACTGACAGCACCCCTGGCAGCTCATTGTATAAAAGAGGACCATCGTTTTGAAAATCTCAGGTGTATAGTTTTGCAACAAGTGAGCTTCAATATTAAAGGGGGCGACAAGAAGTTGACATTACTTCAGCAAGAACAAAAGTGGATATATAAATTGAATACGAAACACCCAGGAGGGCTAAACACAAAAATTGAGTGGCACCATTTTTCTTGAAGGACGTGTATCTCTAGAAGAATCTATTATAGTATAAGTTTTCCTCGTAAGTAATGAGATGATTAATCTAAGTTCATACTTAGAAATTGGCGCCAAATAGGAGAAGGCCAGGGATTGGACAAGAAGTGATACATCCCCATAGGCTGAAACTAAAGTGGGCGTCTGACATCACTACAAAAGAGGAGCAGCATATTTCGGGCTTCTGTTAGCAGTAGGAACGACAGGAGCTGAAATGTGAGATTATGTCCGTAAAGTATGATTGGTAATGTGGAGCACTGGTAAATCGAGTCGTTTTATGTACCCATCTATTTATCCATGCATTTGATTATATCTCAGAACAGCCTCAGTGAAAACAGTCATGCAACCACAAACCCTGACGAAGGACCCGAAACTCTGGCCAAGTTGGCCGTGGACAGCAGCGGACTGAGGGGATTATTAAGATAACTCTGAATATATGTATAGACAATTTACCTCAATAGATAACTGAAAAAGATTATAAGATACAATTGAATATAGTAAAAAGGAGGTTTTATGCCAATGATGCCAGTGAAATACCTCGCTTAAGTGTGACAGTTTACTGCAAGGAGTGGAGGCATATCACGATACATGAGACTTTTCCTCCTAACACAAAAGAAAAGATAATAATACGACAAAGTAATTTGGAAGGATTAGCTTTGATTAGTTTTAGATAGCAATTATATCCAGATATAATGCTCATTTAGGATTTAGATCAGTAAAAATCTTGCCACTGTGTTATGGGCTACCTGAAGTTTCTTCATCAGCTTACTAGACAAATCAGTATCTAACACTTTTCTATAATACGAGGCTGTTGTGCAAGTATTAATTTAAAAATCCATGCTGCTTGGCTTCTAAACCACGTGCTTAAATGAAACTTGGATTTCCCCTAAGTTTTATAGAGGTGACAAGAAATGAACATGTGCTAGACTAGCTGTAATGCTACGAATCACAAATCAGTCAGAAGATACAATCCGATATGGACATGACAAATTATGGAATGGCTTGCAACAATGTTAATCTTGTAGAAGGAAAGGGCGCTATATCTTCAGATTTTACAAGATTAGCACTTATTGGTTTAAACACATTTTTCTGTCAGAACATATTTGCTGTGGTCTGTAAAAGAACGTTAAAATGTGCTGTACTTCATAGCTCAGACAGTACTGTCATTCAATAATGGCAATTATTCTTCTGTTACCAGAACTCCAGCGGCATCTTTTCAGTCTCGGTGGATTCCACGTTTTGTATCATTTTTATTAAGGGAATGAATTTACCCTTTTACTTTTATTGCCTGTTAATTTTATTTTTAAGGGGACTTGACCTAAATAGGAAAATATTATAGGTGTAAATCCTAATAGATATTAGTAGAAAAATATTAATTATTAAAGAAGTAGTTCAGCCAGGCAAGACTGAAAAGTCCTGCTCCTGGTATATACAGTAATAGGAGTTTCAACACTGCTACTATTATAAAATTCCATACTGTATACAAGAATTAGCAAAAATGTTATACTTGTATAAAAAAAGAGAGTTTACAAAAGAGAAAGAAAACAATAGAGAATAAGAACAGCAGATGATGAACTAAAGAAACACAGTCCTCATAAAGTACCTATATGTGCCCTTGCCTGGAAAACTAATACGAGACCATTTTACTAAGCTGCGTAGGCAGGTATGTGCGTCCTATGTGCATCAATTTTGAACTACCACCCGGCTACTGCCCCCCCCGCCCAAAAAAAAGGTCTTTTTTTGCAGGTATGCTGAAAAATGGACTTGAGCTTGTCCAATACACATTTCTATACCAGTGCAGACCATTTTTCAGCGCACCTTAGTAAACAGACTCCTCAGTGACTAAAAGAAACTACTTAGAGTAATAAATATAAAAATGAAGTTCACAGTGTTAACACAAAAGCTACCAAACCAACAGTATGGAAAAATATAGAAACAGAAGTCAATAAATACTTCTAATAAAAAGAGATCAGACACAATGGAGCTAATTTTTGAAAGAGAAAAACGTCCAAAAAGTTTCATAAAGCACCATTTGGACAGATTTCTTCTCAAAACATTCAAATCGGTGTTTTCAAAACCTGTTTTCAGCTGTCTATCTATGCATTTAGCCTGCAGTGCGCCCAAATCACAAGGGGGGGTGTCGGGGAGTGTTTTGAAGGCGAGATTAGGTCATGCCTAACGCTTGGATGTTTTACAGCCATAATGGAACAAAACCAAAACGTTTAGAGTAAAACCGTTTTGGTCTAGACATATTACTCTAATGAATAAGACACAAAGAGGTGCCCTAAATGATCAGATGACCACTGGAGGGAATCATGGATGACCTGCCTTGCTTCCCCAGTGGTCACTGACCCTCTCCCACCCACCAAAAATATGAATAAAAATAGTACTCACAGCCTCTATGACAGCATACAGGTCCCTGGAGTAGTGTAGTAGTGGGTGCAGTACACCGTAGACAGATGGACCCAGGCCCATACCTCCCCCTGCCTGTTCCACTTGTGGTGGAAACTGTGAGCCCTCCAAAACTACCATAAACTCACTGTACCCACATATAGGTGACTCCTTCACCCTTAAGGGCTTCTGTAGTGGTGTACAGTTGGGGGTAGTGGGTTTGGAGGACTCAGCAGACAAGATAGGGGAGCAATGTTGAGATGTGTACTTGGGAGCATTTATATGATGTCCACAGCAGTGCCCCCTAGGGTGCCCCATTGCTCTCCTGGGATGCCTTTGGGTCCAGTTTGCTAAAAATGCTGAACCTTCCTACCTCCCAACGGCTTGATTTTCTGCATTTATTTACAAAAATGGTCTAAAAAAAAAAAAGCACAAAACCTTGTTTGAAATGGTATTTTTGAAAAAAAATGTTTTTCTTTTTTTGAAAATGGGTATATTTCCTATTTGGATTTGGTATGTTTAGTGCAAAACATCCAAAGTCTGACTTAGACGTACTATCGAAAATGCCCCTCCACATTCCACATCACACCAAAACTCTACATTATCCCCTGGATTCTCTAAATGGCGACTAAATTTGCGCACACAAATTAGCACACACTGCTGATTTGTACATACAAATTAAGAGCAAATCAGCACCAATAATTGGCTGCTAAGAACCAATTATTGGTTGTAATTGGCATTAATTGGGATTTATATGTGGATCATATTCTATAATGATCCACAAGTAAATCCTGTGAGACTTATTGAAAAAAATACTTCCTGACATCATGTCCTCTAGTTCTATTGCCTTTCTGTCTCTGGAAAATGTTTGTTTGCAGATTAATACCTTTCAAATTTTTGAACGTCTGTATCATATCACTTCTGTTTCTCCTTTCCTCCGGGGTATACATGTTTAGGTCAGCAAGTCTCTTCTCATACGTCTTTCTACACAAACCACATACCATTTTTGTTGCTTTTCTTTGAACTGCTTCAAGTCTTTTTATATCCTTAACAAGATACGACCTTCAAAACTGAGCACAGTACTCCAAGTGGGTTCTCACCAATGACTTGTATAGGGGCATCAACACCTCCTTTCTTCTGCTGGTTATACCCTCTCTATGCAACCTAGCATCTTTCTGGCCACAGCCACTGCCTTGTCACATTGTTTCATTGCCTTAAGATTCTTGGACACCATCACCCAAAGGTCCCTCTCCTGAGCCAAGCTTACCAATCTTTTCCCTCCTATCTGGTACATCTCTTTTGATTTCTGCACCCCAAATGCATCATTCTGCACTTTTTGGCATTACATTTTAACTTCCAGACCCTTGACCATTTTTCCAACATTTGGAGATGCCTTCTCATAGTTTCTAGTCTCTTCAGGGTATTCACTCTATTGGCTATCTCCGTGCCATCTGCAAAAAGGCAAACTTTTCCTTCTAACCCTTCAGCAAGTTCTCTCACAAATATATTAAACAGAATCGGCTCCAACACTGACCCCTGAGGCACTCTACTACTCATCTTCCTTTCCTCCAAATGGATTCCATTTACCACCAAACTCTGTCACCTGTCAGTCAACCAGTTTCCAATCTAGTTAACCACTTTGGGTCCTAAGTTCAGTCCTCTCAAGCTTATTCATGAGTCTTCTGTGAGAGACGATATCAAAGCTTTGTTAATATCCAAGTAGATTAAATATAGAGCATGTTCTTCATCCAATTCTTTGGTCACCCAGTCAAAGAAGTCAATCAGATTCACTTGGCAGGATTTTCCTTTGGTAAAGCCATGTTGCCTTGGATCCTGTAACCCGTTGACTTCTAGAAAGTTAACTATCCTTTTCTTCAGCAGCAACTCCATTATTTTTCTTAGCACTGACGTGAGGCTTACCAGCTTGTAGTTTCAAACTTCCTCTCGGTCTCCGCTTTTGTGAAGAGGGACCACATCAGCTCATCTCCAATCCTGCAGAACCTCTCCAGCCTCTAAGGATCTATTAAATAAATCCTTAAGCGGTCTTACCAGAACTGCTCTGAGATCCCTCAGTATCCTGGGATAAATCCCATCCAGCCCTATTGCATTGTCTACTTTCAGATTCTCAAGCTGTTTATAAATGCTTTCTTCCATTAATGGCACAATATCTACTCCATTCCCAGCCGACCGAGGTACTTCTCCAGGATTTTCTTCTGTGAACACCGAAGAGAAGTATTTGTTTAGCATGTTTGCTTTATCCCCATCACTCTCCATATAGCTATTTCTCAGCATCCTTCAGTCTTACAGTTCCATTTCTATCTTTTCTCCTTTCCCCAACATATCTGAAAAAGGTTTTGTCACCTCTCTTTACACCTTTAACCATTTGTTCTTCCTCCTTCACTTTCACTAGTCATATTTCCCTCTTTGTTTCTTTGAGTTTAATCTGGTAATCTTATCCATGATCCTCTTGTTGCGTTCTTCTGTATGTCTTCAATGAAGTCTCCTTTGCTCTTATTTTTTCAACTACTTGTTTGGAGAACCATATAGGCTTCCTGTTTCTCTTGTTTTTGTTTACTTTCCTTGTGTAAAGATCAATTACCCTATTTATAGCAGCTTTCAGCTTGGAATACTGCGCTTCCACTTCACCTATGCCTACCCATGCCATCAGCTTCTTCTTCAGGAATTCCACCATTTTACCAAAATCAGTATGTCTGTAGTTTTGTGCCTCTGCTTTCTGCTTTTGCTCTTATACCAAATCATATTGTGTGGTGATCACTATTACCTAGGTGGGCACCCACACAGACATTAGAAACACTTCCTCAATTTGTGAGCACTAGATCCAGCATCAACTCCTCTTGTGGGTTCTGTCACCATTTGTCTGAGTAAGGCACTTTGACAGGCATCCATGATTTTTCTCCTTCTTTCCAATTCTTCCAATGGGACATTCCAATCCACATCAGGCAAGTTTAAATTCCCCCCAAGCTTATGAATATCTTTTATCAGATCCATGTCAAGCTTCTCCATTTGTACTAGGGACAAGTTCCATCTTCTCTTTCCAGGATGATCTGTATTGCTTCTTCCTTTCCCCAGGTTCCCTGCATTTTATTCACTCTGATATTGTTTTTCACACATTGTGCCACTCCTCCACCTCTTCAGTCCTCCCTATCCTTCCTAAAAAGATTTTAGCCTGGTAAAGTTGCATCTCATTCATGGGAATCATTGAACCATGTCTCTGTATTAGCAACAATATCTAACTTTTCCTCATTAAACTTATATTGGTTGATGTTCAATTGTCTGATAATATTTTACAAGATTCCCAATATGGTTTTAGACATTGTTATAGTACCAAGTCCCTTCTGATTGCTTTAAGTTCAGAAGTGAAAAGAATACTTAGTAGGGGTGGTCAAACGGATTTCCTACAAGAATTTGACATCTTGACGACATTTAGAGTGGTAGACGAGATTTTATCGTCCACATTTTGTTCTTTTTTGAAGAATAGACATTACTGTATTTTGAAGGAAGGGGCATTCTCATTTATGTGGAGCCCTTCTTGTAGTGTTCCTTATGATTCACCTATCTCTCCACTTTTGTTCAATGAATTCACTAGGATCCATAATTTTGGAAATGGGAGAGAGTATTCATATGCAAATGATATCTTTGTATTAGTTCTTGTAAGTTTTGACTTTGATAGCTCTTTCTTTAGCATAGCACACTGCATAAAGAAAATCAGAAATTCGGCTTTCTCCCATCTTTTGAAACTCAATTCTGATAAAACTAAAATTCTCTGGTTCAGCTTAAATGTTAAAGAAATTATTAATCTTATCCCAATCAGTGATGAGGCCCCTTTTTAAAACAGAGAAAATCTCAAGTGTTTTAGGTATACTGTTAACCTCTTCTTTAAGCATGGAACCTCAGTTTAATAATTTAATTAATAGTACCTTCTTCAAACTTAAACAATTACATTTGGTTCATTAATTTTTTCTAATAATCATTTTATTGTGACAGTCCAGTTGTTGATTCTCTCCCAACTAGATTATTGCAATTCCTTTTACTCAAGTAATTCAAAGAAACTAATAAATATGGTCTGGTTAATACAGAACACCACTACATGATTGATATTCAGGAACAACTTGTTAGTACAATTCCATTTATTTCCTCTAAGAGCTGATAATCTGTTTATTGTATTGTATTGAAACATTTATAACCCACGCTTTCCCACCTGTAGCAGGCTCAATGCGGCTACATAATAAAACAAAATTTATTATGGCTAGTTGGTCGGCAGATGGACAGTTTGAAGATGATGTTGTAACTGGGTCGGTGTTGAGAAGATTTTTTATAAGTTGAAATTGTTTTCTTAGGTCTGTCCCGGAAGTTGTAATCATTCTTGAGTAATAAGATCTTTTGGCTTGCTTGATGGCTTTCTTATAATTTCTTTGTGATTGTTTCCAGGTATTGAAGGTGAAGTTATTTTTTGATTTACACCAAATTTTTTCAAGTTTCCTGGTTTGTGATTTAAAGTTTTTTATATGTCATTAAACCATGGAGAAGGGTTTCTTCTATGTAACGTTTTGGAGTGAAAAGGAGCTATTTCATCCAGAATGATCTTGCATCTGTTGTCCCAATCTGTAAGGAAGTGAATTGAATGGGGATTTATTGACCAGTCATTGTTATAGATTTGGTGCCAGAAAGTTTCCTTATCGATCCGCCCTCTGGTATTAATAGTTAAGGGTTCACATGCTATAGTTTGATTATTCTTACACCAATATAAAGATAAGTTTGCTTTATAATGGTCAGACCAGGGTGAAGCAGACCAGCAAATGTCTGATAATATGAATTTTTGGTCAGAAGAATGTTTGAGGGAGATGATATCAAGTGAGTGGCCTTTGATGAGGGTAGTTTGCAAAGGAGGTAGGTTAAAATCGCATAATTGGAGGAAGTCAACACATTCTCGAGTATGGACTAAATTAGAGTCTTCTAAATGAAGATTTAAATCTCCAACTAATAATATATTCGAACTGTTAACACATGTATTTGATATAAAGTCCATAAATATAGTTTGGCTGTTGTTCCAGTTGATGGGAGGTCTATAAAACAAAATGCAGGTTAGGTGGTCACATAATAAAGAGTTATGAAGTTTAATTGAAGCCATTTCTATATGAGGAGAGATGGATTCTGAGATAAGTTCAGCAAGGAAGTCAGATCTATGTATAAGTGCAATGCCTCCACCTCTTTTATCTTTCCTAGGCCAATGTGATATATTATAACCTGGGGGGGCATAAGTCAAGTATGATAGGATCTTTTGTATCACGAACCTAGGCTTCTGTAATGAAGAGTAGGTCAAGTTTGTCAGATGTAATCCAGTCCGTGATGATTTCGGATTTATTAACTACTGACCTAGTGTTGATGTATCCTACTCGAACAAGCAGATGCGGTTCAGTAGATGAAGATGAGGGGAAGATTTCAATGTCTCGTATTTGGTGATTTCGCTTTAGATGAAAAAGTTCCTGATTTTGAAGATGATTGTCTGGATGTTGTTGGGTTTCTTTGGTTATTGCTGGTCCGTAGGGATGATGATGATTTGGGGGTTTTATTTGAACTGGTATAATGTTGAATTCTGAAGGGGGAATGTTGAGTGTTGCATGTATGATAGCAAGAGAGTGTATGATGATGAGTATTTTTATAAAGAACATGTTGGTAGATGTGTCAGGATCTGTTGTGTTTAAGATCTGTTGCCTGGTTTTCAAAATGTTAGAAGGTTACTCTTCTGAGAATCTATCCTTTTCTTTGTGACTACTAAATCATGGTTTTTCTTGTCAAAATTGTAGATTATCATCTTTTAAGCTTTCCTTCTATGAATGGGCTGAGATTCAAAAGAAAATTTAACTGAATTTATTTTTTTAGATTAATCGGTTAAGACTTGGAATGATCTTGTAATTCCTACCTTCGATTTTGTAAACTTTTGAAGACTTAATTATTTGGTAAATATCTTTTAGGACCAGTATTTTGTTATATTGTATTTTCCCATTGAGAAGGCAAGCTGTGTCTCAGGTGTGTGCATGCTATGATATCATCAAGACTGGATTACTATATTGTACTCTATACTGGTCTGACTACAAAAGGTCTGCACCAGCTCCAATTGATTCAGAATGCTGCACCAAGATTAATAGAATGTTTAAGCGATACAACCATAACAGATCAGTTTTATAAAAACTTCACTGGCTACCAGTACAATACAGGGCCAAATTTAAATCTCCATGTTTAACCTTTAAGGCCCTTAAAGGAAATGCCCGAGAGTACTTGAAGAACAAGATCTCCCTCTACACACCTCCAAGGTCACTAAGGTCCTTCCAAGGAGTATCCCTAATCACACCCTCTCCAAAGGACATCACACGATGTGATACCTGAAAGCCAGCCTTCTCCAGAGTAGCCCCCACACTCTGGAATGCACTCCCTGAAAGACTTTATATAACACAAGACTACTCTACTTCAGGAAGCAAGTAAAAGCTTGGCTTTTCAACCACGCCTTTAATGGAAGAAGAGACTAACTTGCTAGTCACACACACACAAGGAATGACACAAGCAACACATGCTATAGCAGAACATATTTATCCACTCCTACCGTAGCTAAGTGTTCAATCATCTTTCTGACCTCATTTGCAACTTTCTTTAAAGTAGTCCCTTATTTTCTTACTCCTGTTACTGTAACTTATTTAGAAATCCAGAAAGAGAATATAGTGGACAGTGAATAATTAAACTTGACAAAGTGTACAGGGATGATTACAAAGCATGAATCATATGCTTATCCTACTAATAAACAACTGGGAACTACATATTGTACAGGTAGAAAGGAGTTTTATATAATTACAGCTGAGGTTTTTAGACTGCATCTTATGTTAGTCCAATAACACATGTCACATCCTGCACAGAATATTAAGAGGCACAATGATTTTTCTAATCATCCTGACATGCTTCTAATTAACATATCATCTCAATTTTTAACTAACATACTGTCTTGTTGAGCGCATTTGTTTTTTACATAATTGGGAAACTTGTCTTCCAGCATACTTACGGAGAATAATAAATCTTGATCAAAATCTGTCCAGTGCTTTTTGTGTAGGTCTTCAATGTGTAACTAAATCTCTATAAAAATAGCCTTCTGTGTCTACTGTGAATTAGAACTAAGCCATAATGAGAATTATTCTGGTTACTATGTAATTGTAGCTTTATATTAATTTATGGATCATTGGTATCACACTCATTTATGCAGTAAATTGCATATTTTAATTAGTAAAGCACAGTTAATATGTATTTTATGATAAGTCAGAAATTGAATAATGCTGCAATTGAGTTGCATTGGTTATAATTATACTTATTACACTTTGCCTTTTTTAATTCGTTATTCATGCTTGTATAGCTTTATGACAGCTTAAATATTAGTGATTAGCATACTATACTTAACGCCAAGGGAAAGCCATTCAGTTCAGCAAGGCAACCATAAGGATGGAAAAGGAAGCAGCTTACCCAAGCCAAAACATTTGGAGGAACATGGGACCAGAAAGCAGAGATCTGCATTTTCCAGCATAAACTGGAGAGTGGTTCTGTGGGCCTCCATCAGTTACAGCAAATTGGCAGTGTTGGAGGTGAGAATGTCAATGATACAGTGCTTGTCATCTGGGCTGCTATATGCATCCAGACTGGTCCAATGGTGATCCATTGCTGGTAGAGATATAACCCTACCCATAATGCTATACAGCATTGTGGCTCAGTGCAGTCCTTTTATCAGTAGCATGACTACAGCCTTGCAGATTCCTTGACCCATTGGGTCCCCTCCCTCTCAACTTTGTCCGAATAAGTTCCCTGCCCTAACAACTTTCCTCCTTAGCTGCACAACTAATCAGTAAACTATTCCCACAAAAGGTCTATGTTGTGACTATGTAACACCATAAGTGAAATATTTTTTTTTATATTGGTCAAATCTAATCGAAGAATTCACCCTCTTCACTAATTTAGTACATGCTCTGCTTGTGTAGAAAAGGGAAATCCCTTGTCATTATGAGAAGAGTTAGAACTGAGTAAGCCTGAGCTGTGAACAGCCTACCTGTTGGGGTCTAGGAACCAGGGCCGCCGAGAGGGGGGGGACAGGGGGGACAAAATTCCCCGGGCCCGGGCCTCCAGGGGGGCCCGGCGATGGAGTCCCACCCCGCCCTCCATCATCAGCTCCTCGCACCTCCTGGGGCCCTGTGGCGCTTCCTGGCGCTCCCTTCCTCGTTGCAACGCTCTCAGCTTCATTTTTTTTTCAGCCGCCCTGCATTTAAAAAGTTGCAGCGGCTGCGAAAACGCAGGCTCGCCTCTTCTTTAAGCCCTTCCCCTTCTCTTTCAGCGTGCACTGATGCAATTTCCGGTTTCCACAAAGGCGGCACAGTGCACGCTGAGAGAGAAGGGGAAGGGCTTAAAGAAGAGGCGAGCCTGCGTTTTTGCCGCCGCTCTGCAACTTTTTAAATGCAGGGCGGCTGGGCTGGAAGGAAGGAAGGGCTGTCCCTCGTTGTCTTCATTTGTGGGTACCATTTTTATTTATTCTCACTTATATTTTCAAACGTGCCGGCTTGTGCAGCATAGGAATGTACACAGAGGAAGTATAATAACGGAACAACTTTTTGTAGTAATGTGTCATTTGGAGGGGCTGTTTATAGGGACTCCCTAGGTGTTGTATTCATGCAGGCATTTTTTTTTCTCCTGGTAAAGGGTCACTAAAACAGACATCATTTGAGATTCAGGTGCTCAACACTTAGAGTTTTTATCTGCTTATTTATTTACTTATGATACTTATGTGCTGGAAACCTGAGGGCACAGCTGGGGCTGGAAACTGAAACTCGGGGGAGGGGGTGAAAAGGGGGGTAAGTTGGGGCAAGTCACTGGACATGGAGGGGAAGGGAGGGAGGACAGGGAGCAAAGGAGAATCACTGGGGATGAGTAGGGAGGGCAGGGGACGAGGAGAGTTGCGATGGATGGAGGGGAGGATAGGAGAAATGCTGGACATGGAAGTGAGGGAAGACAGGAAGGAGATGCACATGGATGGAGGGGAGAGGAGAAATTCTGGATATGGATGAGGAGAGGGGAGAGTTGAAATGCTGGATATGGATGCAGGGGAGGGAAGAGAGGACATGAGATGAACATGGATGGAGGGGAGGAGAGAGAGGATAAATGCTGGACATGGATGGAGGAGAGGGAAGAGAGAGGAAGGAGATGCATCCTGACGGAGATGAGGGAAAGGGAAAAGAGGAGAAAATCTGCACATGGCTGGAGAAAATAGGCAAAAGCTGGATCCACTCTATACCTCTTCCAGTCAAGTCCGCGGAGGACCCAGCTTTTACCTATGGATGTAGGGCAAGAAATGAAGAAGAAAGGAAGAAAGTAAAGAAATAAATGGAAAGGAAACCCTGGAAGTGGAGTTAAGGGAGCAAATAGAAAGCAACAGAATCAGAGACTGGGACCAACATGATCTGAAATACAGTCACAAGACAACAAAGGTAGAAAAAATCATTTTATTTTCATTTTAGTGTTTGGAATATGTCCAATTTGAGAATTTACATCTGCTGTCTTATTTTGCAATGTATAGCAATGTTCTGTTTTTCTGGTATTGTGCTGCATGCAGAATCTGTATGCTAATTTGGTTTCTGTCATTTTGGGTATACTGGGGAGGGGTGGGTGGGCTCTGAGAACTGGTCTGCACAGCTCCCTACAGTTGCTAAGACCGGCCCTGTCCGTCGTCGACCATCTGCCACCAGGCTGGGCCCCCTGCATTGAAATCACAGCACCTCTCACCTCCGTGTGAAAGCGCTGCAGGCAGCAGCAGATCGCCTCCCTTCGGGCTTCCTTCCCTCTCTGTGTCCCGCCCTCACGGAAGTTACGTCAGATGAGGGCGGGACACAGGGAGGGAAGGAGGCCCGAAGGAGGGAGGCAATCTGCTGCTGCCTGCAGTGTCTTCACATGGAGGTGAGAAACGCTGTGATTTCAATGCAGGGGCCCGCTGGTGCGCGGAGGGGGGACCGGTGTTGGGGGAGAGGTGGCGACCTCGGGGGGGGGGGGGGGGCCCGGGGTGTGGCCTTGTCCCGGGCCTAGCCCAGTCTCTCGGCGGCCCTGCTAGGAACCAATAAGAAAGCAATGCACTTTAGAGCTGTCCATACTGGTATACAGGACCTGGTCTAATGCATAATGGGGGTTGGGATGCTAGGCAATAGTGATAACAGTGTGAACAAATTTTACACTACAATTACTACTGCTGTATCACTTAATTTAAAGAAAAAGAGACTATTATAAAATGAGATAATTATCAAAAAACTAAAAAGAGGTTGTAAGGGTCAAAAGTTTATTTGCGTGTATATATTATTGGAAAGGACCATTTGGAAACTCAGATAAAATATATTCTATGTATTAAAAAGAGGTCAAAAGAAGGCCAAATGACAGCCAGCATGGATTTTTTACTCTTTCAAAAAGTACAAAGACTAGGTGACACTCAATGAAATTACATGGAAATACAAATAGGAGGAAATATTTTATTCATTCAAAGAATAGTTCAGCTCTGAAACTCATTGCTGGAGGATGTGATAACAGCAGTTAGCATATCTGGGTTTAAAAAAGGTTTGGACAGGTTCCTGGAGGAAAAGTCCATAATCTGTTATTGAGACAAAAATGGGGAAGCCACTTCTTGCCCCGGGATTGGTAGCATGGAATGTTGCTACTATTTGGTATTTGTGACCTGAATTGGCCACTGTTGGAAGCAGGATACTGGGCTAGATGGCCATTGATCTGACCCAGTATGGCTATTCTTATTTTCTTAATTGTGAGATAGAAGAGGCAGTGAAAGCCAAAAGGGTATCTTTTGGAAAATGTAAAGCATACCCTAAATAAGAAAATAGGAATGGGTACAAGCACTTACAAATTTGGTGTTAAAAAGTAATGACATAGGCCATGAAAGATTTTGAAAAGAAGCTTGTTCTGCAGGCAAGAATTAATATTATAAACCTTTTCAGGTACATCCGAAGCAAACAGCCCATGAAGGAATCAACTGGATAAGTAGTAGTGGTAGTAATAAGGTAATAGCAGGGAGAGACTATAAAAGTTTCTAATTTATTCTAACTCAGAACTAATATATTACTTCTCATCCATTGAGAAATAGCTCCTAAATACCCAATAAAAAATGTGAGTGGAGTCCAGCTGCTTGTACAGGGAACAAAAAAAAAATAATATCATCTACATGTGGTCTATACATAATCCTCAGCTTTCTCAATAAACCAGAAAGTGGTATATCAAACCTTAGGGAACACCCCACAAGAACCACTTCCATTATGAACACCCTGCCCTTAATTCACCTGAGTATTTTAGTGAATTAAGAATGGCAGAAACCAATCATAAAATATTTAAGTGAGAGGAAGGGAAAGTAGTTGGTATAAATGGGCAGACAGGATAGGCCATAATTTTCTATGTTTTCTGTTTCTATATAATCAAGCACCTCATTACCCATTGCCATCTAAGAATAATAAGAAGGGGTAATGGAATTTTAGATACCATCTTTCTGTGGTACAATCAATCAAAGAGGTTCACATGTATTATATACAGGTACTTTCTAGAGAAAAACATAAGGAAACAGACTGCAGAGTCTTTGACTCCAAGTTGTGAGGGCTTTGCCCTGTATTTCTTAGAGAAGACTGAGCATCTCTGACTGGGCTTTTCCAGTCAGAAGATTATGATATTAAATGATGTACAAAACGAAATTTCCTAAGACATGGGAATTGCACTCCAGGTTTTGGATAATTATTTTGAATAATCTCTGTTGGAGTTTGTTATTCTGGACGTGAGCACTTGAGCCCAGGCCAAGGCCTAGTATAGAATTTAGGCCAAGGCCTAGGGTGGACCGAACAGGCCCTATGCACCACCCTAGCCACCAAACCCTGCACACTCACAATAACCAACAGGCACCACCAGAAAGGGGAAGATATAGCATTCAGGCGGGCCTCATGGCCTATCGGGAACCCACTCACACAGAGGCCAAGCAAGCGGGCCCCACAGCTGACTGGGAACCAAGTCACACTCTGGGAAGGGGAAAGAATAACAAGGGTTCCACATGGAACTGCAGCACACACAGTGCAGGGTAAAGCCACAGAGAAAAGGGTGAGAGGCAGAAGCCTCTACGGGAAAACAAAGCTGTGCCACAGGCGAACAAGAATACAGGAAGCCCCAGAAAGAAACAGCACAGCACTCAGGGAAAAGGAAACCACCTATAGGAATATACTCTAGGCTGAAACACCACAGCATTCAGGGAAAAAGGAAACCAACTATAGGGATATACTCTAGGCTGAAACAACATTACACACAAGGGAACAAGGCTGTACTTACAGCACACAAAGGAAAAGGGAGAACTACCTAAGGAATACCTAAACTGGCCCCACAACCCCCAAAGGAAAAAAAGGAACTGCTAAAGGGAAAGAACAGAGCAGAGCACTCTGCATACAAGATAAGGGGAGAGTAAACAAACAGAGGAAGCTGCATTGACACACACACAGACCAGAACAGGAACGCTGCTCTCCACACACAGGAGACAGTTACAGCAAACAAAAGAGAACTGAACAAACAAACAGGAGCAAAAATACAAGGACAAGGGAAGGCAGAACTACAGCAGCTCAGCACAAGCAAGGGAATACCAAAGGAGAGAAAGCTAAAAAAAATAAACTGAAATGATTCAAGGCAACAGCTTACCCCAGACAGCACAACGTTAGAGCAGGAGAAGCAAACCAGTTGGGAGAAGTGAGGCAATCATGCTCATGCTGAGAATACCCAACACACACACACAGCATGAGGAGAAAGGCTAAACTCCCACGTAACACAAGCGCCCAAACACAGACTGGCTTCAGAAAGGCAATCAACGCTAAAGTAATGATTGCAAGGGAAAGGCAGGCTTAAATGGATCAAGCTTCTGACATCTGCTGGCTCAGCCCCTGACAAGCCAATCAAGAGTGAGTCCCAAACCTTCCCCTGCCTATCCAGCAGAATCATAACAGAGTTGAAGAAATATCTTTGCTCTATTTGTGCTACATTTTATATGCTGGACCCATGCCCCTAATATTTAGGTTAAATTATTACTAGATGAGGTTCTGGGATACCTACTAATGTTAGTTAACGTCTCTGTGAGGCATATTCTTATGAGAGATTTGCATGCACTGCCTGCACTGCATGCAAAACTCTCTCATGAATATTCATTATGGATAACCTGGGAACCACTGCTTTGAGGGGAGGTAATTTTCTCTGCCTCACTCTTTGCTGATCACAGTTCTAAAAAGCCTAATTTAGATGGATCTTTATGTTCTGACTAAATATTTATTTTTGATGATCTCTTACCCTCCTTTCATATACTTCAAATGTCTCAACAATGTCTTTGTCATATTCCAACATATTTTTGTCTTTATCAATCAACAAAAGGTTCCTATCATTGTATTTGGCTCTACGGTATGCGTTCTTGACCACATTACCAGGATAGCCTCATTCTACAAGGGCAGTACTCAATTTCTTAGCTTGGCGTTTGAAATCCCTCTGCTCTTTGCAGATTCTATGAAATCTTAAAAATTGTGATTACAGAAGATTATCTTTTAGTGTCCTGGGGTAACAACTGCTGCATGCTAATAAAGTATTACTACCTGTTGGCTTCTTAAATACCTTGGTGTTGAACTGATGATTCTCCCAAAGCAACAACACATCCAAAAAATGAATGCTATTGGCAGAACTTTCATAAGTAAATTGAATGGCCAAATTGCAATGATTGAGCCAAACCATGAAATCAGCCAAAGATTGCTGATCTCCACCCCAGATCAGGATAATGTCATCAATGAATCTCTGATGAAACAAAAAAGTGAGGAGAATGGATGAGGATACCAACTGTTTTATATTTATTCACTTAAAAAATTCACTTAAAAAATTACATGTGCATAAACAGCGACCCGACACGGCCGTGTTTCGGCACAATGGCCTGCTTCAGGGGTCTTTATAACCTTGAATGATGTCGTTTAGAATGTTTGTTCCAAGGGAAATAACAGGAAACAAATCTCTCTGGTCTCCTCTCTTCAAAAATAATATATATGAGATATATATATTTTTTTAAAAACGAGCATCTAAATACTCCTCTCCTAAGAGTTATCGGCAAATTGTGAAAAAGCCGATAACTCTTAGGAGAGGAGTATTTAGATGCTCGTTTTTAAAAAAATATATATATCTCATATATATTATTTTTGAAGAGAGGAGACCAGAGAGATTTGTTTCCTGTTATTTCCCTTGGAACAAACATTCTAAACTACATCATTCAAGGTTATAAAGACCCCTGAAGCAGGCCATTGTGCCGAAACACGGCCGTGTCGGGTCGCTGTTTATGCACATGTAATTTTTTAAGTGAATTTTTTAAGTGAATAAATATAAAACAGTTGGTATCCTCATCCATTCTCCTCACTTTTTTGTTTCATCTTCACGGTGTCGTGAGGATTTTTTACCTCCTTTTTTGCCTTCGCATCAATGAATCTCTTCCACAACAAAATCATATTTTGAAATGGAGATGTTTTCAACCACTGTTCCTCAAAATTTCCAATAAAATGGGCGTGGGGGGGGGGGGGGGCAAAAGTCGCCCCCATAGCTACTCCTGGCAACTGAAGAAAATAAGTCCCTTAAAAAAAGGAAATAATTCTGTTGTAATGCTATCCTCGTTGACTTCACAAAAAATCTGGTAGGTCTCCTCTCTAATGCTTCTTCTACTATCTTCAATCTTGGTCTTGTGGTATAGACGTGTAGAACAATTTTATATTTAAAGTTGCTAACAGAATGTGTTTAGATTGTGGAATGGCTACTTCACTCAACAACCCCCCCCCCCCCAAAAAAAAAAAAAAAAAAAGCTTGGTATCTCTAAAATAAGATTTCTTGGAGGAATCCAGGGTTCTTGATGCATTTCAGTCAGGTTTTGATGTGGGACAAACCGTTCTGAATTGCTATGTAATAAGTGACAGTATAGTAAGTAAGTAAATAAATAATAAACGATAAGACTTTCCATATGATGGATGAAAAAGAACAAGCTATAGTAGTACATAACATAATTTATGCACCGATTATGCACATAAACATTTAGAATGACATTTATGTGCTTGTCTGCATATATACACATAACTGCAATAATTCTGCTAAACACTGTTCTTTAAAGACATCCTTAATCTACTGAGTGCATATTCGTAAAGGGGCTCAAACTTACACATATAACTTGTAGAATAGTATAAGTTAACCACATGTTTACAGCATTTAGATGCTAACACATGGCTGTCATTTAAGTGCTTATACCTACATGTGCTTCTATGATTAGAAACTCCTTAAGTCATGGTACCCAATCAGTATTGCTCCAGTTTGACACCCCGCGGGCATTTGACAATGTAGATCACTGTGGGGGTCCTTTTACTAACCTAGAGTAAAAAGGGGCCTGTGCTTCCGTCAGCTTGTGTTTTTGACATGCACTGAGGCCCCCTTTTACTGTAGCAAGTAAAAGGCTGGCTTTGTTTCTCAAAATGAAATGGCCGTGTGGTAAGTGAACCACTTGCTGTGTGGCCATTTTGGGGGGAGCACTTACTGCCACCAAGTGAGGTGGCGGTAATGGCTCCCGCGGTAACTGGGCAGCACCGATTACCAGTAGGTAAGCACTGGCGCTACAAAAACAGAAAAGATTTTTATAGCACCAGAAATGGTGCGCACTGGGGGAGGGAACTACCACCGGGCTCCTGCTAGGGGCAAGTGGGAAAGGGAAGATGTTGGACAGCAGGGAGAAGGGAATAGGGGGATCGGGCCAGTTTAAGAGGCAATCTGGTGTGGTACTGGCTCAGAGTAGCCAAAGAAGCCTGCCTCAGTGAATCACCCCTCCATAGCTGCGAGTCCATGTTCTCCCTCTCCTTTTCTGCTCCTCTTCATTGACTGCCCTATTGATGCTTTTACAAGAAACAGGAAGTGCCTATTTTCATGTTTCAAGCCTGCTGAGTAGCCAAGGAAGAGGAACAGGCAGCAACACAATTGAGGAAGGCAGGTAGGAGAGCTGAGGGGTAGAAACTGGATATGGATGCTATGGCTGAGGGGCTGGGAGAAGAGGGCTGAGGGCAGAATATCGGAAGAAAGGAGTTGTATTGGGAGAGGGGAGCAGGAGACTGGTGTTGGGGCTGGAGACTATTGTTGTTGCTAGGGATTTGGAGGAGAAGGCTAGGGGCTAATGCTGGAACTGGAGACTGGGGAAATGGAGCTGGTGGTTGATGCTGGAACTGGGGACTGGGAAAAGGGAGCTGGAGGCAGATGCTTACCACTGAATGTATCTAATATCCTCTCATGTCTATGTCATAACAATACTCTGTAAGCCACATTGAGCCTGCAAATAGGTGGGAAAATGTGGGGTACAAATGCAATTAATAATAATAATAATAATGCTGGGGGAAACACAAAGGCATGTGCAGGAAGAGTATGCTAAGTGAGGAGAGAAATAGGTATAACGGAAAAGAAGGGGCAGCAGGGACTCAGACTTTAGGCATAGACTCTAGGACTGGGTGGGAGACCAAAAGAAGATAGACATTTAAGATTGATTGAATTTTGGACATGTAATTAGAGACTTGAGGCTTGGCTGGGATTGTGAATGAGGGCACAGGGACTGGGTAGGATGGAAGAGTGGGGAATTAGGGATTAGGTGGGACAATGGGGACTAGGTAATTGGGTGAGGGTATGAGACTGAGTAGAGAAAAATGGGTCAGAAGACCTGCAGGGGTTGGGAGGATGCCGAAAAGGATCGATAGAGTGAGACACAAAGGAAGGGGACTGGTCTTTACAAGGAGTGAGACAGGGTGGAAATGGATGAAGCAAAAGTGGAGAACAGGAGTCTGGATGGGGAAGCCATAGGATTAGGAGTGGAAAGTGTTTGGGTGATAGAGAAGTAACTGTGACTGGTAAGAAGGAAGATACATGAGGCCAGAATGGGTAGAAATGGTGAACTAGAAAGTTGGTAAAAGATTAGGGGAGATGAAGGGCTAGGGAAGGAATGAGACAGAGGTGGGAAACTGGAAGACTAATGAAGTAACAATAGGAAATAGAAAGGTACTAAACATGTGAAAAGTGGAAAGATAAGAACATAAGTGTTGCCATACTGGGACAGACCGAAGGTCCATCAAGCCCAGTATCATGTTTTCAACAGTGGCCAATCCAGGTCACAAGTACCTGGCAAGATCCCAGAACAGTAAAACAGATTTTATGCTGCTTGTCCTAGGAATAAGCAATGGATTTTCCTAATGGCTTATGGACTTTTCTTTTAGGAAGTTATTCAAACTTTTTTTTTAAACCCGCTAAGCTAACTGCATTTACCATATTCTCTGGTAACAAATTCCAGAATGAATAAATATTTCCCTGATTTCTTCTAAATTTACTACTTAGTAGCTTCATTGCATGCCCCCTAGTCCTAGTATATTTGAAAAGAGTAAACAAGTGATTCATGTCTACCCATTCCTCTCAGAATTTTATAGACCTCTATCATATCTTCCCTCAGACATCTCTTCTCCACGATAAAGAGCCCTAGCTGCTTTAGCCCCATCCCCATTATCATTTTTGTCACCCTTCCCTGTATCTTTTCTAATTCCACTATATCTTTTTGAGATGTGGTGACCAGAATTGCACACAGCATTCAAGAAGCAATACAAAGGCATTATAACATTCTTATTTTTGTTTTCCATTCCTTTCCTAATAGTTCCTTACCGGGCAAAATGGTAGATACTATTATTTTTATTTATTTATTTATTTTATTTATCATTTTACTTAATAACATTCACATTTATCACATAAATGTAAGGAAATACAGAAATTAATATAAAAAGGAAAACATTTTCTCTCAACAATATATATTTACATAATTGTCCACAATTGGAAGATCCAAGATCAGGAAAACAATCTTAAAGAAAATAAGAAAAACTCAAAATGGTTAATCTTACACTTCACATTTTCTGAGGGAGGAAGGTTAATCGGTTATTGCAGCCGGTACAGTGGTAACTGAAGGAAGTTGCTGCAGAGGATTCTTCATCTGTTCCCACAAACTCTTATAATTTCTTAGGTTCAAATAAATAAGTAATCAAACATATAAACGGCGAGTGACCGACTCACTCGCAAATGCGCAGTAGAGACTTCCCTCTCTGTCCCGCTCCCGCGTCAATACGTGATGACGAGGGCGGGACAGAGAGGGAAACTACGCTGCTGAGGTTGATACCGCTCCCCCCCCACCCGCCCACCCGAGGTCACCGCTACCGTTACCCCCCCCCCCACACACACACACACCCGGCCCGGGCCCTCTCTCCGCTACTAAACTTACACATCCATTCGCCGGAACGCAGCACGCACATCAGCTGAGCTGCCATCGGCCTTCCTTCCCTGCCTGTGTCCCGCCCTCGCTGACGTTACGTCACAGGAGGGCGGGACACAGGCAGAGAAGGAAGGGCCGACGGCAGCTCAGCTGATGTGCGTGCTGCGTTCCGGCGAATGGATGTGTAAGTTTAGTAGCGGAGAGAGAGAGAGGGCCCGGGCCGGGTGGAGGGATGGCGGCGGCGGCGACTCCGGGGGGGGGAACGGTAGCGGTGGCGACCTCACGCGGGGGGCGGGGAGGGGGAAGGAAGGAAGGAAGGAAGGAAGGAAAACCTCAATACCAGCCCGTTTTTATGGGCTCAACGGCTAGTAAGGAAATAAAACACAAGGGAATCGCGCTAGGAAGGTCCCACCTAGGGCAATGATTCCTGGCTTTAAAGCCAAGACTTCACACCTTCCAGTCTGCAATTCCCTTGATGTGTCAGGAAATATATGCATCTTTGAACCCAAAAAACTATCAACCATGTATCGGAAATATAATTTCAAAACATTGTTCCTATCTAATCAAAGACGAAAGTCACTAATAATATAACTCTATCTATAACTTCTGAATAACAGAGCATATTCAAAAGCATGGATTAATGAGACAAATCCAACATGGATTTAGTGAAGGGAAATCTTGCCTCACCAATCTATTACATTTCTTTGAAGGGGTGAACAAACATGTAGATAAAGCTGAGCCGGTCGATATTATGTATCTGGATTTTCAAAAGGCATTTGACAAAAGTACCTCATGAAAGACTCCAGAGGAAATTGGAGAGTCGTGGGATAGGAGGTAGTGTTTTATTATGGATTAAAAACTGGTTAAAAGATAGAAAACAGGAGAGTAGGATTAAATGGTCAGTATTCTCAATGGAGAAGGGTAGATAGCGGGGTTCCCCAGGGATCTGTGCTGAGACTGCTGCTTTTTAACATATTTATAAATGATCTAGAGATGGGAGTAACTAGCGAGGTAATTAAATTTGCTGACGACACAAAGTTATTCAAATTAGTTAAATCCTGGAAGGAAGCTGCTTTCCAATCTGAAGGTTACATGTTCAAAGCCTGGCTAGTGCCTGATAGCTATTAATGCTAGTTTAAAAAGGCTGAAACTTTTAAACACTGGAAAGAAACCTGCAATTTAGGTGATCATTCTTGTTGCCTGTAACGAGAAGCAATATGAAAAAACAAGGAAAATGACGTTTACATTCACATGTTCAAACAAATGCACATTCCTACTCTAGAGATTAGGGCTGCAGTTTTGGGGTTATAAAATAAAACCCTACTGAGTAAATCCCAGATCTGCAAGATCTAATGTTGAAATAGAACTTAAATACAATTGGATTTACAGAGACTACAGATATGCATTCATGTGAAACAATATGGAAAATGTAAACAACATTTCTGTTTTTGTTTCATATTGTTCCTTCTGAAATGACATTTCTGTTCATTAAATTTCTGCATTTCCCCCCAATGTTAATAGTTATTAGGCATGAGACAGCTTTGACCTTCAAGAAGATACATCCTGTTTCTTGAGGATCTATTGTAATCAGTCCCTGTCTAGCACTGTCTTGTATTTGTGCTACTCACTTTCTGTTTCCTGATTGGCTTTTTGCTTTCAGTAATCCTTGCATGCCCTTTTGTGATGGATGCACTTTGTGGAAGTACAATGACATTAAGAGTTACCTTGAGAAATCCTACTTATTGTCTTGCTCTAATCTAGTAGCATCAGGAGTCCATGCTAGGGACTCTGTGACAGAATGAACCTGTCAAAATAAAGTTACTGAAAGATTGATTCAGTCACCTCAATAAAAAAAAAACCTGATAAAACAACCCAAATAAATTTGACTCTAACCTGTTTCTCTTTTCCAATATCCTTAATTGTCAGTATTTTTTCCTACTTTTAACAGCTAACATGCACAAGCCATGAGCCCAACATGTGGTACCCTCCACCAGACTGACTCCCCCTGGGGCCCAAAGTTTGTAAAACTATCATTTGGCCTGCAGGTACAACTCCCCCCTTAATCCAGTCCCTGAGCATGCTGGTGTCCCTGATGTGTACTGGGGCAGGAGCAATACCCACTTGCGTCGACCTCATGGCTGCCAGGTCTCCAAAATAGCCACTGAGACCTCTAGTAGTACTATTGCATTATTATTTCTAGGGGTCAGGCATCCACCTATATGTGCCATCAAGGGCTCAAGTGTCATGTCAGGAGGGCTAATAAAGCTGACATCAGGGTAGGGAAGAGATGGGGGTAGGCAGCATCACAGAAACCAGGTTCATCAAGATTTTGTTCCACTGTGGCTGAAAAATGTCTTAGGAATGCCCAAATCCCACCCTTAACATGCCCCCCTGAGATTTGGACACACTGCCGATGAACTGCATAGAAAAACGTCTGGAAAATGGGTTTCAAAAATACCGATTTGGACATTTTGGTGAGAAAAAATGTCCAAATGCTGTTTTAAGCCACTTTTTAGATGTTGTTCTCTTTCAAAAATGAGCCCCATAATGCATTTTTCTTTCATTTTCATTTGTTAATGACATGCAGTGACGTGGGATATGTCATTGACATTCCTCATGTCACTGGAAATGACAGCCCATCCCAACAAATAGTAACACTAAATTCAAATACTTGTGTAAATAAAAAGTATATCACCTGTTTAGCTGCAATAAAACAGATAATTGTGGTTCTACAAGAAGAATATTCCAGTAAACAGGAAGGCAGACATAACTCCATTAGAGCATCACAGAAGAAGGAATCATCAAAAGTCCCTGCTTGGCTGATCAAAGGTCCCTGGCCAGTGAATAGGTTTCAAAAAACAGCAAGGCGGATGATCCACAAAATCCAGAAGAAAGTAGATTGATACAAGATATCTGTCACCAAAATGCAACAGGGCACAGGGCTGCTTTTTGGTGACAGTGAATAGATTTGAAAGACATTTTGTAAGTAAATAGTGGTCATGTCTTTCATAAAATAATAAAACCAAGTTAAAATACCACCACCATCTAACTAGTAGTCTGTGTGACAACTGTGAATTCAATCCTTTCACATCTAGCCAACAGACAGACTGGCTGTGGTATTTTGAGCAATGCATGACTTTTATACCTGTCTCAGATACACCATTAATGATTGCATTACACATATAAAATAATCCTCTGATAGCAAAAGAGCCAAGGAGTAGCCTAATGGTTAGTGCAGCAGCCTAAGAACCAGGGAACCAGGATTCAGTTCCCAATGCAAGCTCCTTTATTTATTTTATTTATTGTATTTGTATCCCACATTTTCCCACCTATTTGCAGGCTCAATGTGGCTTACAGAGTCCTGTTATGACATTGTCATTCCAGGATAGTAGATACAATTAGTGAAGTACAGAGATTAAGTCTGAGTAAAAAGGAAGGAGTTAGGTGGGTAAGTATAGAGGTAGACTTACTTAACTGGTTGGGTTGGCGAGGTAATTTAATCAGGCTATGGGTTTTCTTTGTAGGCCTTGTTGAAGAGATATGTCTTCAGAGATTTACGAAAGTTGGTTACTTCGTTAGTAGTTTTCAAGTCAGTAGGTAATGCACTCCTTGTGACCCTGGGCAAGTCACTTAACCCTCCATTACCCAAGTACAAAATAAGTACCTGTATATAATATGTAAATCACTTTGACTATAGCCACAGAAAGGTGGTATATCAAATTTCATCGCCTTTCCCTAAAGGCATAAATCAGTAAAACACATGCAATTTATAATAAAAACTGCTTTTTTTAAAACAGGTTTCTTAATTGTAGTTTTCATTGACAAATGATTGTTCCCCAAAAATGCCCAAATAGAAAACGTGAGAAGAAGAAGGAATTATAAATCATAAGAACATAAGTATTGTCATACTGGGGCAGACCGAAGGTCCATCAAGCACAGCATCCTGTTTCCAGCTGTGGCCAGTCCTGGTCACAAGTACCTGGCAAGATCCCAAAAAATGTATGCTGCTTATCCTAGAAATAAACAGTGGATTTTCCCCAAGTCCATTTTATTAATGGTCTATGGATTTTTCCTTTAGGAAGCCATCCAAACCATTTTAAACCTCGCTAAGCTAACTGCTTTTAGTACATTCTCTGGCAACGAATTCCAGAGTTTAATTACATGTTGAGTGAAGAAAAAATGTATCCAATTCGTTTTAAATTCACTACTTTGTAGCTTCATTGCGTGCCCCCTAGTCCTGGTATTTTTAGAAATAGGAGAAGCAATAGGAATCACTTGTGTTAAAGGTAAGCTGTTACCTTGGAAATGTGGTGGAATGTAGGATGTCCTGCTGAAAATTATGAGAAAAAGGGACCGTTCAAGTCTATTAAAACCTGGTTGCCAATAGACACCTTGGTGGAAAACAGATAACCAAAAAAAGGGGAATACTATATAGACTACCTCCTCAGGGCATCTCTTTTCATCTTTTGCTCGCAGCCTAACATTCAGCACAATTCGTGTGGCATTTTAAGATTTTTTTTTGGTGACTAATGGAAACCATGGAAGCAGATCTGAGGGACCGAAATGCCTTAAATATGCTGTAGTGTGTTTCGGGTTTCAGATAACCTATATGGTGCTGTGATTGTAATTGCAAGCTAAGTAGTCGCTTTTTTCTTCTTTTCTTTTTTTGTTTGTTTTTGTATTGTTGTATGATTATAAAGCAGTATTGATTACATTGAAAGTTGCCTATTTAGTGAAAACATAAGCGTTTTGCAAATGATTGATAACACAAGCAGGAATAGTGTATGCTATAGGAGATTCAATAGCCTGGTTATAAAGTTTATCTGATGCACTCACTTTACCTTAGTTGGTTGCTCGAATAGTGGCCATGTTTATTAGACTCTCCCCCAGTGCAATCTCAGCCAGGTGATAATAAACAGAAAGACTGATAATGTTGAAGAAAGACAGACACTTGTTTGCTTGAAAATTCCTTTTATAGTTCATTTAACAATGAAAGCAATAGGGTCTTTGTACTGTCTTTGAAAGAAATCCTTTAATTGAGTTAACACTACATGCTCAATCAATTTAACAACAAAAGGAAGACTTTTGACTGGCCTGTAATTGCTAAGACTATTAACATCTAAAGAAGCTTTTTAAAGAAAGAGATGCATGTTAGTTTAAGAACCGCTGGTAACTATCTTTCTACAAAAGATGAACATACAAGATTACATAATGAACTAGCAATGCAATCATTATTTGCTTTCAAAACCCCAACTGGAAATCAAACAAGAAAACACAATTAAGGACAGTTAACTATAGATAAAAAGAAAAAGCAAACACAACAAAAAAGAAAAAAGTGAAAAAAAAAACCTGATTCAACATGCAAATTAGCCATCATTATCCTTCATAGACCCATTATATATTCTTGTCACCCCATGAAACTGTAACAATCTTTATCTTTACAGACAATACTACTTCATAAAGGTTGAGGGGTCCTTTTATGAAGCTGCAGCAAAAGGGGGCCTGTGCTGGCATTGGCACATATTTTTTATGTGCAGCAAGGCCCCCTTTTACAGCCACGGGTAAAAGGCATGTCTTTGTTTTTTCAAGAAATGGCCGTGCAGTAAGTGAGGCAATTGCCATGTGGCCATTTCAGCAGGGGGGAGCACTTACTGCTACACATTGAGGGTTCCCGACCAAACACAGTGGTAACCGGGCAGCGCGCAGCTCGGCCCAATTACCACCAGGTACACACTGGCGCTGCAAAAATTAAAATATTTTTGCACCACTGGAAATGGCAAGCACTGGGGGAGGGAACTATCACCGGGCTGCTTCGGTCATCAAATGGAATTGCAAGCGTCCAGATTCAAGACTCCTGGCCCAAAGTTGTCTCTTTGGACTAGGGCTGCAGTACTGAGGACTCACTTCTTCAATAAATTAATATGGAAGATCTTTGCCTTGTCTCTCTTGTCATGTTGGGCCACCTTATTGTCAGGTCCCGTCTTTTCCACCATTTCATAAGGACCTTGCCACTTACATAATAATTTACTTTTAGAGGGGTAAAAGGACTAGGACTCTATCCCCTGGCTGGAAGTCTCATTGAAATGCCTTCTGGTTGTAGGCTTGGGCTTGACCCACTTGAGCCTTTTCTAAGCAGAGCTTGGTAGCCTCACCATCTTTCTTTAGTCTTTCCTGCATGGCGAGCATGTATTCAGCCAAGTTCCTTCCTAGACTGGGTTCTTCTTCCCAAGCCTCCTAAACCACATCCAGGATTCCCCTAGGTCTCCTTCCACATAACAGTTCAAATGGAAAGAATCCTGTTGAACTCTGGGGCAACAGTATTTGGCCACAAAATATTTTCAGCATATGTTTCAGAGTCTTATTAAAGCATTCCGCCAAACCGTCTGTCTATGAATGATAAACTGATGTCCGCAAGATCTTCACTTTTAGCAAGGCACACACTTTGTTCAAGACTCGGGATATAAAGGTAGTATCTTGGTCAGTCAATATTTATGATAGGATCCTCATCGTGGAGAAGACTTCCCACAGAGCATTAGCAACTGTGGTAATTTTCATATTACACAAGACAATGGCTTCTGGGTAGTGAGTGGCATAATCCAAGATGACCAGAATATACTTGTTACCCCAAGTGATGTGTTCCAGGGGTCCCATGAAGTCCATCACTATTCTCTCCAATGGGGGACAAGGGGCATGGGCATAAGAGGGGAAGGTGGAACCCTCACAGGAAAACTCAACTGGCAGGTAGGGCAGGAACGATAAACGAGCTCAACTTGCTTGAATACACCTGGCCAGAAAAACTGGGCCAAAATCTGCTTCTGGGTCTTCTCCTCACCCAGGTGACCTCCTAACAGGTGACTAGAGCTAATTGCATAACCTGCCTATGGTAGGGTTGAGGGACCAGCAGTTGCTCTACCTCTTCCCCTCCAGGGTTCCCTTGGCTACCCTATACAGCAAGTTATTCTTTATTGCAAAATACAGAAGTGCTAACTTAGAGGGGTCCTGGTTGCCTATGGGATTCCTATCTACTGAAAAAATCCTAGCTTGGGCTGCTCTACGGGACTCATCCTCTGCCAGTGCTCTTTTGAATTTCCAGCAGCTCCCTCACTACCCCATTCTAGTGGGCTGTCCAACAAGTCAGGGTTATCCAGTCCACCATCTTCCCCCGGCTCTGAATCTCCATCTCCATGTGCTCTTAAATTCAGAGAGTACTGCAGCTTCTGTAGCCACCTCTGGTTGTGGGGTTTGGGTAAGTTTCTTCCACTTAATCTGTAAAAGGTTACAGGTTACAAGACTTGTAATTCACAATTTCCACAATTAAGTTATTCACAGCGATAGATCCCCTATTCAACATTCCTTGCAACTCATTTCTCTTTTACCAAACTCTTTTCAGAGGTTGCAGTCCCAGCTGGTTCTACCTTCGATCCAGGCTGGGTTTTACTCCTCATAACATAAGCATTACTGGGCTTGGGGGCTCACATTATGAATATTATAATATTATAAGATATGCCCCTCAACAATTCATAACAGACCTCACGAGATATCTAAACTACATGCTACAAAGAGGTCTCTTCCCAAAGGATAAAGGAAATATTCTACTAACTCCTCTACCTAAAGACGCAAAGAAAAGTACAAGTGACCTAACCAACTATCGCCCAGTAGCATCTATTCCGTTGATAACAAAACTTATGGAAGGAGTAGTGACGAAACAGCTCACCAACCACCTAAATAAATACTCAATTCTACATGAATCTCAATCAGGATTTCGATCGAATTACAGCACAGAAACAGTACTAGTAACTTTGATGAATAAATTTAAACAATCAGTTGCAACTGGCAACAACATACTGCTCCTACAATTTGACATGTCCAGTGCCTTCGATATGGTCAACCATGGAATATTATTACAAATCCTGGAATACTTTGGAGTTGGAGGGAACTTTCTTAACTGGTTTAGAGGATTCCTGACAACAAGATCATACCAAGTAACAACTAATGCGGCGATATCAACCCCATGAATACCTGAATGCGGAGTTCCCCAAGAATCCCCCCTCTCACCAACCCTCTTTAACCTAATGATGATACCCCTAGCCAAGCTATTAGACAATCAAAATCTCAACCCATACATATATGCAGATGATGTTACAATTTACATCCCATTCAAACATAACCTAAAGGAAATCACAGACGAAATCAACCAAAGCTTCCAAATCATGCACTCCTGGGTGGATGCATTTCAACTAAAACTCAACACAGAAAAGAGACAATCCAGCTTATTTTCGAAAGAGAAAGACGCCCATATTTCGACCCAAATCGGGAGATGGGCATCAGTTTCCCGTGGGCGCCCAAATCGGTATAATCGAAACCCGAGTTTTGGCGTCCTCAACTTCAGTCCGTCACAGAGACGAACAAAGATCACTGGGGTGTGTCGGAGGCGTGGCGAAGGTGGGACTGGGGCGTCGTTATCGGCCGAGGAGAGATGGGTGTCTTTAGCTGATAATCGAAACAAGAAGGGCATTTTTGACGAGAATTTGGTCCGCTTTATTTGGACCCTTTTTTTTCAGGTCCAAGTCCCAAAAAAGTGCCCCAACTGACCAGATGACCACCGGAGGGAATCAGGGATGACCTCCCCTGACTCCTCAGTGGTCACTAACCCCGTCCCACCAAAAAAACCCCCACTTTACAAACTTTTTTCCCAGCCTGTATGCCAGCCTCAAATGCCGTACCCACCTCCATGACAGCAGAATGTGTTCTATCCTCTGACAGCCTTTCCCTGGTTCTGACGTGGGTCTCGGGTGAGTGTGACACCTTTCCTGTTAAGGACACTGCAGAGTCACATCAGCAATGCATTGTGGTGGATGTAGGGTATTGGGCTCTGTGATTCCACTAGCTTGTGTTAAATGCTCACGATGTTGGCAGTTGGTAGGCTCTACTCCCATGGTGCTTTTCCCTCTGCTTACTGGGTCAGAGTGTGCCCTGTTTTGTTTCTGGTAGTCCATGAGGTAGTGGCCATTTGTGTAAGACACTTTTAGATCCCTTTCATGCGTTAGCCACGTTACAGCACTTAGTTCTTACCTTGAATGTTGCTGAAAGAGGGCATTATACAGCATTCTGCTAGCTCGGATCTACTGCTAATCTCAGTACCAGCGAGACTCGTTGCCAATGGTGCACAACCTCTGATCTGCAGTTAACTGTGAGTAAACGTGCTTATTCAAATAAAGGACGTTTTCAGCGACATTAGTCTTCAGGTGTGAACTGCTGTGCCAAGGTTATACAGCAGCAACGAGTCCTGTCCCTGGAGCACTTTTAGTGGGTACTGCAGTGCACTTCAGGCAGGCAGACCCAGGCCCATCCCCCCACCCATAACACTTGTGGTGGTAAATGGGAGGCCTCTAAAACCCACTGTACCCACATGTAGTTGCCCCCTTCACCCCTAAGAGTTATGGTAGTGTTGTACATTTGTCCCTCCCACGACCAAATGGCTTGGATTGGGACGTTTCTGAGCTGGGCGTTTTTAGTTTCCATTATCGCTAAAAAAAAAACGCCCATCTCAGAAGGGACCAAATCCATGGCATTTAATCCGTCCAAACCGTATTTTCGAAACAAAAGATGGACGCCCATCTTTTTTGAAAATACGGTCTGTCCTGCCTCTTCACATACCCATTTTCGGACATAGACGCCCATGGAGATGGGCGTTCGCGTTTGATTATGCCCCTCCACGTCTTATACTCACCTCACAACACAACACAAATGAATTCACCACCATAACCACCCCAAACTTTTCCCTCCCCGTCTCAAACAATCTGAAAATTCTGGGAGTTACCATTGATCAAAATCTCACACTTGAAAATCACGTGAAGAATACAACTAAGAAAATGTTCCACTCCATGTGGAATCTCAAAAGAGTAAAACCTTACTTCCCAAGGGCCATCTTTCGGAACCTGGTACAGTCAATGGTATTAAGTCACCTGGACTATTGCAATGCACTTTATGCTGGCTGTAAAAAACTGACTATCAAAAAACTTCAAACAGCCCAGAATACCACAGCCAGACTCATATTTGGGAAAACAAAATATGAAAGTGCAAAACCCCTAAGAAAGAAACTACACCGGCTCCCTCTTAAAGAACGCATCGCGTTCAAGATCTGCACGATTGTTCATAAAATCATTTATGGAGATGCCACGACTTACATGCTAGACCTCGTGGATCGGCCACCCAGAAATGCTAAAAGATCCTCCCGAACCTTTCTCAACCTACACTTCCCCAGCTGTAAAGGACTAAAATACAAACTAACACACGCGACCAGCTTTTCCTATATGAGTACGCAGCTGTGGAATGCACTTCCAACTCACTTGAAAATGATCAACGAACTAAGTGACTTCCGCAAATCTCTGAAAACCTCTCTCTTTAACAAGGCCTACCACGAAAACCCATAACTAATTAAAACACAACACCTATCCTCCTTTATCAGAATGTATCTTTCCACAACTGCTTGACCAACTCCTTTTGTTTCCGTGACTTCTTTGTAATACCAATTGTATTCTCTACCCTGGTATGGCGATGCCATATCAAGTCTTTGTAAGCGACATTGAGCCTGCAAATAGGTGGGAAAATGTGGGATACAAGTGCAATAAATAATAATAATCTATGTTGCCTACTGCCGCTGAAGCCATCTAGACCTCAGTCCCCCGTTTATAAACCCCGGAGGAAATCCCATTCATTACTCTCTTCTGGGTTTATCTTCATATCCAACCCTTCTCCTTGTTGGCACTGGTTATTAAGGCTCTTCCCTTCCTTTCTTAGGGTAGCAGCACTTGAAATACATAAAGAGCCTTTTGCTTCCTTTTCCCTTGGTTCCTGAGGAATTCATATGCTGCCTTTGGGTGCTAGCCCTGGAAGCCTTGTCCCTTGCTATGGAGCCCTCAATTACTCTCTGTGGAGGCAATTGTCTCCTCTGATGACCATTACTGCCCCATCTGCTACCTAAGAGACACGTGAGGGAAGAAATCCAACTGCCTAGCTTTAGCAGCCAAGTCTTACAGCTTTTGTAGGGAGCATTTCCTCTTTCTCCCTATTAGCTTTCCATATGGGGAGTTCATCTTCCTCCAGCTTAAGCAGGAAATACCTTAGCTCTCTCCACGTTAGTATTTCTCCTCTTCCTTCAAGTTTCTTTTATTATTTGATTCCCTACCACAGAGAAACCATCTAAGCAGCTTACAATAAAAAGTTAAAATTTGTAAAATACAAACATACTTAAAAGAAAACAAAGAAAATTCAAATAAGATAGAAAGAGACAATCTCTGCCAGAACAGTAACTGTCTTAGAGGCCCTATTACTAAGCTGCATAGGCGCCTACGCATGCTGAACGTGTGCCAAATTGGAGTTACTGCCAGGTTACCGCATGGGCCTTGCAGTAATTTCAATTTTGGCGCGCATCTGCACCGCACATCTGAAAAATATTTTTACATTTTCTGGTGCATGTAATGGACATGCGTAGGTCATTACTGCCCAGATTCTTTACTGCTAGATCAATGGCTGGTGGTAAGGTCTCAGACCCAAAATGGACACGCGGCAATTTTGATTTTGCCACATGTCCATTTTTGGCCTTTTTTACAGGTGCGCTAAAAAATGGATCGACATGTGCCGAAAACCCGCGCCTACACTACCGCAAGCCATTTTCAGCGTGCCTTTGTAAAAGGACCCCTTAATCTCTTCACTATAGCAGGCTACAGTGCTGCTAATTACTCCGTTGTTCAAGATGTTGATGGACATGCCTTTCTCTAAGGCTTTCTTGGCTCATCTCTCCTGAACTGAAAGGCTCAATGCATTCTGTGAAAAGGTGACTCATATGGCTGAGACTTTCTTACTTTCCTGACAAACAGAGCCTGCTTGCTTGTTGCGCAATGTAATTCTGTTTCCAACTGACCTCTTTCTAATGATTCCTTATAATATTCTCGGCCATGATGACTTAGAAATAGAACTTGAAAGTTCAGCAGCTGTCAGTCAGGCTCTAGAGGCATATGCCAGTAAAGGTTATGTTCATATGCAAAATAATTATTCAGATTATTATGCAAAATTACAATCCCAAGAGAGAATGAACAAGTCGTTCTGAACAACGTGCACCTTAATTGTGAAATTTGATGCCAGCAAAGCCCCATTTTTCTTATAATGGTACACTTTCAGAGAAAATGTACATAAAGTTTAAACTGTTTAGGGAAACTATCTGTCCATAATCAAGTCATTAGCATGTATATCACTGCTGAAGCACAGATGTTTATCTTTCAGACAGATATTTCCCCCTCAACCTATGTAACACCATTCACTTTTACAAGGACAGCAAAGACAAATTTCAAAGGTTTCAGAAGTGTCATCTCTTTCAGTAACAGGTACCTGTATTTCTACAGAACTGATTTTACTGAAGAACAAAGATAAAGGAGGAGGAAGTTGTAGATTGGTAGCATATGCTCACAGAAGATGAGTAGCTTTAGTCAGTGAGAGAGTCTTTTACTTACTTAAACACTTAATAAATATATAGTATGTTATCAATTCTTTTTTTCTTATTTTCAATTCAATTCAATTCAAAGTGGAGAAAAAGACCTCAGCAGTCTCTGCATGGCGATACTGTGCTCAATGTGCTCAAATGCCAGCATTCCTTGGACTCCGTTATAATCACTGGTCTCAAAAAAACTCCACTAATATGTAATAAAATGTATGTGAAATACTAAATTGTGATATTTAATTCTTCTAGCAATAATATTATTAGTGTTACTTAGCTTTCAATCTTGCCCAACGGGGCTCTCCGTTTCGCTATGTAATATAACTTCCTCAGGGGGCCAAGTAACTGTTGGCAAATCACGATACCTTACAAAATGGCGTCTCTTGCTCCTATGACACCGGCAGTGAAAGCACATTGAGCACAGTATCGCCATGCAGAGACTGCTGAGGTCTTTTTCTCCATTTTGAATTGAATTGAAAATAAGAAAAAAAGAATTGATACCACACTCTATATTTACAAACCAAAAAGAGTGCTTCAGCTCCAACTAATTCAGAATGCTGCAGCACGACTGATAGAAGGCTGCAAATGGCGTGACCACATCATGCCTATTAAACAATGCTGGTGATAAAGGATGACCCTGAGGAACGTCAACTACAGAACTCCAAATCACTGAAAATTTTCCATTCTTCATTACACTGTACTGCCTCCTACTGTAAGAAAACCCTTAAACATCTCCATGACATTTCCAACTAATCCCAGGTCACTCAATCTATTCAACAATAAATCATGGTCAACAGTAGCGAAGGCATCTGAAACATCAAATTGCATCAATACAGATGGAATATTGTGACTTAGTACGTCTTAACTTTAGTAACCAGTGTCACCAATAAAGACTCTGTGCTGTACATTGGTCGGAATCTATATTGGGATTTGTGTAGACCTTGATGTTTATCTAAATAGAACATTAGCTTAACCCTCCACTGCCCCAGGTACAAAAACAGATTGTGGGCCCAGTAGGGATTTACATCAAGTAAAACATGGCATAAATGGCCGTGACTACATTTGGTCATGTGGAGAGGCATTCTATATAAAGCACAGACATTTAAGCCTAGTCTATAAAATATAGACGTATTTTATTTCCATGCAGAATTTTCAGGCACCATATATACAATCTAGTCCTATCCGATTATGACCAGTTAGCTCTGAATAAGCAATGTAACTAGCTAGGGGCTGTTTTTGCAATGGTTAATTTTGCTATCTTTAACAATGTGGTGGTCTGACCTGAAATCTAAAAAAAAAATCTCTTGAAAATGGGAGATCCTCTGGATTCATTCTGTCAATAAATAAGTAGATATTCAGAAAGCCTATCAGCAGAAACTGATACATATTTTGATGAATTGGCATCATATACACCATGAAGGATTGAAGCTGGCCACAAAGTGGTAGAAAGGAAGTGGCTTTATTAAACCATGAACAGTGAAAGCAGAAAATTATTAATACTAAACTTAATGTCACTAATTAAAAGCCCATATTAGAAGAGTTTATGAATATTGTAGCTTTTAGAAAACACAAAGAAGAAGCACGTTGCATAATTTTCTGTATGAATTATAGAACAGTTGAACCTAAATGAGTCATATAAAATTCATAGATGTGCTGGATATTCTTTCCATTTTTTGCTAGATTTTATGGACTTCATCAGCCTCCAGTGGCAGCTGGTCCACAAATTAATGGGGATAGAATGACTTGGTAACCAGGTTTATAGAGCTTGTTCTTTCTGCTGTAATTTACCCAAGGCTGCTTAAACTAGCGTTTAAAACATTAGGGTCTAGGCAATAAAACTTGCAGTATAAATGTTTTAATGTATGAGTTGGTAATAATTTAACATCCATAGTAAATCACCATTATATATCATATGCACATTGTATATTTACTTTCCTTCTGTGCCTCATATGGTAAAGCACCTTCTAGCAGTGTCATTTAGCATAAGTTGTAGTGCAGGAAGAACTCTGATGTTCCTTGCTCCTACTAAGACTTCACAGAAGGGTATGGGATGTGGAGGTAAGGAGTAGTGTGGTGTTTTGGGCTATCCAGCTACAGGGGGAGGGTTCAAGAGAAATGCTTTTCTTGGGGTGATAAAATAAATAAGACAATACCTTTTTTTTTTTAATTGGACTAAGCACATCTCTTGAGGTGGGCACTTTCTATTTGGAATGGGATGTGTCACTCCTGGGAAGGATGAATTCCTTTTTCCATAGGGGAATGTCTCATTTGTGGGGTAGAGAAAGCACATTAATTGAATAATGTCCCACTGCCAATAGCTTAGGGTGATGACTCACTGGGTTTAGTTTCAGTACTTAGGTGTTTGAAAGGGGAGAAGGACAGAATCCCCAGGCCACTGCTTTCATTTTGAACCAGATAACATGGGTATTTTAGGCTGCATGCATGGGAAAAATTTGGCACCTGGTCTGAGGATGCTGTAAGGTTGTTTACCAGCTGCCAAGCCTTTATGCAACAGAGTCCTGAAGAGGTGCTGAGAGAGGACCTGCTGAGGGAAGGAAAAGTTCACTGGTGTATCTCAGCTGCTGGAAATTGCATTCAAACTTGGGGAAAAGGTAAACTTGGGGTTGAATAGGTAATTTCATTGTCTTTTTTGTTAAATTAGTAAGGGTGCACTACTGATTAGCATGCGCTGAATGTGAAGAAGCCCATGGGAATTGAATGGGCTTCTTTTTATTCAGTATGCCACTAATCAGTAGCACCACTTTGTAAAAGGAGCCCATATTTAGCGGTCAGTTTAGACAATAATGTAGCCTTTTAAGTCTCTGTTAGGGTTTTATATAAGAATCTTCTCATTTACCCATTAATGTATTGAGGTGACATATTATCGAGAACAGTGAAAAAAAGTAAAGTGGATGGGTGCGGTATAAATATTTTAAATAAATAAATATGTTTAAACTTTATTGCACAGTAAGCTACTTTTAACATGCAATGTTGAATGCATATGCCCTTTATTTATTTGGTATACCTTTAAATGTTTAATTTTAAATAAAAAAAATGGCTATGGACATAAAATTGGAAAATTCGTTGACGTTATTTCACAGGTTACATGACACTCCCCTTGCCTGCCTCTGACAATGACATGACAGTCTATTTCACTTCCTATAGGTAGTATATATACAGTGCAATCCACTTAAGTGCAAGGGTCTGGGACCAAAGAAATACATGCAGTTAACCGGAGAGTGTACTTAACCGTTGTGACCCAAAAAAGAAGCTTGACATCTGATAAACATATGTACAGTACTGTTTATTATACGTACAGTATACAGTCTCCGTTAACTGACATTAGGCTTACTTGAAGTAATCATAGACCTCTGTACACTCTTGTGTCTGTGAGTTCCATAGACTATGTCTGCCAGATGGTAAAAACTGCCATAGCACTGACGTCCAATGGCCTCCAGATAGGCCCCGCACGGTGTTGATACTCTCCAGCGCTCTTACAAAGTGACAGGAGGTTGTTGAATTAACCTGTTCCGGGGCAGAGGGAGCATGGAAATGAACGAAGCTGACCGGCGCGCAGCACCTGGGGGGTTCTTTCGCCGGGGGGGGGGGGGGGTCGCGCTGCACCTGGGAGGCGGGGCGCATCGGCTATCCGCCCTGGGTGTCAGCCCCCCTAGGATCGCCACTGCTCTCCACATCCCTATCAAAGCTTGCCCACTTGTAGCAGTTCACAATGGTTGCCTGTGTAACATGATTCCAGGCTTCTTTCTGCATATGTAGGGAATACAACAGTGATAGATTACGAGCCAGTTCAACAGCACATTTATCCTTGCCAGTCTGGTCATCCATAATGCTCATCAGACTACGTAGTACAAGAGCCCGATAATGTTGTTTGAAATTGGCTATTATGCCCTGATCCATAGGTTGGATCAGAGAGGTAGTGTTTGGTGGCAGGAAGACCACCTTGACGTTAGATAGCCTGACATCATCACTGTGTGCAGCACAATTATCACAAAGCAACAAAATCTGATGCTTTATGCCCACATTCTAGTGTCTAACTTCTTTAGCCACTGCTTCCAAATTTCCCCAGTCATCCATGAATTTGTGTTAGCCTCGTATGACACAGGAAGTGGCTTAACATTCTTGAAGCAACGGGGCTGTTTGCTCTTTCCAATGACGAGTGGTTCCATCCATATTGCAGCAAAGGAGGATCATCAGTCTGTCCTTCGACGTTTTACTTCCTGTAGTTTCGGCTTGTTTGAATGCAAGGGTTCCATCAGGAATTGCTCACCAGTAGAGTCTGTTTTCGTCAGCATTGAAAATGTCACGAGGTGCAAACTCGTTCAAGATGGTAGGAAGAACTGAAACAACCCAATTTTCAGCACCAAAGCCATCAGTGTCTTGTTTTTCACCATGCTGTTTCTTGGATTTTATGTTGTTCCTCTCCTTCCATCTTTCCAACTATCCAACAATGGCTGTGAATTTAGTTAGTCCAAGACTTTCAGCTAGCTGATTAGCTTTCACCATAAGCAGTGGACCACTGACAGGAAACTGTCTGCTCCTGACTTGAGAAAACCACCGAAGAAGAGCATCTTCTACCTCCTCAGCTTTTCCCGCCCGTTTTCGTTTCTGGTGTGGATTTGTTTTGTTTTGCTAGTCTTCCAGAAGCTGGTCTTTCTGCTTCAAGATACGTGAAATTTGACTGGAATTGACACCGTATTCTTTAGCAATAGATGCTTGACTTTGTTTGTTTTCTAATTTTTTAAGAACTTCTATTCATTCAGCCAGTGTTAAAGTCTTACAGTTGCGCAACGGCGACAACTCCAGTGTATACTCTAACAACATTCTTTCGCTTATTTTGCCTGTGGCAGTTAACCAATGAGATTTCAAATTTACTGCCCCTTTGTCATGCGCCAATCGGCTTCCATATTCCGTGCGCGCGCTTATGCGGGGTGTTTCCTACAGAGGAGAGGTCTTAAACCATGCATATAAGCAAATCTTGCACTTATATGCAGTGGTGCGCTAAACCGAAGTTTGTCCCCATAGAAATTGATGGTGCCAAAAACAGGAAAAAAGTACAGCATGCAGTTAAACAGAGCATGTGCTTATCCAACGTGCACTTAAATGGAGTGCACTGTATATACATCCCAACAACACAAGTACAAAAATTACCGTCTACCTCATTTTTCATAATAAGTAACATTTTAGTCTTCAAAACTGTGTGCTTCAATTCCTCGTGTTCTTAATAGATTCAGTATATGGTACTGAAATTACTGTTTTAAAAATTCTACTACAGTCACCAGATGAACTATCACACTCTTAGATGTATATATAACATATAATTATACCTGCCATTATACACACACAATAACTACATTATCACATAGCTATATGGTTCACATCTGTGGCATATTAGAAATCTAATATGTTTGCTTTTTAGAAGATAAGCAGAAAAGTCACTATTGTAATTTGGATCTTTCAGAGCCAGATGGTTTTTCCCAATTTGTGTCCATGAGAAAGAAGCTTCATATCACTAGCTCAATGTTTTCATTGTCTATGCATAGATACTATATATTAAGCATGGTATATGTTTTTACTCTCACTCATTCAGGGGTCCTTGTACCAAAATGCGGTAAAAAGTGGCCTGCGGTAGTGTAGACGCAGGTTATGGGCACGTGCAGAATTATTTTCCAGCACGCCTGTAAAAAAGACCTCTTTTTTTTCCATTTTCCCCCGAAAATAGACATGTGGCAAAATCAAAATTGCCACGTGTCCATTTTGTGTCTCAGACCTTACCGCCAGCCATAGTCCTAGCAGTAAAGAATTTCTGCGGTAATGACCTACACGCATCAGATGCCACTTGGCGCACCAGAAAATAAAAAATATTTTCCAGATGTGCTTAGCGGACGCGTGCCAAAAATGAAATTACCGCAAGTGCCTCGTGGTAGTCGGGCAGTAAGTCCATTTTGGCGCGTGTTGGGCACACATAGACGTTTACGTGGCTTTGTAAAAGGTGCCCTCAACTGGCTATTTTGCTTGTTTGTTTCCTAGGATTTAATAAAGGCCTTTATAACAGAAATATGATTCACTTTGTGTAATGAATAGTGAGGTGCTGACCCTGATGAGAAAGGAAAATTACTTCCCTGAGAGACCTCAGGAAATTTCAGGTGGTAGCAGACATCCCCACTGTTGGCAAGTGGACTACAGTATGAAGAAGATTTCAGGTAAGTTGGACCAGTGGGGCTCTGGAGGTAAAATCTCTGATTCTTGAGTGGGTAAAACCTCTAGCCTCTTTAGCAGCCATTATACACTTATGGTCTCTTTTACCAAACCACACTAGCAGATCCTCCATGGCAATGCCAAAGAAGCCCATTCAAAGTAAATGGGCTTCATCTGCATTGCCAAACGGTTTAGTAAAAGAGGCCTCTAGAGAGCAGAGTGAGCAACAAGAAAAGTTTCAGGGATTTTTTTTTCAGAAATTCCAAAGAGAGAGCGAAAGAGAAGCCCCCAAGACCCAGTCTGGTGGTAGGGACTGAATTCCAGGCTAATATAAGGGAACTGAAGACTACAAGTTAGAGTGAGAGAGGTAAGGCCTCAAGTTGAACTGTCAGCAGTCCAGGTACAATTGGATCTCTATTGTGTCTGATCAGAAGTACTGACTGGACATTAAGGATTGTTTTACTAAGCTGTGTTAGGCATTAATGCATACCTAATACAGCAAACAAATGGACTGCTCTGGGACACGTTAGTGTCACATGATAGTTTTTTAATATGTGCGTGCTAACTACACACTAAATAATTTTTTTTATTTGTTTGAGGGCGTATGTCAGGGTGGAGAGTTGGTGTTCCTGTGCTTACCAATCAGGGGCATAGCCAGACAACAGATTTTGAGTGGGCCTAGGCAAGAATTGGGTGGGCACCAAGTGTTCTCCCCCCCCCCCCCCCCCCAAAAAAAAAAAAAAATCTCAGCTGGTGGGAAAACACTTCTTTCCACCATGGCAGCAGGAATGCATTGACAACTGAGAATGCGCAGGTGCCGGTGTCCTGGAGAGTAGCATTTTCGTTACCATCAGGGGAAATCTTCAGCTGGCGGAGCATGGGATTTCCACCAGTTACCACTAAGCATGTGCTACTGTTGGGTGGGCCTGAGCCATAAATGGGTGGGCCCTGGCCCACCCAAGCCCACCTGTAGCTACGCCACTGTTACCAATTAGTGCATCTACATTATCGTGAGCTAACTGGTCAGTGTACAAATAACATAGGAGCCCTTACCACCTACAAAATAGGAGGTATTAATGGTCCTGCAGTAATGTTTTAAAAATGGCTGCTTAATAATGCAACATTAATGCATGTTCATTAATGTAAAAAAATAGAAAATTAGGATTTTACATCCATAGTGAAATGGCCTTAGCGTGTGGAAAAAAAAAACATAAGGGTACTCTAAGGCCAATTTTTACCACAGCTTAGTAAAGAGGACCCCTAAAAGTCTAATTCTGACAGCACCTTACCCCTTCCCTTTCTAACACCACTTCCTGCATGAAGATAAGGCAAGGCAGAAGCAGCAGCTCACCAGCATGAGAGAACTGAGTTGCAGCCCCTCTCCTGCCTCCTGGCATATATTTATTATAAATCCTGAGAACATCGTGCACTAGTCTCTTGTGGCTGCACCCCACTTCCTCTCCTGTGTTATAAGTGAAAGCCTGGGAAGAGGGTGCATGGCCACGTCTCTCTGTCTGTGCATCATCTAGCAATAGCTCCCTGTTGCTACAGCCCTTCCTAAATAAATCAGGCAGCCCAGCTTAATGATCCCGTGCTGGGCTATAAGAGAAACACAGAAAAATGTAGGCAGATAAAAACCATATGGCTTATCAAGTCTGCCCATCCATGCCAAAGGTCAGAGAAAAGAGAGAGAAAGACAGAGGCACAGAATAAGAAACAAGTGAAGGAAGGAGAAACAGAAGAGGGAAAGGGGACTTGATATACTGCCTTTCTGTGGTATTTTGCAACTACATTCAAAGTGGTTTACATATATTCAGGTACTTAATTTGTACCTGGGGCAATGGAGGGTTAAGTGACTTGCCCACAGTCACAAGGAGCTGTAGTGGGAATTAAACCCAGTTCCCCAGGATCAAAGCCCGCTGCACTAACCACTAGGCTACTCCTCCAGAGTGGAAAGTAGACAATGGCAGCAGAGACCAGAGGACACAGTGGACAGGGGATGAATGGGAGAGAGAAAGAGGCAGGCAAAGGAGTAGAAGGAAGAAGGGGAGAGTAGGACAAATGATAGAAAATGCATGGAATACAGAGAAAGAACTGGGGTCTAATGTGTTCATCCAGCCCTACAGAGATCTGTAGTCTGCTAAGAAGCACGCAGCACCCACATAGTTTAACATTTTGCTCCACAAGCAGAGGTATTCTATCTATCTATCTATCTATCTATCTATCTATCTATCTATCTATCTATCTATCTATCTATCTATGAGTTTGTGAGAATGAATTCTGAGACAGCATGTGTGCAAACCTATTCCTTACAAAACACAGCAAGATTGAACAAGTGAACCCCACAAAATGCACACAGTTCTATACAATAGAGGAGTGGAAAGACAGATAAATTGTATTTGGTGCCTTCAGCCTGATTTTTAGGTGCCTCGTGTGTTGCCAGCTGCATGTTATATCAGATTAATTCAAAAAGGAGGCTCTCTTGGAAGAATACACATGAGATGAGAATTACCTATGAATATGAAAGACTGCATAGGAGTCAGGTTCATTCTGACATTGTGTGAGACACTACCTGGGAGAGAAAAGCCAGCGCAGCATTCCAAATTTTGTGTAGACATACCTGTTGGTTTACAGGAAAGTTCCGGTTGATTTTTTAATCTGTTAAAATAAAAAGAGAGTTTTATCAATAGTCTATTCCCTGGTTGAAATGCAACAGTCTTTTAACAGTTTGTGCTTGAAGGACAAAATCACAATTGGGTTGGCAGGAATATAAAGCCAGTTTATCATAGTAAGGGGTCCTTTTTACTAAAGTGCAGTAAAATGTGGGCTTAGCACATGATATGGGGGGATTTACTGCATGCTAAACCCAGATTTACCATGGCGCTTTTCAAGGCTCTTTCTTTGTTGTTATTTGCAGGCTTTGTGGTAACGTTTCTGCAGTACACAATGCTTGCCGAAGTTAATGCAGGAGCACTTACTGCCTTCCTCTTTAGGGAGGTGTAAATGCTCCCACTTAACCTTACATTAGCCATTAGCGCTCTCTAATCATAAAACATCTTTCTTGATGTTTGCCCTGTCCTATTGTTTGCCTCAGTTCCCCAGGTTATATTATTTATTTATCAATGTATTTATACCCCATATTATCCCCACAAACATGCAGGCTCAATGTGGCTTACAAAACCAGAGAGAGAGAGAGAGAGAGAGAGAGAGAGAGAGAGAGAGAGAGAGAGAGAGAGAGATCTGGGTGATATCAGATACAAATTAGAATTGAAGAGCAAAAGTGCAAGAAAGAAAAGACACTTTACATAGAACATTACAAAAGAATGGGTCCAACCAGAATCCATGTTTTTTGCATGATTGCAGGGGTTATAGTCCTACATAGGTCCTGTAGAAAATGTTTTTGCAAACAGATGCGTTTTTAGTGCCTTGCGAAAGAGAAGGTAGTCACTCAGACTGGTTTTGGCTCTGGGAAGTGCATTCCAGTTGTGCACACTGATGAAGGGAAAGCTTGACGCTAAACTTGGTTTACTACAGGTATTAACAACTTGCAACATAAAGGGGTCTTTTTACTAAGCTGCGATAAAAGGGGGCCAGCACATGTTTTCAATGCAAGCCGAAGCCTCCTTTTACCGCACCAGGTCAAAGGTTGTCTTTTTTGTTGGAAAAGAAATGACTGTGTAGTAAGTGAACCACTTGCCGCATGGCCATTTCAGGGGGAGACCTTATCACCACCCATTGAGGTGGCAATAAGGGCTCCCGTGCTAACTCAGCACTGCCCGATTACCGCCAGGTAAGCACCGGCGCTACAAAAACAGAAATGTTTTTGTAGCACCAGAAATGGTGCTCGCTGGGGGTGAGAACTACTGCTGGTCTCCTGCGGTCGTTCTGGATTGGCGCACGGCAAGCCTGTTGCCATGCCCCAAACCTTTAGTAAAAGGGCCCCTTAGGTTTTTTTTACCTTCTGATATGGGCCAAATTGTACTGACATCCATATCTAAAGTGATAGGGTTGGATCTAGCTTTAGTTTAGTTTATTATGGATTTGGTATACCGTACTAGTTAACAAGTTAATGGTAATCAATAGAAATAAAACAAAATGTATTTATTTATTTATTTATTTATTTGTTGCATTTAGTATCCCACATTTTCCCACCTATTTGCAGGCTCAATGTGGCTTACATTATGTCGTAGTGGCGAATGCCATTATCGGAATGAAACAAATAAAACATGAAAAAATAAAACATGGAAAAAAATAAGATGATAGCCTTTTTATTGGACATAACTTAATACATTTTTGATTAGCTTTCGAAGGTAGCCCTAAAATCACTGGTACAGAGTGTTCTGGTTTTGTAAAGAGCTCCACACAGAGGTGACCTCCTGGTTGGTATTAGCATTTTTCATATAGTGTCTATGTAAATTAAATCTCTTCTTTAGCATCTGACTGTACCAGTGATTTTAGGGTAAGAATACTGAAAGGGAACTTTAAAACAATACAGGAACGTAAGACCTTTGAAGTCAGAATGATTAAATATTTTGACACCCACAAGACAGGACTTAACAAAGATCTGGGTTTTCTAGCCCATTATAAACCATAAATTGTACTGCTTTGTCACCCTCCTATCTCCATGCGTATCTCCCTGTCCCTCATCCACCCAGCTCTCCCTGTCTCTCACCTAACCCACCCTCATCCTGTTAGACTGTCACTGAAATGCTTTGAATGTTTCACTTATATATTCTGTCATCTACCAACATTTCCTTATTTTCGATCTGACGAAGAAGGGCTACCTGCGAAAGCTAATCAAAAAATGTATTAAGTTATGTCCAATAAAAAAGGTATATCTTATTTTCTTTTCCATGTTTTATTTTGTTTTATTTCTATTGATTACCTTTAAAAGTGGACTAACACGGCTACCACATCTCTCTACTCAAATAAGTTAATAAAATCAATACATAACATGAAAGGAACTCCAACCAAATTAAGAAAAGAAAGACGAGTGATGGATGAAATAGATATGGAACCACAGAGCCATCAGTACACTGACAGAGCTGCCAGTGAAGGAGGCCTACCGCCTGATTGCTAATATTCCTCGTTTTACCAAGTTCACTGAAACATATTTGTCTTGTATTCTCTGCATATTTAGAGAAATTTTCCTGTTTGCACTTTCCTCAATTTGTATTTAGATCTGCCCATAGCACTGAAACTCTTTTTTATTGAGTGTGCCCCTGCGGTAGCGAATTTTAACCTGCGGTAAGCATGTATTAGTGCTTACCACAGCTTACTGAAAGGGCCCCAAAGTTATTTATTTTCATGACTTGCCTTTTGGCCTTGAAAATATGCATAATAAATAGAATATAAATACATAAGATTCAAATCAAATACAAATAAAATATACATGCAAATCAAATGAAAAGCTTAGTCATATAAAATGCCACTGAGGGAGCGGCCAATGAAAACAAAAGTGCAGTGGCGTTCTTAGGTGAGATGCTACCCAGAGTGGATTGCTGCTACACCCCCCCCCCCAGGCGCATCACCTCCACCACCCAGCATACCACCCCCCTCCTGGTGCATCACCTTCACCCCCACCCCGGCACATTGCTGTTACCTCCTGGGTGTGCTAGGAGCAGTCATGCAGCTGTCGGCTTCGCCAGTTCCCTGCCCCAGAACAGGAAGTAACATGAGAGGGAGCAGGGAACTGGCGGAGCCAACAGCCAAGTGGCTGCTCCCTGCACCCCTTGCAGTGTGCATCCAGGGTGGACCGCCCCCACCACTCCACCCTCGGTACACCACTGCAAAAGGGCCTAGGGTCTACAAAACTCATAATGTGGCTCTGACCACTAGACTTACAATCAGAAACTCTGTCTAAAAATAATCTATTCTGCTTTCATACAACGGATTCTTCTATTTTCCTGACAGTGCAAGCAAAAATAATGATCACTTTGAATGTAGCTGTTTTACTGCTGAGTTATATTTATAATATATTGTGATGTGAAACTGAAATCACAAAGAAAATGTTTAATTTTTTAAAAGACAAGGGGGCCTCAAGGAATATTTTTAATAAGAAATTGAACTAGGCTAAGTGGTATTGAGAAACATTAAACAAGAAATGCAGTCACTGTCGTTAGTTTTACAATGATTTTAGACTTCCAAAAGCATTTCTGACGATGTATTTGGATCCAAGTGCACAGTTTTTGCCTTCAGTCTTACACTCCAAATTCAGCTTTTAAGTTTCTGTTCGCTATAAAAATAATCAATAATGTAATTTTCAGCCGTCATTAGAGAAGTACTACCTCTGCTTCTATTGCCTTTTCCTCTTCAGCCTGTCACTGAAATACATTTCATGGTTCACATAATAGTATTGCAATGTTTTGTTCATACTGTCAGACCTAAGGAAGTAATGTTTAACTCCCAAAAGTTAGTCAAAAATATATTTAGTTCAATAGAAAAATGCCACCTTAAGTTCTCTGGTTTTGTCTTGGGATTGCACACTATAAAGCTATTATATTAAATAAAGCAATTAATCATCTCAATTTAATTGATGCTAGATTGTTAAGGAGGAAAAGATTTCAGATGTTCAACCTTCTTTGTTAATTGTTAAACTAACTTTGCGTGGTTGGTGCCTATAATATCCATTATTTGAGGAAATACCCTGTTTTTTTTTTTAAATGGATATTGGGCCGGCTCCTCATCAGTCTAAAACCTCCTGAGAACTCTTACAGTCTGGTTATATATATAGTTATTGGCTGCACTTATCTGAGCTTGTAGTATAGATCTGGCTGGGGACGCTCTACATTAAGTTTCTGTTTCGCTATATGCTTCTTTAGGAGCGAATCCACCGCCTTTCTAGGTGCTCTTATAGTGTTCGGCCTGGGACTGATTAACAGTTAACAAAGAAGGATGAGCATCTGAAGTCTTTTCCTCCTTAACAATCTAGCATCAAATAAATTGAAAGGATTAATTATTTATATATATAACTCGGGCATTCGGCACGCACTCAGACATACCAAATTTTTCTGATACACAATACTACACCAGAAGCCATTTCTTTGATAAATTTGATATAGGATTTATTTAGGCCACAGCCAGGCCTTTTAAATTGCATTTTCAACCATAAGCATATAACCTATTCAAATACCACTTATAATAACCTTCTCCTGGGTACACAGCTCCCTCATATTACTTATTATGCTCCACAGGCTGTGCCGTCCAAGCACCCTGCTCCTCCTCAGTGCTGTCTATCATAGCACACGATGTCTGTTGATGCATCCTGTGCAAGGATGCACCTACAATTTTCCAAGCCAAAGCTCTGGGCCCCCCGGCCGTGTAAGCCAGGAGACAAGCTGTGTCACATTGTTCTCCCCAAACCTGCTAACATGCAGGCATAGAATTTGCTTAATGTTGCAACTTCCAAACAACTATTTTCAACATGTATTGACTACATCACTTAACAATATTACCTGCTAATGTGCTGTGTACCCGGCACTTTCAATTGCATAACTGTAGTAGCCTTACACCTCGCTGTGACAACTGACATTAGGACACATGGGCTTGTGGGCGGGCCAGCAATGCTCCTCTCCTGCCTGCTGCCCCAAAATGACACTCTCCATCCACTCCTCCCTTCTTCCCATCACCCCATCTCCCGTCCCTTTCATCTTTAACCCTTCCCTCTCCACCCCTCCCTTCCCCTCTACACCCAACCTCCCCCCATCCCTCCCCTCCCCCTGTCTTCGCCGGCCTTCAGCCTGGTTGTGGGCGGCCCCCCCTTAATGGGGTTGGCCTCATTCTTAACAGTTGTTAACAAGCAATTTTCCATCGATTATTTACACTATAAAGCTAGCAATGAAAAGGAATGAGATTGATAGATTAATAGTCATGTTGTTTGTATGACATAAATTCTTACTGCTAATAAAAATGTGCCAGAAAAAAAAATTAAGACACTTGAACAGTTTCTGAGGAAGTCCAGAAATCCCTTATGATTCACAAGAAACATATGCTTAGTTTTATGACAAGATGGTGGCCAGAGCCAGAATGATTCTAGGTTGCATGGGGGGGGGGGGGTGGCATAATCAATATTGATGTGTATTCATTAAAAATGACATGAAATATGTAAATGGAATTTCCCATGTCATTACTAACCCAAAACAACTGAGGAAAAAGTAAAATTTCTGTTTTTCTCTAGCATTGTTAATAGCTGTCAGGTAAAAGCCAGCCTTGAACTACTGCCTCTTGGGATGGAGGACACCTGTTTTCCAGCAGGAGCAATCCTGTCTCTTAGAAACCCATTCCTAGTTGTGTTGTATAGTTGGTAATCTCTGTTCCTGTTTCCTGATTGGCTCAGCAGGGACTAGCACGGGGAAGGCTTGAGTTTTTCTGTCCCATCTCTGGGCTTATTCCCTGCTGTTTCAGGCTTTTTCTAGTTTTGCTTTGCTTTCTGATACCTCAGGATTCCAGCTTCTTGTCAAACTCTTTGTTTCCAGTGGTTCTTCGTTGCTTTTGGAGGTACAGTGAGATGTACTTCCCAATAACTGAGATTAACTGTACAATAACATGCCTTAATTTATTTTATTTATAGCAGCATTTATATCCACAATTTCCAAACATGTTTGGTTCTATGTGGCTTGCAAAGTTAGTTAGTGGGTTGAGATACAGGGTTTAGTTACTGGGTTGAGAGTTACAATTTAGGCTTAGATGGGGATAGACAGCAGAGGATGTGCATTTTAAGGAGTAGATATAGGAGAGTGTACAGGAGAATCAATAGAGACTGTGTAGAGAGGGGAAGGATCTATAGAAAGGTTGTGCTTAAGGAGAGAGGGGTAGAAGGTGGGCTTCAGGAGGAGTGGGAGAGGTCAAGTGGCTTGATTTGTTTTGTTGTCTGTGGGTAGGAACTTGTAAATACTTATTCAAAGTTGCAAGAGGATTGTGAAAAATTGCAAGACGAACTTATGAGATTGGGAGACTGGGTATCCAAATGGCAGATGATTTAATGTGAGCAGTGCAAAGTGATGCATGTGGGAAAGAGAAACCCGAACTATAGCTACGTGATGCAAGGTTCCACATTAGGAATCACCGACCGGGAAAAGGATCTAGTGGTCATCGTTGATGATACTTTGAAACCCCCTGCTCAATGTGCTGCGGCAGCAAAGAAAGCAAATAGTATTATTAGGAAAGGAATGAAAAAAAAACGAGGATGTTATAATGCCTTTGTATCACTCTGTGGTGTGACTGCACCTTGAATACAGTGTGCAATTCTGGCCACCGCATAAATATAGTGGAATTAGAAAAGGCACAGAGAAGGGTGACAAAAAATGATAAAAGGGATGGAACGACTTCCCTAGGAGAAAGGCTGAAATGGCATGGGCTCTTCAGCTTGGAGAAAAGACAGCTGAGGGGTTTTATGAAAAAGTATATAAAATACTGAATGGAGTGGAATGAGTAGACGTGAATCGCTTGTTTACTCTTTCCAAAAATAATAGGAATAGGGGCACGCAATTAAGGTACAAAGTAGTAAATTTAAAACGAATCAGAGAAAATATTTCTTCACACAACGTGTACTTAAACTCTAGGATTTGTTGCCAAAGAATGTGGTAAAAACAGTTAGCTTAGTGGGGTTTAAAAAAGGTTTGGATAGCTTCCTAAAAGTTCATAAGCCATTATTAAAATGGACTTGGGAAAATCCACTGCTTATTTCTGGAATAAGCAGCATATAAAGTATTGTACTGTTTTCGGATTTTGCCAAGTACTTGTGACCTGTATTTGCCACTGTTGGAAACAGGATACTGGGCTTGATGGACCTTCGGTCTGTCCCAGTATGGCAACACTTATGTAGGTCTTGAGGTTTCTGAAAGTTGGTGTAGGATATTAGGGACTTCAGTGACTTCGGGAGGGCATTCCATTGTTTGGTCATTGGTAGGGGAGGTTCGCTGAGTTCACATACTTGTAGATGAGCTTGTGACAGGTGGATAGTGAAGGGTAGATAGTTTCTTGTCTCCTTTAGAGTGTTTTAAGAAGTAGATGATCTTATCTGATATGTATGCAGGTGCTTCTCTGTGTATTATGAGCCAGATCATGGTGCAGAGTTTGAAGGTTATACAGGCTTTGATTTGGAGCCAGTGGAATGCTTGTCGTAGTGGGGTGACCATTTCATATCATGATTCATGAAGATGAGTCTAGCTGCTGTGTTTTGGGCTATTTGGAGTCTCTTTATGATTTGCTATTTGCTGTTTGCAACCCACATAGATTTCATTGCAGTAATCTGATTGAGTAAGAACTAAGGATTATTATTATTTATTTATTTATTTATTAGATTTTGCTCACACCTTTTTCAGTAGTAGCTCAAGGTGAGTTACATTTAGGTACACTGGATATTTCTCTGTCCCAGGAGGGCTCACAATCTAGGTTTGTACCTGAGGCAATGGAGGGTTAAGTGACTTTCCCAAGTACAAGTAGCAGCAGTGGGATTTGAATCAGCCACCTCTGGATTGCAAGACCGGTGCTCTAACCACTAGGCCAAAGTCGTAATACTTTTGTGGGGAAGTTGTTTCTGATTCTCCTCAGCTTCTACATTGTGTGGAAAGTGTTGTTACTAATTTTGTGACTTGGGGTTCGAAGGTTAATTTTTGATTGATGATCACTCACAGGAGTTTTAGATGTTTGAGAGTGTGTATGTGATCCCTTCTATGGTTATGTTGGGTATTGTGGTTTGTTTATTAGGAGGTGTTATTATCTGTATTTGACTGATGAGTTTGACCTACTTGACTGTATTTTGAGCTATGGTGATCTGGCTGAGAATTACCTTAAGAGTGAGTATAAGTTATGCTATGTGGCTGAGATAAGCCTTCAGTACAACTTATGCCGTGTGGCTGAGGGAAGCCCTGAGTATAAGTAAAGGTATATGGTTGGGGTAAAGCCATGAAGACATTTAGTGGATTGTGATAAGCCAGACTACTGTTTAATAAAACTATGCCAGAGTGCTGGAACATTAATTTTATCTAACTGAACTGTGCAAGAGCAGGGCCACCGAGAGACTGAGCCAGGCCTTGTGCAAAGCTGCCACTGGGCCCTCCCTCAGGATCATCACCACTGCCAGGCCTCCCCCCCCCCCCAGGATCATTGCCACCGCCCCCCCTTCCAAGATCACTGCCGCCACCGTAGGGCTCCCCCAGGATCCGCCGCCCACCCTCTCCGATCACTGCTGCTGCTGCCCGCCCTGGGTACCTTGGCTGGCAGGAATCCCAAGGCCCGCCAGCAGAAGAGTTCTCCAGTGCTGCTCTTTTCCTTCCCCCATGGCCTTCCCCTGTGGCTGCTTTTTCTCTCAGGTCGCGCATGTGCAGCCTGAGGGGAAAAGCAGCTACAGGGAAGACAGTGTAGCAGACTGTGAAGAAGAGCAGCCTGCTGTGTCTGTTTCGCAAGGTCCTCCCCAGGCTCCAAGGGGGGTCCAGCGCAAGAGTTATTTCTCCTGCTCCTGTCGAGACACAATCTCCCAGGTCCCATCAGGAGCAGGACACAGAGAGAGACCCCAGTGCCAGGCCCCCCTTGGAGGCTCGGGCCTGGGGAATTTTGCCCCCCCCCCCCCCCCTTAGTGGCCTATGCAAGAGTACTGGAATCGCTGGTGTTGCTTAACTGACAGAGTGTTGGAGGTCAGGCTGGAGTTAGAGACGACCCCTGGAGTAGAAGCGAGTGACTGTGCATTGGGTGTGGCAACCCCGCAGCCACGAACTGTGTTTGAACCGCTGCTAGAGGCTGGCTTACGGCTGCTTGCTGATCTGCTGGGGTGGCGGCCCCCCTTTATGCCTTGGGCTCTGAGAAGAATAAGCCCGAGGGTATATGAACATAAATATTAATAATTGCTTATTGAACTGCAGAGGATTATCCTTGCTATGACCTGACCCTGTGAGGTAACAGGACCGAGATTGTTTGTTCCATAAATAAACACCTTTTATGTTGAACTCAACCCCACTGTCTGGCTGTGTTATTGCTCCTTTCCTTTCACACCCAAACCCACTTGGTATCTTATAGTCTTAAATCCACAGAAAGATTGTTCCACTGGAATTAGAAAAGGTGCAGTGAAGGGCAATGAAGATGATAAAAGGGATAGGACGACTTCCCTATGAGGAAAGACTAAAGCAGTTAGGGCTCTTCAGCTTGGAGAAAGGGCAGCTGAGGGGAGATATGATAGAGGTCTATTAAATAATAAGTGGAGTGGAACGGGTAGATGTGAAGCATCTGTTTATGCTTTTCAAAAATACTAGGACTAGGGGGCATGCGATGAAGCTACAAAGTAGTAAATTTAAAATGAATCACAGAAAATATTTCTTCACTCAACGTGTAATTCAACTCTGGAACTCGTTGCCAGAAAATGTGGTAAAGGCGGTTAGCTTAGCAGACTTTAAAAAGTTTTGGATGGCTTCCTAAAGGAAAAGTCCATAGACCATTATTAAATTGGACTTGGGGAAAATATTTCTGGGATAAGCAGCATAAAATGTTTCATACTTTTTTGGGGATCTTGACAGGTATTTGTGACCTGGATTGGACAATGTTGGAAATAGAATGCTGGGCTTGATGGACCTTTGGTCTGCCCCAGTATGGCAATACTTATGGCTAGATCCTATATATCACGCCTGAAAAATCAGCACCAAAATGAAAAAAGCTTAAGTGTATTCTTTAAAGTATGCCTTAAATTAGGCATACTGTATATAATAAGCCTAAATTTAGGCGCGGTTTATAGAATATATCAAGCGACCATTAACGCAACTAAATTTAGTCATAGTCATTTACACCATGTTTTACTTGGTGTAAATGCTGATGCCTAAATTATGCATGGAGCAGATATATTCTATAAAAACATGCATAGATTTTAGAAATGCCCAAGACCCACCAATTCCACACCCCCTTTTCGACAATGCTACTTAGAATTTAAGCGCATCTCGTTATAGAATACGCTTACACAGTTGTGCTTGTAAATTCTAATTATTGCCAATTAGTGTCAATAGCTGCTTGTTTATTGTCAATTATCAGCACTGATTGGCTTGTTTAATTAAGTTGTGCGTGAAAATGAAGAATGTGACTGTATTTGCTTGCACAACGTAAGTCGCATTACATAGAATCCGGGGATTAGTGTGTAGGAAGTCCCACGTTAAAATGTGCTAAGCCCATTTATTAGTGCATCTTATTAAAATGGCCCCTAAATAAAAAAAATTAAAAAAACTTTCTTAATGTAATCATTTTATCTGGGCTTCCACAGACAATGAAGAGTCCAGAAAACTCCCATTTCCTAAGAGATGTAACATATATCTAAATAGTTGTCTTGGCTTAATGGGATAGTTGTAGGAATAGCTTCCAGAGAACCACTAAACCAAAGAACCTTGATCTTACTTGTGTTCAGTTTTAAAAGAAGAGGAAGAATCCAAGTTTCAATCTTGTCAATATAATGAGATACCTGCAAATTATTGGATCTAAATTATTGTGGAACCAAATGTTATACAAACAGGAAAACAAATGCTTCCCTACTTCTAGTACAATAGATCTCAAAGAGGTCATAAAGATGTTAAATAAAACCAGAGGAGAGAGAGAGAGAGAGAGAGAGAGGAGAGCACTGAGGATTACCATGTGGCTATTGCCAAGTGAATAAGCGCTCCTCATTTTGCAGCACACAACATTTCCTGGTGGTGAAAAAAATGTAGGAGCCCTTTTACCAAGTTGCAGTAAAAGAACCCCTGTGGTGCTGTTGGCGTGCCGGTTTGCCACATGCCGAGGCCCCCTTTTACTGCAGCAGGTAAAAGCTTTAAAAATAAAAAAGGGAAAATGGCCATGCAGTAAGTTAACCACTTGCCGCGTGGCCATTTCCTGGGGAGGCCTTACTCGACCGATTTAGGAGGCAGTAAGGGCTCCCACACTAACCCAGTGGTAAACATTTAAAAAAACTCGGCACACTGGAAATGGCATGCGGTGGGGGCACGCATTACCACGTGCTCCTGCGGTAGCCCGGCAGTACTGCCAAATTGGTGCATGGCAAGACCACAGTGGGCTCACTGTGCCTTTGTAAAAGGGCCCCTTAGTAAATCAATCTAACACTACCCCTAATAACCCAAACTCAATTTAGCTCCAAGAAGAGAATGGCCAACTATATCAAATGCAATCAAATTGCAACACTACCATTTGTCCACCAAGACTTAATACTTTTTTTTTTTACCCTCTGAAATAGAATAAATTACAAGGGACACAATGCTGTATGGTTTTCTAAATCCAAACTGTGTGGTTTGAACTGATCTAAATACAGAGATAGTTGTTTATAAACTACACATTCGACTGACTTCATAAAATATGGAATACTTGATACTGGTCTAAAATTGGCTGAGGAGGAGTTAGCTGAAGCAAAAGTGAGCAAAATCAATGGAGCCAGATGGGATGCACTTGACGGTATTGAGGGAACAGGGGCCTTTTCAGAAAGCGGTAGTAAAGCCAAAGTGGGCTTACCGCAAGCTAATCTGGACCTACAACCGGCCCAATGTGGGCGCCGGTGGTCGTTCCAGCCCCAGCGTGTGCCATTTCCCATGCTAGTGGAAATATTTAAAAAATATTTCCGCAGGCACTAACCCAGCAGTAATCAGGTAGCGCTGCTACTACCCGGAAGCCCTTAACACCACCTCAATGGGTGGCGCTATGCGCCCCCTGCATGGCCATGCGGTAAGTGAAATCTTACCTCATGGCCATGCCATTTTTCGGCCTTTTTACCTGCTGCAGTAAAAAGGCTGCATCACACAGCAAAAATGTCCCTTGCAGCTGGTGCAGGGCCCTTTTTACTGTAGCTTAGTAAAAGGGTCCCTTAGGGAAGTTGTGGTGCTCAGCTATCTGACCTTTTTAATGCTTCATTAAAGTCAGTAGTGGTCATGGAGGACTCGATAGGGGTGGATGTAGTCATAGGCACCCCGTATAAGAGGCTTGGGGAGGCTAAGCCTCCCCAGCCCAATCGTGCATTCCCTGCCTCCTCCCCCCTCCCGCGTGAGTCTTGCACCTCCCTCCCCTCCCCGCTCTCACCCATCCGCATGGTGTCACTCGGGCCTGAGGCTTCTCCCTCCGATGCTGCTAGCGATTCACATAGCCAGCCTTAATCTGCTTGCGTCGGAGCCTCTCCCTCAGACGCGTCCCGCCTCCTGTAATACAACTTCCTGTCTTATGCAGATGTGGGACACGTCTGAGCGAGGCTCCGACGCAAGCAGATTAAGGCTGGCTATGTGAATCGCTAGCAGCGTAGGAGGCAGAAGCCTCAGGCCGGAGTGACACCATGCGGATGGGTGAGAGCGGCAGCAGCAGCGGCGGCGGGCGGAGGGCGGCCGTGTGTATGCCTGTTATACATAAAATCTGGAAACTATAATACTTTGCATATTTGGTTATCCTGAAAGCCAGCTCTGTTGCCCTCAAAAACTTGAGTTCCCTGTCTCGGGAGTTGAAATACATCCGTCTTTTTAATCATAACAATGGATTTGAAAGCTGCTAGTGCATACTTTGAATTTATGAGGGCCTTTTGTAAGACTTTGTTTTTGTTATACATAAAATCTGGAAACTATAATACTTTCCATACTTTATTTTTTCTGTGTGTATTAGACAATTATGGATTTAAGCTCCACCCCTGGCCCCACCCCTAGCCCCCCCCCCCTTATCCTCCCCAAACAGTTTGGCCACCGACCGCCTATGGATGTAGTCCCTTTCTACAAAAGCAGAAGTAAGGAGGAAGCTAGGAACTGCAGGCCAGTTAGGGGGTCTTTTACTAAAGATTAGCTCAAGTTGTCTGCAGCAGGGTCCATTTTATTCCTATGGGCTCTGCTACAGATAACTCAAACTAATCTTTAGTAAAAGACTCTCCTTAGTTTGACTTATATGGTGAATAAATGAATGGAAAACATGTAAAAATGGACGATAATGTGGTTCCTGGAATCCAATGGATTGCAGGATCTGAGACAGCATGGTTTACTACAGTGATTCCCAAACCTCTCATGGGGAACCCCAGCCAGTCAGGTTTTCAGGATATCCACAATGAATATTTATGAGATCAATTTGCATACACCACCTCCTTGTTATACAGATCTATCTCATGCATGAGTCAGAATGGTTTACTAGAAGTGACTGTTGTCAGATGAATCTGATTAATTTCTTTGCCTGAGTTACCAGATAATTGGATTGAGGGCGAGTCCTAGATGGGGTGTACATAGATTTCAGCAAAGCCTTTAATATGGTTTCACATAGGTGCGGTCCGGGTCCAAAAGTGACTGACAGAAACTGGTTGAGTGGAAAGCAACAAAGGATAGTGGTAAAGGATTTTGTTCTAAGGATAACCAGTGCTACCAGTGGTGTGCCACAGGATTCTGCTTTTGCACTGGTTCCTTGCATGTGATATTCTGGAAAGGCTGTGAAGTAAGATTTGCTTCTTTGTGGATGATACCAAAATCTGCTTTAGAGTAGACACCCTGGCGGGTGTGTGGATAATATGAGGAAAGATCTGGATGGTCTAGTATTTGGTAGTTAAGATTTAGTGCTATAAAATGCATGGCCTTGAATTTGGGCTGTAAAAACCCCAAGAAACTGCAGTAAAGTTCAAAGGGTGAAGTAATTCTTCATACAGAAGTAGAGTAGGACCTGGGAATGGATGATCTTAAGGTGGTCAAACAGGTAGAAAAAAACAATATCCAAAGACAGAAGGATTCTTGGGTGCATAGGGGGAGGAATGGCTAAAAAAAAAAGGAGGCGAAAGAGCCTTTGAATAAGTTTCTGGTCAGAACCCATTTGGAGTACTGTATACCATACAGTTCTGGAGATCACACTTTCAAAACATATAAACAAGATGAAGTCAGCCCAGAGAGTGGTTATTAATATGGTCTGTGATAGTTGTCATAAAGCATATGTGGAGAAAGACCACAAAATTTATACTTTGGAAGCAAGATGGGAAAGAGGAGATATGATAGAGACATTTAAATATTGCTGTGGCATAAATGCACAGGAAGCAGCCCTGGAATGAGGAGGCATTTCATAAAGGTGAAAGGTGACTCAGGGGTAATCTAAGAAAATTTCTTTATGGAAAGGGCGGTAGATACATGGAATAGCCTCTCAGCCAAGGTAATATAGATAAGGACCATATCTGAATTAAAGAAATCATGGGACTAGCATAACTATAAGGGAGAAGAGATCTTAGTAGTTGGTATAAAGGCAAACCTGATAGCAAATGATGGCACACAAAGATCATTTGGCCTATATTTCTATATACATTTAAGAAAAAAGTGACATAGGTGAAATATTGATATTTGGGCATCTCAAGTAGCTCAGAAATTTTTGCAGAATTTAAGTTAGCCTGGATAAAAAGCCTGACCTTAGAGTGTGGTCAAAGATGGCCTCAGTATTATTAAGATGTCTCTCATTCTGACTTCCGAACTTGACGCTGGTTGCAGATGACATTAAAATTCCATAAAAATTCTTGCTTATTAATTTTGAACATGAAACAAACACTCATATGAGCCCTATTTAATCATATTTCCTTGATAATGATTAACAATTTTGCCCTGAGCTAAAACCAGTTGTTAACTATCACCTTACAAAACCAGTTGTAAACTATCATCAATATTTATAAGGATCATATAAATGTATTTAATGGTGTTATTGCTTTTTATGATGCCTTTTCTTGGCGAAGAAATCTGAGTCTTTCAGCATAGAACGCATGTAGAGTATTTAGGGTAGAGATGTCAATCATCACTGAAAGAATGCTTCATATGTTTATAATAAAAAATTGGCAGCAAATTTAATTTCTCTCTTTTCTGAAAGCTAATGGATTAATTATTATTATGAAGTACTAAACAAGCCAACTAGCTCTTAACAACATGCGATTTGTTCATATACAAATGTAAAAAATCTCTTAATTAAATATTTATCAAAGGAAGGGATATTGTAGCTTGTAAATATGGCATACTTCATTTTCCCAACATCAAAAGTGATAACTGCTTCTATTTCCAATAACAAATCACAAACAAAGAAGGAAAAAACCTCCATGAATGGAATAAATCCAGACAGGAAACAAAAAGTGGAGTCCACAGTAAGAATAGGAATCAAGTATTCTTTATTGACAGCATCAATTATATGACCCACAAGTGTTTCGCATAAGCATATGCCTGCGTCAGGGGTATCTAGAAAATCTCAATAGTAGATGCCAAAAAATGCTGGTTCACAGTTCTAAATGCTCCTATAAAGTGACAATATGTAGAAGTCTTCAATTCTGATCCATCACCGCCCATTACAGCACGTAATCTCCTCCATCCCCACCCATCCCCTGTTCTAAAATAACCCGATTTATGATAAAATAATTCAACTTAATAGTAGCCCATGAAATTCCTTTCTCAGTGCTTATGGGAATTTCAATGCTATCAACCATATTCATTATTCTTTTAGAGCTATCCATGGATTAATGAGACAAAGCCAACATGGATTTAGTGAAGGGAAATCTTGCCTCATCGATCTACTACATTTCTTTGAAGGGGATAAAGGTGAGCCAGTTGATATTGTGTATCTGGATTTTCAAATGGCATTTGACAAAGTACCTCATGAAAGACTCCAGAGGAAACTGGAGAGTCATGGGATAGGAGGTAGTGTACTATTGTGAATTAAAAACTAGGATCACTATTTTTTTAACATATTTACAATGAACAAGAAAGTGGGAAGTGGAAGAAGGCTCAGCAAATAAATGGGATCAACAAAACCTTTTATTACATAGAAAAACAGTTCTGTGGAGCAGTAGTATAAACGACTCAATGTGTTTCAGCACCAGAATGCCTGCTTCAGGAGTCTGTTGATATGCGAGTTGAACTGAACAGTCACACAACGAACAATATATGTAGATCTTGAAAAAGACCATGCATAAAATAAGGATGCACTGTATAAACAGTTTAACAGTCACCACTTGATAATACTTCGACAGAAGACCAGGTAGCAATAAAATGTTTGACGGCGATACACAACATCTGAGGTCTGTGCGGACTCTGGAGCCGAAGAGTGTCGTGTCATTTATACTACAGCTACACGAGAACTGTTTTTCTATGTAATAAAAGTTTTGTGGATCCCATTTCTTTGCTGAGCCTTCTTCCACTTCCCACTTTCTTGTTCATTGAGCAGCTTCTTTGTAGACTTTTGTGTTCTGTTTTCATGTGGTTACTTTTAACATATTTATAAATGATCTAGAGTAGGGAGTAACTAGTGAGGTAATTAAATTTGTTGACAGTTATTCAAAGTTGTTAAATTGCAAGAGGATTGTGAAAAATTGCAAGAGGAATTTACGAGATTAGGAGACTGGGCATCCAAATGGCAGATGGCGTTTAACCTGAGCAAGTGTAAAGTGATGCATGTGGGAAAGAGGAACCCGAACTATAGCTACGTGATGCAAGGTTCTACATTAGGAGTCACCGACCAGGAAAAGGATCTAGGTGTCATTGTTGATGATACGTTGAAACCCTTTGCTCAGTGTGCAGCGATGGCCAAGAAAGCAAATAGAATGTTAGGTATTATTAGGAAAGGAATGGAAAACAAAAATGAGGACATAATAATGCCTTGTACCAATCCCTGATGTGACTGCACCTTGAATACTGTGTGCAATTCTAGTCACCACATCTCAAAAAGATACAATGGAATTTGTTAGAAAAGGTATAGAGAAGGGCAAAAAATAAATGATAAAGGGGATGGGATGACTTCCCTACAAGAAAAGCTAAAATTGCTAGGGCTCTTCAGCTTGGAGAAAAGACAACTGAAGGGAGATGATAGAGGCCTATAAAATAATGAGTGAAGTGGAACGGGTAGACATGAATCTCTTGTTTACTCTTTCCAAAAATACTAGGAATAGGAGGCATGCAATGAAGCTAAAAGTAATACATTTAAAACAAATCATAGAAAATATTTCTTCACTCATCGTGTAATTAATTAAACTCTGTAATTTGTTGCCAGCGAATGAGGTAAAAGCAGTTAGTTTAGCGGGGTTTAAAAACTTCCTAAAAGAAAAGTCCATAAGCCAATTAAGATGGGCTTAGGGAAAATCCACTGTTTGTTTCTAGGATAAGCAGCATAAAGTGTATTGTACTGTTTTGGGATCTTGCCAGGTTCTTGTAACCTGGATTGGCCACTGTTGGAAACAGGATGCTGGGCCTGATGGATCTTTGGTCTGTCCCACTATGGCAACACTTATGTCTTATAATTACTATGGTACAAGGAAAAGATAGGTATGCTGGCCTGTCACTACACTTCTGTGGGAACCCCATAGAGCCTGTGCCCATCCCTGCAGGATCCCCACAGGATCTGTGCCCATCCACATGGGAGTACCGTGGACCTAGTGGGGATCCCAATGGGAGTCCCATGAGTCCCACGAGAACCGTGGGATTCCCGCTATCCCCATTCCTGTGCAGCTCTCTAATTTGTACCCCACCTTATCCCAAGCAACTTCAACATGGCTTACATCAAACTTTTAAGCAAATTACAATAAGAGAACTTTAATGAAAATACAAAACAATAATAGATAAAAACATTGAAGGGAAAGGGAACTTGGTATACTGCCTGTCTGTGGTTTTTGCAACTACATTCAAAGCGGTTTGCATATATTCAGATACTTATTTTGTACCATAGGCAATGGAGGGTTAATGATTTGCCCAGAGTCACAAGGAGCTACAGTGGGATCTGAACTCAGTTCCCCAGGATCAAAGTCTACTGCACTAACCACTAGGCTACTCCTCCACAGCAATAAAATGACTCATTTTGAAATAACAAATTAACTAAAAGAATAACAGTCACCAACAGTGGCTAGGGATTCACTAAATAAGTATTTTTTCAACAATTTAACAAAATTTCAAGTAGTCAGTAACATATCTGAGTGACTTTGGTAGGGAATTCCATTTCCTAGTAGCTTGATATGTTAAGCTTGCACCATGAATAGATCTGTAATGAAGATTTTTAGAACACAGAATATGGAGGGAAAGATGAGTATTACGTAAAGTTCATTATAACACGTTTTGCATATAGACAGGTAAAAGACCAAATAAAATTTCATAAACAAGTACATGTAGTTTAAAGTTATCCCTTGCATTTATTGGAAGCTAATGCAGTTTGATTAAAAGAGGAGCTGACTTGGTGAATGAAGGGGCTTTACATACGAGACGAGTCACTGTATTCTGAGCTGTATGTTTTTGATAAGAGAGACTTTTAAGCCTGAGTAAATAGCATTACAGTAATCAAATTTGGATAGCACTAAAGACTGAGGCCTTTCTTTTCTCACTTTTTCGCTCTTTAGCTCAGTCTTTTCAGTCTTCATAGAGAATTAAAGACACTAGAAATCACCATAGAAACCTGAGGTTCAAAGATAAGTTTTGTTTGATAGTTATTCCCAAGATTTTCATGGTGGGTAGAAAAAGGGTAGGATACATTATCAATAGCTAATTTGAATAGCTATTTGAATGTTATTACTGAATCTGGCCCTACGTGCTCAGAGATTTACTACAAGCATGTGTCAAACTGAATAACAACCTTTAATGTGTAGCATCCCAGCCCCAACTAAGATTAGTTTCAAGACACATTGTGTGCATTCTACATTCCAACTTCATCGCTAAGCCAGCCTTCTTACAAGACATCAGAAACTAAGGTGCCCTTTTACTAAAGGGTTGCTGTGCAACAACCCGGAACTACCACCTGCCCACAACAGGTGCTAACGGTAGTTCCGCCCCTAGCGTGCACCTTTTCTGGCGCTAGCGGAAACACTGGAAAAATATTTCTGCAAGGGGTTACCCAGCGGTAATCGGGCAGTGTCATGTGCTGCTTGGTTACCGCCAGGTTAGTGCAGGAGTCATTATCGCCACCTCAGTGGATGGCAGTTTGCTTCCCCTGAAATGGCTGCATGGAAAGTGCAAATTCACTGCACAGCAATTTCAATTTTGGCTAGTTTCACCCGCAGCGGGAAAAGGGGCCCTGGCGTGCAGCAAAAATGGCTACCGCTGCTAGCACATAGCCCCTTTTTCACAGCTTAGTAAAAGGGTCCCTAAGACACGCTGCAGAGCTGAGGAATCCTATCTATATGACCTTGTGCAGTCAGCTACAGATGATCTAGAAACCAACTATGAGACATCAGCTTGGAGTCCAGGAGGGGTGAGAGACCCACCACACTGAGGACGTCTGTGTGCATCCCACAATTCAGGTGATACACTGGTTTCTTTCCCTATACTCAAGAGTTAGATAAAGAGTGACATTTCTAAGTTTCAAAGTGTATTTTAAGATAACTGGCGCTTAGTTATCTTGGGACTCTTTCTTCTTAGAAATCCTAAGGTTAGGAACAACTGCCAAGTTTTGGTAATTTTTACCCATTAATCTTCAATTCTTACCTAACTATGATATGTTTAAGAAGGGCTTAAAGACCTATTGTTTCATAAATATGTGATTAAGAAATGGTCACTGCAATTACTTCATTATGAGTTTTTCTTAAAATTGTTACATCCTAGACGTATTGTGTTCTAGAGTCTTGCTATAATCTGCTGTGAACTATATGAATGGTATTAGCTACCAATAAATATATTTACATAAGAACATAAGAGTAGCCATACTGGATCAGACCAATGGTCCATCTAGCCCAGTTTCCTGTGTTCCAAACAGTGGCCAAGCTAGGTCGCAAGAACTTGGCAGAAACCCATATCGTGGCAACATTCTATACTACAAATCCCAGGGCAAGCAGTTGCTTCCCATGTCTGTCTCAATAGCAGACTATGGACTTTTCCTCCAGGAATTTGTACAACCTTTTTTTAAACCCAGATACACTAACTGCTGTCACCACATCCTCCGACAAAGAATTCCAGAGCTTAATTATTTGTTGAGTGAAAAAGTATTTCCTCATATTTGTTTTCAAGTATTTCCACGTAACTTCCTTGAGTGTCCCCTAGTCTTTGTTTGGAACGAGTAAAAAATCGATTTACTTCTATTCATTCTACACCACTCAGGATTTTGTAGACCTCAATCATATCTCCTTTCATCGTCTGTTTTCCAAGCTGAGGAGCCCTAACCTCTTTAGCATTTCCTCATACAAGAAGAGTTCCATCCCCTTTTTCATTGTGGTCACCAGTGGTGTGCTGGTAAATTTTTAACAACAGGCTCTCTCCCCGGTCCACCTCGGCGCCCCCCCCCCCCCCCGTCCATCTCTGCGCTCCCCATCTACCTCTGCGCCCCCCAAAATTGCAGAGCTGGCTATATGAGGGGGGGGGGGGGGGGGCAATGCATTACTCTCTCCAGGAAAAAAAAATTAAATGATCCCAGGTTCCAATCTAATTCATGTTTAATGTGGGATAAAATGCCATAAATAAGTAAATAAATATAAACTTTTAATGTTGAGCACCTGATTCTCAAAGTGAACATATTCCAAACACTTTAATAAAATAAAATGATTTTTTTCTACCTTTGTTGTCTGGTGCTGTTTTTCTGATCATGCTGGCCCAGTATCCGATTCTGCTGCTATCTGGCCTCTTAACTCCGTTTCCAGGGCTTCCTTTCCATTTATTTCTTTCCTTTCCTCCTTTCTTCTTCATTTCTGGTCCTCAGCTTCTGCCTATTCATCCATGTGCAGTTTTCTCCTCTCTTCCTTTCCCTTATCTCTCTTTCCTCACTCTTCCCTCCCCTCCATTCATGTCCAGCATTTCTTCTCTCTCCCCTCCTCTCCCCTGCCCTCTATCCACCTTTGTCCAGCGACCCTTCTCTCCCCCTGCCCTACATGCACCCATATCCAGCGACCCTCCTCTCCTGCATGCACCCATACCCAGTGACCCTCCTTTCCCCTGCTCTCCATCTACCCATGTCTAGCAGTGACCCTCCTCTCCCCTGCCCAGCATGCACCTATCCCCAGCGACCCTCCTCTCCCCTGCCCTCTATCCACCCATGTCCAGCAGTGACCCTCCTCTCCCCTGCCCTGCATGCACCCATGTCCAGCGACCCTCTCTCCCCTGCCCTCCATTCACCCATGTCCAGCAGTGACCCTCTCCTGCCCTCCATGATCCTCCATGTCCAGCAGTGACCCTCCTCTCCTCTCCCTTGCCCTGTATGCACCAGCAGCTCCTTTCTCTCCCCTGCCACCCCTCCCGACTTGTTCCGCAAATTCTCCTGCTCCTCCCTCCCTCCCTCCGGATCCAGTCCCTCACCGACCCTACCTTGGCCATCAAATTCTTCGGGGCAGGCAGTGTTGCCTGCCCGCTGCCATCGCTGACTCTCCTCCACCACCCGATCGCGCTTCAAAATGGCCGCCGAGACTTACAGAAGTCTCGCGCGAGGCCGCCTTTGGAAGTCTCGGTGGCCATTTTTAAAGCGCAAACAGGCAGCGGGGGAGAGTCAGCGATAGCAGCGGGCAGGCAACACTGCCTGCCCGAAGAATTCGATGGTCAAGGTAGGATCGGTGAGGGACCGGATACGGAGGGAGGAGGAGGGAGAGCCGGCTCGCCCTTTCCAACAACCGGCTCGCAAGTCCAGGCAAAATTTAATAACCGGATCTTGCGAGCCAGCGAGCCGGCTCCAATACACCACTGGTGGTCACTCTTCTTTGAACCTTTTCTAGTTCCGCTATTTCTTTTTTGAGATACAGCGACCAGAACTGAACATAATACTCAAGGTGTGGATGCATCATGGAGCAGTATAAAGGTATAGTATTTTCAGTCTTATTCACCATCCCTTTTCTAATAACTCCTAGCATCCTGTTTGCTTTTTGGCCACCACCACATTGAGCAGAAGATTTCAGTGTATTTCTACAACAACACCTAGATCTTTTTTTGAGTGCTATCCCCCAAGGTGGACCTAGCATATTAGCATGATCGGATTATCTTCCCAATGTGCATCACCTT